>NC_058118.1:11075000-11675000 GCF_914725855.1 Thunnus albacares | reverse complement strand
TTCCATTTGGTTCTTCATTATCTTCATGCATGTTCTGTGGTGTAATCAGCTCTGGTGTCAAAATGGAAAGGGTTATATATTATATATTATATTATACAGGATAAATCTTAAGGATAACAGGTTGATATACATATTTTCACTGCTACTTCAACAGTAGTACTAATTGCGTAATTTATGTTCATTTTTTTTTACTTTGAGAACTACTAGATACATGAAAAACAAAAAGCCTTTTGGGATTAATCTGTTTTTTTCAGATTAGTTACTTGAATGCACACTGCTGAAGTTCCTTTTTGTAAAACTAGCAAGAACCATGATGAAAGAAAATCTTTATGGACGATAATTTACACAACATGTTAACAACGCCCATTTAATTATTCCCAGACATTCCCATATAAAGACATATGGTCTTAAAGCATATGGTCATGGTATACACAGTTATCATTAAGTCATTACTGTGAGCATTATCACCACACTGTTTTGCACAGTCCATATTTTAACAAGATCACTCAGTGCACTGTGAATGTACAAAAAAAGGGCAGGGGGGACATAATATCCTCAATTTTGAGATTCAATATCACTAAATACATTACAAATAAATTAAGATATTTCTATCTCTGTAAAATTATCTGCAAAATAGGACCGGAAGAGGCTTACACAAATGTTTCTGGCTCTGAGCTGGTATAATCAACATGTCAATAGTTTTAAGAAGTTAAAAGTTTAAATGTAACATCATGAGTGGTGCAAATGAAGTGCAATACTGTGCATTGGTTTGGATACAGCACCTGTTTTTTCCACTTGGAAATGCTATGAAGTGACATACAACTGAAACCTCAATGTTATCATGTGATTCAAAAATGGATAACTGCATATTAAAGAATTCCTCTTCTGATTCGCCCATCAAGACATGGCTGCCATAACTCACAAAGTTATCTGTCTGCCTCTGAAGAAATATTTGGCCCAGACGTATAGATGGTCCTCATCCTGTGAGCTCAGCGAGTCACGTTGCTGTAACACCATATCTCCTCACTGTCCTGGTTTCATTCTGTCGAAGTATTATATAATTTCAAACTAGAACGGCAGGGTGACCTCCAGCAACTAGTTTAGTGAGACAGAGAGATAAGAAAAGGGACAGGAGAGAAAGAGATACAGGCTGAGCAAGAATGATAACAGAAATAGCATCGCTGTCCTTGGGAGATGACTCAAAAGTGGTGGGGGGATATAAATATATTTTTAGTAGGTCACACTGACCGGAGAATAACCCACTGGGTACTGGGTACTAAACTAAACTTTCTTCTTTGTTGGTCAAATACAGCTTCAGTAGGCTGTGGAAATTGGGGGACCAACATGACATTACATAGCTGGAGAATGATGATGTTTTGAAATGACTCGCATAATTCACATCTGTCACGTGACGAACACAGACCCACATAATCTGCTGTTTTTATCACATTTACAGTGCAGTCTCATAAAAGATTGAGTTTCAGTCAGTCAGCTCAGTTAACTTCAGTCATCAATATCCCTGTCATTGCAGTGGCTGATTTATACAAAGACGGGAAAGAAAAGAGGGGAGCTGTCAAATGCAGAAAAGTGAGAACATTTTCTGCCTTTTTGCGCAGTGTTTTGTAGATTCCTGGACACAGAATGGTTGATTTATAAAACGGATTTATAATGGGTTTTCCATATAAGCCAATGCTGAACAAAAAAGCAGCGAGATCTGATAATCTCTTGGGAAAATAATAGCAAACTAAAGGCCTGCTAATTTCCACACAAGAATAAATACATTTTAAGATTTATCCATACATAAAGACCCACAAAACAACTTTTCTTTTAAACACTTTCGAGCTTCACTGTGAGACTAATGAAAAGTGAAGCTTCTCTGTGTGAGCAAAGATGGCCAGATGTCTATGCCTGGCCAAATTTGGAAGAACAACTGTTATCAGAGCATCAGAAATGTTGCTCATAAGGAGACAAACCCAGCAGGGCAGCCTTATAGAGAGAAGTACATGAGCAAAAATATTGTAGCATGTAAGGATGAATTATGAACTTTGAAATAGGGTTTAAATCTTAATCTACACTGTGGTAAAAACTACATCTTTGAAGTACAATAAACTGAGGAGGAACTGCAGACTCACTGTATGTTAGAGATTGTGATTAGCACGTCGATGTGCCTTCTTCTTACATCCTTTAAACTTACACAGTTCCAGTCAAAAGTCTGGACACACTTTCACATTCAGTGTGTCCAAATTTTTGACTGGTACTGTATTCTTTGTTTATTGCATTCAGCAGCAAAGTTGGCATAATGCTGTACGAATCAGCACCAGGATATGTGTTCCAGGCTACAGAGACCTGTTTGAGCAAACTATCATTGTGTTTCTTTCAGCTTGTGTCTGTTCCTGCCTCAGACAACTTTATTAAAGGGCAGCTGCAGAGACCCCTCCATTACCCGGGATTGGAGTCATATGATTCAGCTTTAAGGTTGGGGATATCAGTCACACACACACACACACATTGTGCTGGGAAAAAGAAGAATAGAGATCATGTCCAACCATCTGTGAAGCTATACAGTCACACCAACTTTACCAAACACAAGCCCCCAACTCCACCCTGGTCACTGCACACACCAATGGTGACCCCACCCGCCCAGGTCCCGTCTATAGTGAGCAGACAGAGGGGGGTTTAGCTCAAACTGCTGCAATCTGCAGAAAGCACTGTGCTGGACACACTCTGGCAGCCAGTGGCAGCCTTATATCCTGCGCTCAGCTCTTTCCCTTTGTCACGGTGGATTGTGGATGAGCTCTCTGCTGGGGTGTGGGTCTGGGAGCAGGGGTGGGGACTGGGGCCGGGGGCGTAAACAGGTTGTGTGTGTGCTATCAATGCTGACACACATGCACACAGCTCAAATGAGTGATTTTTGAAGCCCCAGGGCTTTTTTTTGCCTTAAATGCTACTGTATGGCATCTGGGCAGGGAGTCTGGTGTGTTTTACACTTTATCCTCCGGGAAGTAAAATGTTAATCCACCTGAACTCAAATTTTTCTGATTTTAAAAAGGAGAGCTTGTAACATAGCCGATGTAAGGTTATAATAATGACTATAAAGAGCCTTGTATCTGTGCTTCAGTGGCTATCAACAAAAAGACAGTTAGATATACAAAATGTGATATATAAATTAAAATAATTATCAGTGATGGGTGAATGAGCAAAATACAAGATTAAAGTATGTTAAATATCAAAGCCTTTCTACCAATGACTTACTAAAAATAAACAGTGGAGTGTTGTCAGCATAGCAATAAATTGATTTCTTATGCTATATAATAGTAGCGGGTACTTTTCAATCAATGTATGGATTTATGATGGTTTAAGTTGAGCGATGTCATCTGATATGGATGGGTCAAGTGAGTGAATACATTGACGGAGAGGTGAAGGTCAGCACGTATATGATGTTTCTACAAATTTGAATAAATCTTTCACAGGAACAGAACTGGCAAATGTTTTCTACAATAGGCCTTCATCCGTGCTAACTATATGTAGGAGAAAGGCTTGTTACATATAGAGTGCTGAAACTGCATTGAATCAATCTATAAAACATGTAGTTGTATGATAGTACAAAATGAGTCTGTAATGTCCCTTTAAACAAAGTCCGACAACTTCAATTAACATCATATCTTTAAAACTGTTTTTCAGGCTTTGGCATATTTCACTGTGTTTTGGTTACTTATCAGGGTACTTTCATTTAGACCAGTGTTCTCTTTCTCAGGAACATCCTGGTCACAAATTCAAACATGGAAGCTCCCCATTACAACCTCAGTCTTATCTGCTGGCAACTGAGCGGTGCTGCTGGAGCAGCTGGTGATTAAGGATCTCGCTCAAAGGCATCTCAACAGTGGTAATGACCTCAGGTTGATCTCAAACCTCATTTCTCTAGGCCACCACTTGAAAAAAACGTTTCCATCTATATTAAAATAACTATGAATATACCATTATGGGAGCATATATTGTGTATAACCCCTTAAATATTTTAAAAATATTTTAAAGTACAGTAGCAATCAGACTCATGGCATACCTTTGAGTTTATGTTGTCAAGCTTAGACAATACATTTTCTTTCAAAGAGTGAAATTGTGTGTTAAATATTCTGTTTCAAATCCTGCAAATAACAATTCTGATCCAAACTAAAATCATGGTGCTTCTGTGTAAACAATTTGTAACAATTTTCTTATGTTCTATGGCTCCTCATTTCTTATAAGATTTATCGTTTCCTCTGTCTTCCTATCCTTTGAGTTTGACTCAAGTACTCTTTGACTACAAGACCCCATTTTAAACCAATGGAGACTTGTCTCACCTTAGTTCAACTGTCCATCAAGCCCACTGTAATAGGTCTGTTGAGTCAGGATTGTAGCGCAATACAAACGTTTCAGCAGCTGAAATATATTGATAGTTCAAATCAATATCAACCAGTTATACTAAAGCTGCAGTTAAAGGAACCGGCCCACTTGGAAAGCTTCACACATAATACATTCACAGCAAAAATGCAAAACACTGCAACCACACTAACAACACAGCAGAGCATTTTCATTACCACTAACTGTGTATAATGAGTAGCGTGCTATTTTCCAAACTGCTCAGCCCTCCCTAACAGACCCATCATCACATAAAGCCCTCACCACTACC
Organism: Thunnus albacares; assembly: GCF_914725855.1. Taxonomy (NCBI): domain Eukaryota; kingdom Metazoa; phylum Chordata; class Actinopteri; order Scombriformes; family Scombridae; genus Thunnus; species Thunnus albacares. Next base: position 11,670,334 of record NC_058118.1, on the reverse strand, counting down.
ACTTTGTTGGTTCAGCTACACCCACACTCACAGATACCCACCCTATAGAGAGACTGATACAGTGCAGACAGAGAACACAAATACCCAAAAATAATGTAGGTGTTGGAGTTTTCTTTAGTGTCTGTCTAGAGGCCACCAACAAGAGTTTGTCCCTCTTTGGAGTCTCTGACTGGATCCTTTCGAACTCAACTGTAATAACCATCAAATCACTGCTCTGCTCATTACTATACTGTGTGATGAAAAGAAAAAAAAAACACAGGGGAAAACACTTATCCCAGTCTTGAGACTCTCTTGCATGAGAATCCTTCAGGACTTTATGAATAACCCAGTTCCTTATGACTTGCTTGATGTCATACACCAGCCAGGTGCTGCATACCCTCTCAGGAATAATTTAGTGCAGCAGCAGTTCTCAGAGATGAAATGGTAAAGTGATGGGAGGAAAACCTGAAAAAAGGACACCAAGGTTGTGGTGTTTATGGGTTTTTAATTTTTAAAAATAATTTTTGAGTCAATAAGTAGGGCTGATATAAGTGAGATGTTTTAATGGATTACTATAATGTAATTCTGCAATATAATGTGTGAATATTGTTGCATATGTTTGCAGTACTGTATTTTATTTATGAATGTAATGTCTGTTAATGACATTGAATGAGGTTAACCAAAGTAAAAGACATCATCCTATTGATTCCCTTATTACTAAATCCTAGAGTAGATTATTGTGTCAGTCCAGTTGGAGATTTTGAGGCTTTAAGGACCAGTGAGATGCTCAAAAGTGGCTGCAACTCAATGTGGACTGGTGGTGCATTCAATCTAAATTATACTAGTTTTTCTATGCTGACATTTGTAGAATATCCTGATTAAATGCATCACCAGATTGCAAGGCTACACATCATTTTCAAAAGTCTTTCTTGAAATGACATGTGAAGGCTTTCAGTTTTAGCACCAGGGACAGCACCAGACACAGGGACTGAGCATCTGCTTCTCCCAGGGTTATTGTTGAGAATACTGAATATGTGCACACGGTGTTTCCCATGTGACTGTGAAGGGTTCAGCATCCACCCACCCGCACACCCACCCACAATCCCCCCCACCACCACCATCACCACCACCACCACCACCCACGCACACCCCTAACTACCACCACCACGTCCACTTTTTTCTTTCTTCTCCCTGTTGAACGAGAGTACAGGGGAGCCGGAGTGAGCGAGGCACGAGCGGACGGCCCTTCGGATGCTCGGCCGCGGGGGGAAGAAGCTGCTGCTGCTGCTGCTGCTGCTGCTGCGGATATCCGTCTCATACCTGCCTCAAAACGGGCTCTCGTCTTCGCCTATATTCCCCACCGCTGACCGTTTTGTATGAAAGCTAGATTTAAAGACAAAAAAAAAAGAAAAAAAGAGAGAGAGAGCCTGGTTTGGTTTCGTAACGCGCTGCACTGCTAGCAGCGCGGAGGAAAAAGGTCTTTTTTTTTCGAGGATGCGGATTTAACGGAAAGACGTTATCAGTGTCACCTGGGATTTTTAACCGTTAAAATTTGAATTAGCTTAGTCGCACTCGTCGGTAGCGAGGGAAGATATTTTTCATGTCTGCTGAAATATCGCATATAGTGACGCGGTAGAAATAATATCGACAACCTCTATAACAGAAGACAATATAAGGGGTAAGCGTGATTTTTTTGTTGTCTTTTTATCCTCCACAACCAGTAGGCTACTCACTAATAACAAAGCTAATGAGCGAGGGGAGTCTGTGATATTCAGGTGACTGCTGTTAGCTTACTACCGCTATTAGCTGTCCAAGCCAACAGATAACGTTATTGTATCGCAGCAAATACCTTTGTTGAAAGTCTGAAAGAGATTTTAGGTCAAATAAACCCATATGTAATTGTGGTATGTTAGCTGCCTGGTTGAGAGGTGTATCTGGCTGCAACGCCTTGTGTAGTTATTGGGGAACCATCTCTCTATGTCTGTCTCTTCTTGCCTTTGTTTGAATCGATGACAAACGCAGCCACATTTTTATCTGCGTGTTTTGTACAATCACCATGTAGATGTTTGATTCAACATCTGCTATTTAACCAACTAAGCCTTGTTTCCTGCCTCCTAGCCAGGTAGTTTTTTTTTGGTTTCTTACTAAGATGTGGTATAGTGCTGGCATCTTGAAAAGCTGCAATTGTGCTTTCGACATTGTGGGCTGTGTGGTTATGTTATGATAGGACTGAGATTTATACTGCGTGTCTGGCCTAGACTGTGAGTCATGGCATGGATGCATCAGGTAAAAGTGTTTTTAAAAGGTGGGCTTACTAGCAAAAGATATTTGTGAAAACAATGGCCAATGAGCAAGTTGTTTTGAAGAGTATACGTTCGCTACATCCTCGTCAAGCATGTCATTTTGCAGATAGTGAGAGCTGACATTTGCTGGCCACCACGTGTATAACCATGTTTCATGGCCCAGAGACAACAGCTAATTGGGGAAAAAAATTGTTACAGCGACAGAAAACAAAAACACACAGGCATGCATAATAATGAAATTAGCTTTTTAATCTTAATGCCTGTCAAATCTTTGAAATGAAAAGGTTTTTGTATAGCATATATGGCAGATAACATCCATGATGGAGAGTAGAAGTGATGAAAGGGTTATTTTCTTGAATGGTTGGTGATTTTATTGAAATCTATAGGGGAAATCAGAGAATGAGAACTGAAAGGATGAAACACTGTACAACAAAATTGTACAGTAGTTAAGGAGGAGAGGGATCACATTGGCTAGTGGGAGGCCCCCATTGGCAAAGAAGGGTTATATTCAAGGATGGATTGGATGATTTTCTGAAATCTATAGAGGAAATCCAAGAAAGAAAGCTGAAAGGATGAGACATTGTAGGAGATCACTGTACAGTAGTTAAGGAAGGATTAGAGGGGTAACATTGGCTATCCTTAAGTGGGAATCCCCTCTTATGTGAAAGGGGTTGAGCAACTTGTATCTGTGAAAAACATCTATATTGATGGCATTTAACTGCTTTTCTTGGCCAGAACACTTAAAAGTGGCTCAGGAATTTTTTTTTTTCAAGCATATGGTGGTTTTGTGGAACCAAACCTATGGTCTCTCCATTAGAGGATAGTCATTACTATTCTATGTCAGTGGTTCTCAATACAACATACTTCTGTTTTTCAGTCCACTTTATATGCAGGGACTGATTTACACTTTAATTGCAAGCTGAATGCAATACATGGAGGCATCTAGAGGGTAGGATAGAAAACCAGGCATTCATTCTGTTGCACTTAAAATGCCTCCTCCTTTTCCCACTGTGCCTCCTCCTCTTCTTTGTGACCTAGAAACAGGTTTTTATGGAAGACAGATAACACCGATAAATATGAAAAAATTATAGCAATTAAATAGATTTTTAAATATAAATACATGTCTAACTTTAGTAGATAACTAAAGCAACAAAATCAATTCATCATTGTAGCAAGTGGGTTGTAATTTGATGGTCACTTTCCTTTATTTGTAGCCTATTGTTAATGAGTCCTGTTTAGCCATACCCCACTTCAGTCTTTTTAATTTCCTGCCTAGGCTTTGCCGAGTGACTCTTTTTCATTAATTTCATTGTTATTTTACTTAGCGAGGACCTGGCCTGTCACTCACCTGGGCAGACCTAACCTGTATCGATTACAGACAATCCTCTGCAATCGATTATTTTAGCTTAGGTCTGGCTCTTCTGGACAAAAGGATTTGTTTGCCCAGAGGTGAACCGCTCAGGTAGCTCTTGCCCCCAGATACCCCCTCTAAACATTTTGCAGCCTCTTGTAGAGGGTCAGCCATTTATATTTGGTTATTGCTGCTCCCTGCTCCACTGTCCTCAAACCAAGCAACGGCTTTATATACAGTCTGTTGTCTGACTTGATGGCTCGGATGACAATAGAGCAACCAAATATAATCCTAACACTGTGAGAAATTAATCAAGCAAGTTTGACGTCTCCTCCTTGGAGGTTTTGTCCAAGTAAACACATCAATACCCTATGAAGATTATTTTCTAATTCCATTTTTAAATGTGAAAATTGGCACGAGGAAAGACAAACAGAATGCAGTCTAGATTTATTGTGCATTGCATTGCACCCTACATTTCTGTGTGGCTTGCAGCATTCAGTACTTTCAAGTTTTACTTTCCTACCACCATGTCATTATCTACAAAACACAACTCTGTTCATCAAGTCAGTAAGACAGTATGATTAAAAACCAAATAGATTAGTTGCAACTTTCATACTTTGATATTATTCGTATACGTCCATTTAAAAACAACCTACAGTCTGAGGTCGGTTTCATTCCTGCCTGTTAAAGCAGGGAGATCTGCCGATACATAATCAACACTGTGATATGAAACAACATATATCGTGTAGGATTGTGAAATTCTGTAGCTCAGATGTTTTCCTTTTCTTATGTTAAGATCTGTATTGTTAAAAAGTGGCTTTTGCTTTTTAGATCCCTCAAATCTAGATTAATCTAGATCTAGATCAATATCATCTGTCCATACTGTGTGTTACATTCATTGGGGAGTAAATGCCAATTTATCTTCCCGCACACAGATTTCATTTTTTTTTTTTTTTTTTTTTTTTTACAAATATTGATATATATGAACATAAATATAAGAACAGATCAGTCGTTTGTAATGATCTATAAAACATATGTATTTAAAATTCAACCTCCAGTAAATTCCATATCTTCGATTCAGCAAATAAATTAGTGAAATTTACACAAAATTCCCCATGGGTAACTCAGGCCGTTTTTCATTAAGCTTGTAATGGTACCACCAGAGGGCGACATGATGACTTTCCTTACACTTCACCTCTTGAAATGATGCTCATGGAGCATTGTCTGCAGGCAGCAGTAGGTGTAAGGTTGAAGCAGGCCACATACAATCTATTTAATAATTAGCAACATCTCTTTGGAGCTGTGGTTGAAATCTAACAGCCGAGGCCTGCTGGGACACGACCAAACCTCAAATGGGGAAATTAGAAGGAAAATAATAGTGTAATTGTGCATCAAAACACACAGTGTACTTATTATTATTTATTATTTTACTTATTAGAATTATTTATCGGCATTTGTGCAGTTCTTTTGTTTCTTTGTCTCTTTCATGGCTTATCCAGGCTTCCTCTGTTCGTTTGTCTTTTAAGCGGAACAGAAACACACAAAACACCATAAGCTGTGAGTAGTCCTCCTTCAGATCTTTATGGGCAAACTGCCACACATACAATACTGGATCTGCCTGTGTGGAGTACTAAAAAATCCATCCAATGCATGTATTTGATAAATCTGCAGAGAATATCTGCAGATTTATCTATTATATCCATATTAGCAGCTTATGGTGCCATCCATGTTGTTGTTTGACAAGGTAATTCTACATGCTGGCCAATTAAGATAGATGTAGGCTATGTGAAAGAGGAATTCTTGTATTGTAAATGTGAGTTTATATCGTGTGTTTTTCAAATGTATTGAAGAAGGGAAGATGAACTCTGACTTGTGGGATGGGCTTTGTGTGTTGCTGTGATAAAAGTTCTCTCTCAGTCACTGTATAACATTAGACTAAGCTTAGTGATTCAGTTAGCGCAGTTATATACCAAAAGAAACTGGAAAAATACACTAACATCATGTTATTAGACTGTATATAGTGTGTTTGTTGATAATTCTTGCCTTAGAAAATCCCGGTGAGATCTTATAATTATTGTTTTCATGGCCACAGCTTAAAATAACCATAGAGGATTTTTTGATGGTGAGACAGACGGGTTGTGATGATAGATGGATGAGAAATGGCTGTTAGTTGGCTGGATGGCTGGCTAGATGAACAGCACTCAACAATGGAAAGGGACTGTGAATGTGGGCCCCCCATAGTGCTGATTCTCAAAATCCCTCCCGAACAAGCTTTTTTTTCAATTCCTGCCATTCACACTTTCATTGTGCTGCAGTGAACCATATCACTAACCCAGCATACTCCTCATGCAACTACTGCTGCTTTCTGATGTGCAGCTTATCAGTTAACATTTATTTTTTAGGTATATATAGTACAACACCTCGGAGTACAGTGGAGAGTTTAGTAGGGGTCGTCATTTTGCTTTTCCTCCTAAATTTATCCAGTCTTTCCAATGTAGTTATGTCAAATGTAAACCCCCTGAAAGCAAAGCTGTTGGCAAGTATGCTGTGTGTTGTTAAGCCCAGAAAGTGACATTGATGATGACTTGAGGTCAATGAAATAAACAATTGAAGAGGCACTTCCATCCTTTGCTGTGCTCTCGCTTTAAAGGTCCAGTGTGTAGAATTTAGTGGCATCTAGCAGAAAATACTTGGTAGAAATGGAATATAATATTCATAAGTATGTTTTAATTAGTGTATAATTCCAAGAAAATAAGAATTGAAAATAAGAAAATAAGATTGTTGTGTTTATGTTACCTTAGAATGAGCCCTTTATATCTACATAGGGCGTGGGTCCTCTTCAACAGAGTCTGCCATGTTGCACCGCCATGTCTCTACAGTAGCCCAGAGTGGACAAACCAAACACTGGCTCTACAGAGGGCCTTTCACATTTTTTGTGAGTTTTGCAGTCACTGTAGGATTTTACATGCTTGGGAGGGGAGGTGTATTCATTTGGTTGCAATCTGCAGCTTCACCGCTAGATGCCACTAAATCTTACACACTGGTCCTTTAACTGCTGGACAGAAAATTGAGAAAATGCTTTGAAAAACATTAGATACATGTAAATACAAGGAAAAGAACTGTAGGCTTGGTTAATGGGTTTTTACAATATTTAGTAATCTGTAAAAACATGCTCTCCTAGGAGATCACAAAATCCTAAAATCCGTTCGAGTTATGAGATGTTTTAGACAAGTTAGATCAATTCAGATAGGTTTATTAGCACAAGACTGATGCAGTTTTACTTTGTTCCTGAAAAGTCAGCATTCTGGAGATAAATATGAAGTTTTCACTCAAAAGGATGTACCTGTTTATTTTCAGAGTTTTAAAAAGTAGACCATCAGCATGATTATTACAACATCTTTAAAAAGAAGTGATGCAGGACAAAGAATATCAAAATTATCTCCAAAACTTAACTCATTTTGTGTAACATAAGATTCATTTTATTTTTATCTTAAGACCAACTGAGGGCAAGTTAACCAAAGCACTCTCCTGATCAACTGTGTCATCTGCATAAAATATGAATTTACTTTTTTAGGAGAGCTGTGTCATAAATATTAATGGCAAATTATCCTGCATCTATAATGTAAATGTAGCCAATGAGTAAGGTTAGTCTAAAGATATTTTAGTGCTTTGATAGCGTTTATGTTCCAGAGAAGACTCATACTTGGCATGCAGGTCCATACAACAAGCCTTAATTCACTTGTGTCTATATTTGCCTTTTAAACCTTTGATTTTATAGTGTGACTATTGCAATGACCTGCACAAACAATAAATTACATTATTCTTTGTCTATGTGTCTAAAATAAATACAATTCATATTACAGCTAATTCTAAACATACTGCTTAACTCAGCCTTTGCACTTTGCTGCATCATACTTGTTTGATGGGAGATGCTAATATTTTGCCTACATGAAAGCAATTTGATAATATTGGGAATACTAGACAAACATTCTCTGGTGAGTCTAATGAGTCTGACCTCATTAACTCTAAACTTAGAGCCTTGTAGTTCAGGCTTGTATTCTACAAACCTAAAAACGAGTGAGTATGATAACTGGAGTGCACTGCGTAACACTCAAAGTTGGAGCCACAAACACAGCTAAATGCTCAGTAGTTCAGGGCGAGGGCAGTTAACTCATCTCCTCTATTTTTAATAATGTCAGAAAATTGACGGAGAAAGAATAAAGGAATCAAAGGGCCATTTATGAGCAGCCAGGAGCTGAACAAAACCACACAGCTATATGGAAAACAAGGCTGATTTCTCAGAGCTCTTTCAAATTTTATGTAATTGCAGCACCTCCTGCACTATTAAAGCTGTATTTACAGTACAGTATTAATTAACATACCCACTCTTTTTTTAAGATTAGGTTGTTTTATGTTCAGTGCCTCCTTGACTTTTCATGCAGAGGCAGAAATTCTGAACACAGGGTCACAAAATGTTGTGCACCCCCTCGGGAGTCTGAAAGTGCAGTATCTCTCTGGCAGTTCTAACAATTCTGATTTTGATCTGGGTGGTATGAGTATTTGAATACGTGTAAAGACTTCGAACCCAATAAAAAATTTCTTACTTCAGTAAATTCAAGAAAACCACTAATATGAATCTAGTATGAATCTGATGAGCACAATGCATTAGCATCAGCACCGACGCGCGTACGTGCACGCATGCGCGCGTGCGCACACACACACACGTACACACACACACACACACACACACACACACACACACACACACACACACACACACACACACACAGAAGCAGACCACTTCAAGTAAGCCTTCCTTGAGTCCTCCACGTGATACAAAATGATGGGACATGTAGCCATGCTGACAGTACTCATCCTTGCACTTGGTCTTGTGTGTTTTAAAAATGGCAAGAACCAGTCCACGGTGGATTAGCCTGATCTGCATGAATATTTCATCATTCATGTTTTTAATTTGAATTTCTGGCATCCCTGGAGATTGATGCTGCTACTATGACTTCCAGCCAAATGTACTTCAAAGCACAGGCTAAGCCCAGGACTCATTCAGAAACAGATACAGGACAGGAGCAGAAACCACTATAATGTCTGCCTTGCATTGTCTAATCTGTGGCCATTCTGAATCTAAACGTGGTGGTATTATAAATAGACTAATGCTTTGGATGGGCCAGAATTGCCACAGTGGGAAGAAGATTGTGAAGATGTATCAGGTGCATTATCTCAAATTCCCTGTAAAGCAATGTTACATAACTTTAAACTTTTGAGATGCACATAATTTGTATCAGTGAGATTATTACAGATTATTCTTTGAGAGTTCAGATGTGAAACGTGTTACTTCTACTGATTGTTTACTCATTTTTGACTATATTTACATGCACAAAATATTCCGGTTTTTGCCCTTATTCCTGATAAAAGACAGTATTCATACTAAGCTGTTTACATGGCTAATGAAAATGAATATTCCACTAATATTCCTGTTTACATGCAAAGGGCTTTCAGGGTTTCACTCTGCTCCAGTGGGAACGGGAATCACAAGATCTCCACAGGCGTTGAAGTAAACCAGTGAGGTGAAAAACATTAGTAAGCTGCTGCCTGATATTAATAAGTGATATTGATTTGACTGATATTACAAATTTATAGTTACAGGCACATCCAGTACCTAGGTTGCGCCATGTTTATTACACTGCCAGTGTTCCCCTATAATTGTATAGGCCTGGCGGGCTGCCAGGCCAACGAGAACCCCTGCCAGGCCAAACATTTTTTTTTTAATGCCAAAAATAACCCCAAATATCCATTCATTTGGAAATCAACAGCGTTTGGGAGCCTCTGTGCAGCGCTGTTTCAAACGTGAGTTGACCTCTGTGTCGTTGCCTGGGAAACTCTTGGTAGCGTAGCTCCTTTTAAGGAATAGGGCAGTGGGTAGTATATATGCGTAGTGGGTGAATGAGTGGTTGAGTGAGAGTGAGCAGCAGAAAAGTGACGGTGAACTCAAGCGCAGCAGAGGAAAAGGTTAGCAGTAAGTTGTCAATCTGGCAGTACATGCACAGTACAGGCTACAGTGTGTCAGTTAATAAATGCTACAGCTTGTCAAGACCAAGAAAAGTCTCATTGTTGTTTCCCCAAGAAATGTGTGGCTGCTGAGTCTCCCAACTTTTGCCCCCCCAAACCCCCTGAACCAAAACAGTTTATCTGTGATGGGCCAATATTGGCAGCTGACTGATAGATCGGTTGGGCTGCAGTGTGGATTGATAGATTTAATAAAATGGAAGCGTATCTGTTGTGAGAAAACACTTTCTGTGTGAATTGGCCATGGCCTCTCTCCCTCCAGTTCGCCAGCCCTCCCTCACCATTCAACGGGAGCTGGAGACGGGAGACTGTCATGTCCTCACACAGACAGCTGCTCTGATGACTTCGCCCCATCCTGTGCACGAGCATTAACGCCCCCTGCTGATTGGCCAGAGTAGTGTCATGTGGCTCGGTCCGAGCCACTGTGTTTACATGCTCATTTACAGAGTCAGTGCTGTGTATGGACACCGGATTTTCAGCACACACACAGAACAGACAGCTAGCAGACCGTGAGGAGATATTTGCTGAATTTGACAAAAAGTGTATTGGATTAGAATCGCTGACTCTACCTTTAACTTACTGCTTATTTAAAATCTGCTAATTGATTTAGTAAAAACAAAAAAAAAACCTTTGGTGACAAAAATAGCAATCCAAAAATAAGAAAATACATCTATTTTAATAAATCATAAAAATGTACAGTTATCCTCTATTCAGAGCTGGTGCCCAAAACCAAAGTAACATGTCTACATCCATGTGTGGAGGGCATGCTGGCCGCTTGAGTGTTTGATGAATGTGATGCTACAGGTCAACAAAGGACCTCTGGTGTCCTATTCAGCAGGGCATTCAGGCCAGGATCAGCAGCCTGCGGAGGGGCCTCTAATGCATATGTGTCTCTGGCTGTTTCATCTCTGCAAACAGGAAAGGCTTGAACGGCTGGCCTCAACTCTCTGCTGACTCCTCCATTGTATGGGGCCCGTTTGACGGGGGGGCTTTGTGCGCTGCATTTTGGGATCTGCCCCCCCACCCTCCAGACTCATCTGAGTATCACAGGCAGACTAATTTGGGGCAACACAGTGGTGTCACCTCAGCTTTACCTCATTAAAATTAGTTTATGTGAGGTTCTTGACTGCATAGCAATCATCATGCATAATAATGATGTATTATGAATAAGTATCATACTGTACCTGACTACTTGTGATTAGCTTGAGTTCTGTTGCCCAGTTTTCCACTGATGATGTCCCTGATGGTCAGAACAGTAAGACAGTCAAGACACATTTATTTTTTCCTGCCTTCCATTTTTAAAAAATAGAGTCAAGCTTATTTTTATGATGGCTTTCGGTAAGGAGTTGTGTGGAAGCTTCTAGCTCCTTTGTTTGGCAGTACAGGGAGTGGTGTGTGTGTGTGTGTGTCTACCCTATTCCCCTGGTGCTCAGTGGCTGTGTGGCTGGCTAATGTGCACCGGCCTAATTCCCTGCAGGCGACTGATTGTGGGCTCTATTTCTCTTTTTCTCTGTCCCTGATTAATGGGTGCTGTGACAAACAGACCAGCTGGGCGAAGTGAACCAGCTCTGAGAGGGGAGGAGGGATGATGGAGAGTGAGACAGAAAGAGGTGGTGGCGCTGCCTATCATGCCGCTGGCTCTGCCCTGCTTTCTTAGCTTGTGTCACTGTGCTGTGAACGATAGCCTGATGTGTGTCTGCTGGGTCAGACACTGGGCTTTTTAGCCCTGAGGCATTCCTAGGTGCCCCACTTTCAGTCTTCCCTTTCTCAGAAGCACTATTTTTCTTAACAGTCACATGGTACATGTCCCCCTTCCATTTTGAGTTTAAAGAAAGCTTAGCTCTGTTATTGTCTTGTTACGCACCATTTTTTATCAATATTGAAGACATACTGTCATTAAATTAGTATCGAGTCCACTCAATTTGTATTGTGTCCATACAGCCCTGCAATGTTCCCCAGTTATTGCAACGATAGACTGATTCTGACAGCAGCATCTTTTGTGTTATTTTTGGTTTGTCTCGAATGCACTGGTGTTTAGAAAATGAATTTTTCAAAGGCATATTGATATATGAAGGATACGTGACAGATTATAAATCTTTCATTACATTAATGTGTGTCTCTTGTTATGTATTTGTGGATTAGGCCTCGAGGGGATTTTCTTTCATGGAACCTCCTTTATGCCCCCTTTTGTGCCACATCTGTCTGTCTGCCTGTCTTTGTCTTTTTTTTCCGATATGAGCTGTATTGTTGGGAGTTGCACTGCAGTAGCTTTGGGGCTAACATCTGATGTCTCCAGTTTTCCACTGTGTATGGAAAATATTGGGCTCAAGAGGGTCCTTTTATTCATTTTCCCCTTGCTGAGCAAGGATACAGTTGTTTAGGAGTTCTTCCCTGATTTGGTTTTGCTCTGGTCCAGGGGGAAGAATTGTACATCACTCAGGCTTGATTGTAGGTGTTGAACCGACCCATTTTGTGTGCTGGATGCTGGTATATATATATATATATATATATATATATATATATATATATATATATATATATATGGTTGCATGCTGAGTGGGTGGATTTGTGTGTGTGGCTTTTAGAAGCAGTGTGTGTTTGAGAAGGTTGGTGGTGGTGGGGGATGTAATAGGTCAGCTCAGCGTGTGTGTGGTTTCATGCCACTGTGTGTGTGGGAGGATGAGTACAGTAGGTTGTATAGTAGGTCAGGGGATTGTTTGTCTGATCCATTGAGGAGCGATTAACGCAGACACTGAGCTGAGCCTCTTCATACTCACAACAAGGAGAGACTGCCGATCTCACTGGTCCTGCCCCCTCCATCCCCCGCCCTGGTCCACTCCCACAGACAGATTGTCATGGACTTCATCACTGCCAGGCCTGCCCTGGATAGTCTGTTCTCTTTGTGGTGCCTGCTTCCATGTTGTGACGTTTTGGTTATTTAAGCTGCAGAGAAATCTTACCACTTAGCTCTTTGTCAGCAGCACCACCACCATCTGTGGTGTGGTGTAAGCCTGCTTGTTTTTTTTTGTTTTTTTTTAATTCATTTGCTGCATAATTTGACACGATGGTGTTGAGGGCGTGAACTGATTGGGGTCAAATTGTCAAAATTGATATTAGTGGACTGACTGAGTGATTATTGCTACATTCTAGTGAATATCCAATTAAGAGATATATATGAGGAATTTAAGAATAAACACAGCAAACTGACTACCTACCTATACACACACACAGAAACACAACTGCACAGTGGGTTCAGTGGCTAACTCCTGGGGTGCCAGTGAATGGGGAGGTGACAGGTTGGGGGACAGTGAGGAGGCGTTGTTCTGCAGCCTTCTTCCTTAATCCCTGCATTTAGTTTCTATTCCCAGCCACTTCTTAATCTGCTCCTAATAAGATTTGCCAAGCTTTTGTTTTATTTTTTAATAGCTAGAATGTGTGTCACGTGTTTGATTTAACTTGACAATATGGTGCAATTTTGGGGTGGGATGATGGGCAGTGCTGTGGTTTGTTGATTAAAAATTGAAACCATCAAAGAATATTTGAGAAATTAGTGATCAAAGTCTTAAGAAGTTGTACATTTATTTTACTACTACTCATTTTACATAACATATTGTTTATGTAAATGTTGTACTGCATAGCAGAATAAGCTATCATCATTTTAACAAAATCTCAGCTTCTATGGTTGATAGTCACATTTAAAAACAAAGCCCAATGTATCCGGGTAGCCTAATACAGTGGTTCACAAACTTTTTCATGTCAAGTACCTCTAAACCGATACAAATGAGACCACGGACCCCCATTTTATCTGTACCTTCTCATTCATCCTCTTTGACTCATACAGTATGCTCAATGATGCTATTGGCTGTCTATGATGTGTGTTTTGCACTTTATGATACAGGAAATAGATATGGGTCCAACCTGGCTGTACCCTGGCGGTATACAGTATTGATAGGTATCGATTCTGGCCGCTGTCTGTTATCGATTTCCACGTGACTTGTCCATGGATATTCCTAGTGGACACATTACCGAAAGCTTTACATTCAACCAGATAAATCTCTGTCATCAACTGTTAGTGTGTTTTTCAATCACATCAAACAGAGAATGAATATATGGCCTAATTAATCTGTGATGTGTTGCTTATGTGGCCAATTTAATCTTCTAGAGTACCATCGTGTTTGTTCCCTGGAATCTCTTTGTTCCATCCTCTCACTGTAGCACATCACCATCTAACACAAACTCATCATGCCAGACATGATGGAGAGTTTATATGGCCAAAATGTGAGGACTACACTTTCCATGGATTAAAAAATGAATGAATTGAACCTTGAGCCAGACGACAGGGTTTGCAGTCCTCAGTCATTTTAGGCCTAGAAATACCCAACACCCTCTCTCTCTCTCTCATCCACCATCATAGTATCCTGGCTTGCTGCTGTAGTCAGTTACAGCGACCAGACATAACAACAGACACAACAAAAGATAAACTAACAGGTATTAGCAAACTGACTTCTCAACCTAGTCTATAAATCTGTTCAATGCTCTTAAACAAATGGCCCCAGCTAGTTAATGGGTCTCTCTGGTGGAGGGATTAATCTTGATGTTGATCCCCCATCGGGTGTCAGTGCATAATACTAAGGACAGGATCTGTCTGGTCATATGCAGTTATATGTTATTTTAAACAATAGAGTGAAATCAACTCCTATTAATCTCAATAAACTGCACACTATACATGATAGCACACGTTTGAGTTGTGATGTCCTGCATTGTATGTCCTCTGTTCAGACGTGGTATATTTTTATCTCAAGTTATATTAAAATATCAGATTTTCCTCCCCTTCTCCTGTCAGCTAAACTTTTGAGTTAACAACACTCACAAGTTCAGGAACTAACAATGTTACTAAGCTTTTAACATATAGTATAGTATAATAAGATTTACCGAATTTGATGTAGAAGCTATCTGTACCTGTCTCTAACAGCCAATTGAGGCATGTGCACACACATTAGCATGAATATACAACATGTATACAACATACAACATACAACATCTTGTGCAGTTTTCAAAGAATTTATACTCCATTCATTTCAATGATTGGAAAGATGCATTTGCATCTGGCTTAAATAAAATCTGTCTATAAAATACAGAGACCCAGCCAGTCGGAGAAATTGACCTTCTTGTTTACTAAGTATTCATTGTTGTCGTATGATGGTACCCTTGTTTTTATAACTGGATGCTGAATTAGTACAAGCAGCAGAATAAGAGGGATGTTGCATATCTAGCAGTGAGTGCAAGGTCAGAGACTGAGAGTATAGACTGATTAAAGGAACTATGTGGGTTTTTGACCACTAGTACTGCTGTAGAGCAATATTTTGATGAGCAGGTCTCCATACTGTTTGTATCAAATATTCTACCAACAACACATGCACCAGGATGCACATCAGTGCCACAAGCATCTACTGTTTTGAGGAACAAGTGAAAGTAGCCATAAAATTTAACATGATATCATTTTTATTAGTAGTTAGGAATAGGCACCAGAACACAGCTTGGTGATACATTGATTTAATATCAGTATTGTGACATGAGCTAGGTTTTGTCTGGGGATTTTGGTCAGTGTAATATTTTGAAATAGTTAAAATTGTCTTCCTGGTATCAAAGACTCCATTCCAGTTAACAGACAGACTTTTCCAAGCTTTATTGACTGTTATAGCTGAGTGAAAAAAATAATTAATGTCACCTCTTGTTAAGTTCATATCCACATTATTAATGATTTTTGTTGCAAACTTTGTTTAGTGAAAAAATCTTCTGAAAGCATCAGCAGGTATCCTAAAATCTTGCTGCACAAATCCAATATATATCGATATTTACAATATTAAACACTTGTTTAATCCTTACCACCCAGGCCTACTGCGAGGTGGTGTGTGTGTGTGTGTGCGTGTACGTGTGTGCGCTTGTGTTTGTACTGCTGTATGATTGTGGTGGTTTTGCTTCCTAGGTTTCTCATATCATCATTTTGTGTGTGTTTGTGTGTGTGTGTGTGTGTGTGTGTGTGTGTGTGTGTGTGTAGCTTTATAGGTTTTGCACATGTACAAGTCAAGATCGAATTAGGGTTGAGGTTTTTTCTGTCTTCAACACTCACACTAAAATGAGATTACTGGAGGTGCCCTGGCTTACAGGAGCAGTTCTATTCAATTATTGGTTGGCTAACCTAACGACTTCATGTCAGTTGCTGTACTTATCTCCAAGTTTTTATCTCATTACACACTCTGGCAGTTGTACTGTTCAAACTGCTATTTGCATATGACTGTCATTTAAGAATATAAAACTAGAGTGTAACTGTGAAGCTGTGAGGAGAGTGTGGGTGATGTATGTAACATTACATCATCTCTCATATGTTCAGTCTCTAAACTAAATCTTCCAAAAATAAGCTCACAAACATTTCAAGGGTCAGTCTTGTGGAGCCTCTGGTATTACGTAATATCACCTGCCTTCCCTGAATGCGCTGACTTTGTATGTATTTTTGCGTTTGAATTTCAGGTTGGATGTGTTTTCCTCTAGCCTGGACACCATGAGTACCATCTCGCCGACAGACTTTGACAGCTTGGAGATCCAGCAGCAGTACAATGACATCAACAACCGCTGGGATCTGGCAGCAGAGACTGACTGGGATAATGAGAACAGTTCAGCTCGCCTCTTTGAGCGCTCACGCATCAAGGCTCTTGCAGGTATGATATACTTCAAGCCCCACCAATGGATTAACTTCCGTGGTGTCAACATGCACTTGTTTTTAATATAGGTGTGAGGTGATTGATAAATAGGTAGTTCTTTTTCAATCTTGTCACAATATGAAACATTGTTCAATAAAATAAGGACTTTGTAAGTGGCTTACACTCCCATTTCCAGTTTACTATCACTCTTTACTATCACTGAACTTTACAAAAGTGTAAAATTTGAATTTTGCCATACCTGTTCAGAGTGGTCCCTCAGAACCACATACACTGAGTTATCAGTGTTTTCGGTAGACCTGGGCAAGCTAATTCAATCCAATACAACAGCCTAAAAAACCTACTTTTGTGAATATTATAATGTTAGAGAGGGGTTCAGCACTATGGTAATTTTTGAGGCTGCAATTAGTTGTGTTGTTATCTTAAAGATGTTTCTAATATTGCAACTTTTCAAGATTCACTTGTAAAGTTGGAATTCTCCTGCGTTTTGTCCATTAATGATTAATAGGAATAATAGTTTGTTGGATACACCACTGATTATGAGCCCCTGTGTAACCTTAGGAGTGATGCAATCAGTAGTTTATCAAACAGGTGGTGAAAATCTTATCTGCATTAAATGATTCATTAAAGACAAATGTAAATATTGACGTTATTTTACAGTTGGTAATAAATATGATAATATGTGTAGCAGTCTCCACAGCATAGCTACAGTGAGCTGCAAAATAAAAGCAGCAAAACTATCTTATTATCAAATCATCAGCTGTAGTTGATGGAAAATTTGCAGTGCTGGATCCATTCAGTCCTGCTAAGCTGGACAGTATGGTGTGAATGATGTTATAATAATTTGAATAATGCAGCCAACAGAAAGTACACTTTCAAATGTGAGCCAAAGAAACATTCAGCAAAATTCAGCAATTATTTTGGACTCCATAAAACAAATTCATATTACTCTTAGAGTAGAATTTTAATGAGTATGCTCTATGTCATATAAAATCAACTTAGTCTTATATTAAAAGACAATGACATTGCATAGTTTTAAGATTTTTATAAGGCCTGATTAGAAATGCTTTTGAAACATGTTTCTAATGTTGTAGATTGAAGACTGTAGAAGTGTACAGAAAAAGTTAGAAGTGCTGAAACAGTGGGTTAATCAGTAAAATGTAGTATTTCTACATTTTCCCCCACAATTTACCATCTCAATGAGAAGAGTATCAAACAGTGGTTGGGTTCAGCTGATTTCCGAAGCTTCCAGCTGTCATCTGTTTTTCAGTCACATACTGACACGCTTTTAATGGCAGCAGGTTTGGGACCACTAGAATTCCTCCATGAATGTTTTTAAGCATTTTTAAGACTGCCTTTTTACTTTGGCAAGAAAACACATACCATAGCATTTCCTTATTTTTAGGCCATTATGATAACTCTTTATAAAATAACATTGTTTTTTTAAATAATGGAACAGGACTTTTAAAAACAGACATTTTGAGACAAAATCTCAAATGAACAGTAATGTGCACAAATCTAATTAGGCTCTGTAGTCTGAGTTACAAACTCAATTCTTTTCTGTCCCAAAAGGCACAATTGTCTCTTTATAGGGCAAGACAGAAATACTTCAAAAGGAGGACAAAGCCAGTGAGCTGTACAGTCATTTTACCCAAGAGCAATAAGCAGTGATGGAATGAGGTAGTAAGACCAGACTTTGGGGCCAGGTGTGGTGAAAATCCTCCACTAATGTGGCAACTCTTAAAGATTAGCAAACTGTCTAAAATTTTTCAAAATGTTAGACTGTTCTCTCAAGTCAATTCATGTAGTAATTATAACAAATTAAAATAAAGTTTATCCTGATTAAACTTTTTTTCTGGATGACAATGTATTAAAAAGCAAGTGGTCTTTTTGAAATGAATGAGGAGGCTGTTTAATAATGCCAGTCCCTATTTTACTAGCCTACCCTTGACAGTCTTGACATCCTTCCAAGCTGAGTGACTCCAAGTGCTTGTCTGTCTGCCCAGTCTATCTTGTTGTAAGCTCAAACTAAGGTGGCCCAGGTGAAAATCCTGATGGCTCTATTATCTGTTTTAGTATGTGTGTTTGTGTGCGCACCTTGGTTTAGTCTACATTCTACAGATAAAATCCCAAATGTTAATAGTCAAAACAAGTTGCAGTGTCATGGAGAACCCAGCAGAGGGGAGCAACAGTCAGGAAGGCACCAAGACACACACTTAAGCAGCAAAAACCCAGATGCTCTGATGATCTTCGAGCACTGCTGTAGTCAAAGTATTTCTAAAAGATAAACCTCATTTCACTCACAAATACAGCTGACTCATTTCCTCATGCCAACAAACCACACAATTTGGGTGTTGCCTGTGTTCTGGTTGCATAGGCAGTGTACCTTTTTATTATCTATCTTCCTGTCATATGATTATGGACAGCAACAGAGGGCTGTAATACTATTTGCTGTTTGTCACCTGCTCTGTGTGCGTGTGCCTCGTGTGACCAGAGTAAAATGTGTGTGTGCGTGCACTCCTGTGTGAATACTTGTGATACCATCTCAGTTTGACAAGTATGGGCTTGATGTCCACATTCTTTGACATGCTGCAGCAACTATTTCCCCCTAGGCCCAGCTCCTGCCCACCTTTTACAGCTTCTCCCCAATTGTCAAGACCTTTTGCAGCTTACAGTTTCTGTAAACTGCTGCTTACTTATGGTCTCAATAACACCTTCTACTTTTCTCCCTGTAATATGATGCCTTATTTCCTGGTTCACATCTTTTACAGTGTTCCTGTCTGTTAGAATCATTTTACTCCTGGTGTGACAGCAGTGGCTGACACTTGTTTCACAGTAGAGAGCCTCCCCTGTGTGGATATCATTGTAATTTGCATAAATAACCACTTATCTACTCCCTGTACTGTGGGGGTAGCAAGGCAAGCTGTGCAACTTTACCCTTTTTTTTAAACGACACCCTGCTTCACACTCAAACAGTTACATGTAATTACTTGTGGAAGCCTCCACAGTGGGAAAGAGTAAGGCTTTTTCACTTTGAAAAGCATCCATATTCATTTTATTAACACACTGGTACAAGTGGATTAAGACTTGAGTGATTTTAGCACTCTCATGAGAAATCAACCCTACTTGCTTCACAGGGATTCCCCCTCAGATATTTACTGCTAGTGTCTGGAGTATGTTCCAGCCGTCCACCTTCCCTGGGTCGTTAGATGGGGTTGTGCTGTTGAATGGATGAAATTTACATGCTCAGCAATAGATCTCTCCCTCCCTCTGATAGTGCTTACTCCCCCAGCAGCTCCTATCTTTTCCTGTTTCTCGTCTGTGTCCATTCACCACACCAGACCATCATTAATTATCATTAATAACTTTTTGCTCAATGCAAGAGTTTCTGCCTCATCTCCCTTTCAGCAGTGACTTTCTCACTGTTTTCATATTTCACAAGATTCAGGAGGTTACTGTTGTATATCGAGTAAACTGCTTTAAAATAATAGGTTATATCTGCAAATGCCAGACACACAAACCTACTGTCACATCTGCCTCTCATATTAATTGGGATTATGATGTCTGATTTATCTCCATTGGGATCTTATATGGCCATTACTGCAGTTTATCAGTTATCTGCTCTTCATTTCTCACCGCATGTGACCATAGCATTGCCTCAGAAGGAAGTGTGTTCGCTTTGGATCTCATTAGTCCAATCCCCCCCCCATAAACACCCTGTCACAGACGGCCTGGGGCAGTTGGTCCTCTAATGAGGCCTATCCAGATGCTCCCTGCTCATCTGGGCAAACACAGATCAAAAAACAACCAGACCTTTTTACCACTGCCCCCTGACCAGACCAAAAAGCCATCCGCTAGTAAGAAAGCTATGACCTTAGTCCTCACTGTGTTTATAGTCTTGTGTACTTTTTTTTTTTTGCACTCATGGGCTTTTACTACATCTGTTACTTTGCCTTAAAGTTGCATTTTTCAGGATGTTCAATTAGCAGCTGCAAGAAAGAGTAAACCGTCTATCCACTGAATTGTTTACCATTCAAAAATATATTTAAAATGTCTCTTAATGCAGAGTTTCTGCTGACAGTAATCTTGTTGTGCATTACATAGATTTGGATACATACATCTTTATTATTAGTGTTGCATTACAGAGTACAGCCATGAAAGTCATGCACACATAAACTTAATGGAGAATCTGAAGTATGCAGTAAAATGCTGCAGTCAGACAAGTCAGTTTGTTTGCAATCAATTAATTTCACTGTGGAAAAAATGTACCACATTAAACATGAAAACGCCAACAAGAACCACTGTTTTGTCAACAAGCCAAACATCATTTCTATATTTGTCCTTAATCTAGTAGTACATCAAGTGTGCCAACACAGTAGTTTCATAATTGTTTTAGGCAAGTAATGACTCACTTCCACCCCCACCCCTACCTAATCATCTGCCTGACAAACAGACACACGTTCATAATTTCAAATCTTGTTCAGGGTGAAAAGACCTTGTTGTGTTGTTAAGACTCTCTCAACCACTTCCTTCCTGTCCTAACGCCTTAGCATAACACTGACCCTGTAAACAGAAAAAGGAGAGTCAAATGTTGTTTTAGAGAGTGATAGAAATAAGAAGGAACTACACACAGCATAAGAAGATTCAATCTCATGGGGACTTTCGTGATTGTACCTTCTTGGCAGGCCACACCCCCCAGTGCTGGTGACGTTGACTAATCTGCCTCAAGTTACACTGAGCAAAGAGCTATAATGGTTTAGTCCACCTCTACACCTCCTCCCTCTCCTCATCCTTCCACCGTGTTCTCCCTTTGTGCTCCTCCCTCAAACACACCTTATGCAAATGACACAATTTTCAGACGGCACAGCAGGCTTTGTTTACACAGCTATCCGACCACAGCCGGTTAGCCTGCACTGCTGTGCTCTGCTCCAGCAAATGCGTGTTCAGAGTTTGGAGGGAAGGAATAGCCAGTGTTCCTTTGCTAGAACCTTGAGGGAGTGCAACCAAAAGTTTTTACCGCCACGAGTGTGGTGAAATACTTCACGCGAGGAGGTGAAACAAGAGAACATTTTGTTCTTCAGTTTTGTTTGAAATTATTCTTTGAAAAAATCCTCCACCCTTGCACTCACCGCTGTGTTTTCATTGGACAAGGTGGAAGATACAATAGATGAAGAAAAGGACAGACAGCCACATTTTCAAGCTTGTGTTGTGCCTTACTGAGGCACAGCATTGAGGGAATCTAGAAGAGGAGGATAAACCAAGGCATTTTGGATATACAAAACTCTTATCTTCTGAAGAACCTGCTAAAGGATTTGATATCTTTTTAGCGGGAAAGATTTCCTTTGCTGTGCTATGCAGGAGAACTCCCATTCATTCTGTATCTGAGAGGAATATTTAGGAGAGAAATCAAGAATGGCCATGGAGTGGGATCACAGGGACAGAGAGCCCTGTTTGTCACCAGCAGCATTTGTTAATCAGGTGCAATACTCTAACATCCTGGAAGGAAGGTTTAAACAGCTGCAAGGTAAGAGTCATGATGACCTGTTAATTTGTGAGGGAAATTCCATCCCCTTTGGAAATGAAAAATATATGTTTATCAGTTTAGGATGTTTAGGTTAGCTCAGCCAATATTTTTGAATATACAGTTGTCCTATGGACATCACAGAGTCTCAAGTTCTCTGGTGTGTGGCTTATGGAATCTGTTGTTAATGTTAAAAGTTATTAATAAGACTGACTAAGAGCGATAAGTGTTACCCTTTAACATATATCCTGTTGTTTGTTCAAACAGGAAATATTAAATAGAACTGGACTGTTGGGGTGGAGCACTAATGATAGGCCCACAGCAGGTGCTTAAGGTTGTAAATGAGTCCCCAAAAGGCTCAGCATTTTTCTGGTATAAGTGGCAGGTTGGAGAGAGTCCTCTCTCAGTTCAGTGCTATTTCAGAGCTTAAAGTGGAGGGAATCGAGAGAGTTAGGGTAGACGTGCTGTAGGCTTCAGTTCAGCTCTAAAGCAGGCAGGCAGTCTGGCACCTGATTACTGGGCCACCTGTCCTTTTTTATCTTATTACAATGCACGGCTCTGTCTCTGGCCAAAGCCTGTGAGGTCTGTGAGGTCGTACGCACAGAAATCACAGAGACCATTGGTTATCATGTAGGTATTAGGAAATGATGTGGAAACTAAAGTGCTGACATATTCATAATCTATCATACAACAGCCTCTGCTAAAACTTCAGCTAAAACTGCATTTTAAGATAATTCTTTAACTCCCAAAGCCCTTTAGTTTATTAACTACTTAATACGTTTTATCAACATCCATAAATGCTTGTGTTAAATAGCAATAAAAATAGTAAAACAAACCATCGCCTTGGGGTGTGACCTGGAACATTTTTTCACCATGTAAAGGTTTTTGTTTGATCACCATGTGTACCTATTAGGATTCTTGTATCATTATGTGGCCAGTTCCTCTGAGCTTTAGACCCCTTAGTCACAGGCCACGAGGTCAGGTATTTGCAGTAGATGAGTGTGTGCTATAGGATATGCAACTGGCATGTCATTCAGTGGTGTGTGTGAAGATCACAGTGTTTTGCTAGCTTCCGGTCCCTCCCCGGTTGCTGTCTGGAAAGGAGAGTCTTACGGTTTACTTGCATGTTTGACATTCTTGTATTGGACCAAAAATATTTCAGCTAACATACTGCACAAGATATTCATTGCCACTGTGGGAGAGATTGTTCTGCTGAAAGCGTGTGAATGTATGTATTTATGTATGTACAAAAAAAACGTCTACATCTCCACACTGACTGCACCAATGCTCTGGAGATAAGACCAAAGACGAGATAGTGTCTTACTTCAAAGAAGGTACAAGATTTACACCATTGTCAGAGCCAGCAGTGCAACCTTGAACATAAAGAAGCTAAGGGTACATACCTACTCATCTTTTTCAACGTGTCAGGAAACAAAGCCTCTAACTCACTGTGTAATTTAGGGGTCACAGATCAGTCACCAAATTTACGCTGACAGGACTTTAGCACACTTCCCTACACCAAGGATATTGTGAAATGAGGTTGATTCATACTGGAACGTTGTTTATGAACATAGATAGGGGAATTAAGATAAGGAACAGATGTATGGGGGACACACATACTTTACTCCCCATGTTCTTTGTTAGTCATCTCGGTTCATGAATATTTTCTTGATGGAGCTGTAAATATGCACACAGGGACACATACTCATACGTACAAATGCATTTTGGCAACACCCGCTTGTATTTCCAGTTTGACAACTCTTGAGGCTCATTCTTTGTGTCACTCCCTCCCTCCGTGTTAAATCATGATGTCGGCTGGAATGAAGAAGATGATGTGCATGTACTGTACATTGCTTGGTGTCATTATCTTACACAAATGGAAGCATTCACAAAATTGTTTTGTGTGCAAGTCCCTTGTGTTTGCATTCATTTAAACTATTTGTCACCTTTTTATGCAACTTGTGCAAGATCAGTGGTTGCCAACTTGTCTTTTTGGACTAATATTTCACCTCAGCTATATAATTGATTTCCATGTAAAGATTTGAACATTTTAAGACAGAGACTTGTGGAAAAACAAATCTTAGTTAAAGACACATTAGTGGTAGCTGGAAATTGGTAAAGGCAGATTTTCAGGTCCCTTACCAGTCTAAGACGAAAACACTGAACACATCTTGCATTTTCTGACTCGCTGGTAAATTATATCTATCAGGTAAAAGATAAACTGAGTAACTGTATAACTACGGCCAAGGGAGATGGTGGGACAAAGGCTATTTTAAGTAGCTTTTTTTCTTTTTCTTGGCCTACCCACCCATCATATTTTTTCCAGATATTGCCTTTTACTGGAAGTAAAAGGCAATATAATGATGTCCTGGTGCCCAGATAAATACAGTGTGAGTTAGACTAGACCATGGGGTCCTGGTCCAAAAGGTCACTGTCCTCGCTACGTGTACCCTCTGAGTTAACTGCTGTTGACTTTAGTTTGGACTATCACTCAGCAGCATTTGTAATATGGCTTCATTCAATTCAATTCCATTAAGTGTCTAGCTGTGTATTGCCAATATATATATATACATATATTACTTTTTTCCTCATTTAATTTTGTGGTAGTTTTTTTTTTTTTTTTTTTTCTCCAAAATGAATGCTTAGTTGTCTTGATCATAGGAATTTTGTTCTTATACTTTATTTAAGGATTTGAATTGATACTTGAAGAGATGAACATTCACATTTGGGTAAAGTTTCAAGTCTAGTAGCTCACTGTCAATTGAACGTGTAACCTAATATTTCTAAAATTCTTAAGTGAAAGCTCTGACTCTAGTGGCCTCCAGCTGTAACTCAGAGTCACATTACCTTGGTGAGAGTTCACCATACGTGCATGCACACACACACACACACACACACACACACACACACACACACACACACACACACACACACACACACGCAAATGCCTTTGTTTGTATAGTTTTACTAATATTGACAGTTGCCCACTTGCAAGTGTAACAAGACAGTGCAGTTTTGGAGGCTAAAGGACAATTACTGTCTTGTTGACATTTCACACCCTTTTTGTGTCCAGATGTTATGGCTGAGAGGTGCCTGTTTCTGTCTCTTCTCTCATGGGATTGGCCTTGGCCAACCCTCACTTCCCCCATCTTCCTTATTATCAGCTACAGCTGCAGATGGCACAGAGGGGCATGACCTGAAGAGCACATTCAGCACCTTTCACTGCCTTCACAAAGGGAAAAAGAGCAGTGCTGTAAGACAGGACTCTTACTTGTATTTGCTTGTCAGTTTTGTTCATCATATGAAGAAATCTTGTGACCCCAAACTGTTACAAGTGTATAAATAACCCATCCCACATGTGGCAAGGCGGCAGTTTTACCACAGCCCTACTTTCAAAGTTATAAGAAGGGGAAGGGCAGTTCCGCTTTTATAGGGAGGGAAATGTCAAGACATGTGCATCTGTATGTGTAACATTTTGTTTTGTACACACATTCCTTGTTCACTTTCATTTTAATTTCAAATAACTGGCCTGATAATAATGCAGAAATGCTACACTACAGCTTTTTAGACTTGACATCCACAAGTAACTGAAGCAAATGTTGACTTTAAAGTTATAGCACATTGTGTAACCTTATGTAAAACTAACACATTCAAAGTGGCTTGTGCCATTTTCACCCTCAAGGGAAAAGTGTTAATGTGTGACTCCGTCCTGTTGGTAAGTATTAGGCAGTCACTGAGGGGAGTTTTAGAAAGATTTTGAGTCAAGCCGTTCCTTGGATTGAGTTGATCTCTAGAATTCACAGCAGCTCTAAGCACTCTGTACGTCATGTGTCACTTTTTCCCCTGTTGCTGAAACCTGATTTATAAATACCAACCCCTCCTACAACTACTCTAAAATGTTTCGTCCTTTTTGCATTGCGCACGTCATCCATCCAAGTATCATGCACTACAGTTAACTTTCAGATCAAGCCACCCACTGGTGTCAATAAAGAATGCTAACCACAAAGCTTAGAAGCCACTTGTTGTGTATCTTAGGTGTTTTCTCACTATGTGACGAGTACTTCATGAAGATAAATAACAGATTAAAATACAAGATGTCAAGGTATCCCTTAAATGAGTGCCTCAGGTTTACTCTTTAATCTTAGACAGCAACACAGTTGAAGGCTGATGGCTGAAAGAAAAGATTCTGTAGCCTTCATTTTTGGTTTTGAGACACAGAGTTGGTGAAATTCATGCCAGATATCAGAAAATGTGCCTTCTGATTGCGCTATTACAAAGTTCCAGTTTTCTACCATATTTTGATTTTTCCAAATCTGGAATTATCCTTGTGTATTCTGTATTTTTGTTGTGTATTTTTGGCACCCAGGACCAAGTTATTTAACTTTTTGGATAAATTAAAGGTAAACTTGTGCTTGAACTTGGATTTAGGGGTTTACAGAAATGCTTTGTACATGAAAAATAACCTCATCTGTATGAATACATACAGTTTTTAGGGTTGTAAAAAATAGTCACATTTTCAAAAACATTTTTTTGTATATTGGATGAAATGTAGCAGAAATGTTAGAGTATTATTATTTTTAGACTTTGTTTTCCAAATAAATGAGACTAGAACTGAAAGTAAGAGAAAAGTCAGACCCCCACTGATGAGTGCGCTTTTTCTGTATCCTTTGGCACAATACCATAATCTTGTCTGTGTGGGAATGTCCAGGAGAAGGTCATTAAAGCAGATTAAAGCAGACAGATTGATGGAAGTAGTTTACTCATTCTTACTGAGGACGGGGTGACCAGAGGCACTCATTACGCAAGCTCAGGGTGGGTGAGGGACAGGATGTCAAGAGTTTATGCACCAAGGGCATTTCAACCCAACTAGAAAGGCAACTAGGAATGGCTAGGGAGGAAGGCATGACCTGGGCAGGACATGAAACGAGATCAAAGCAGTACATAATGATTACCAGCCTGTAATCTATACTTCTGTTCAGCTTTCTTCTTATATGTTTGGGAGTCAGGAAATAACCAATATAAGACAATAGTCCAGTATGTTTGACAGTAATAGTCAGGAAAATGAAAAGTGGGCAAAATCTGCAGTATGCAGTTGTGGACAAACAAACAGGATTTCATTAGTGTCACGGCATGGTCAGTGGATAAAGAGCAGTGCTGACCTCTTATACTGGGCAGTGTATGTTGTGTATACAGCAACAGATACTAAAAAAGACTCTGCTTCAATTACATTGCACACTGTGGCATTTAATGAATTAAAGTCTGTGTGGTGAACTTGCATTATTGTGAGGCAATTTTTGACAGTACAGGGTTAAATTTTTTTTGAAAATGTGTTTGCAGGAATTGGGAAATATTGATCATAACAGTAATTCTTGTGTATTTCATTGAATCAGTGATGTTTGTTCTCCAGAGCTCCAGGGTTGCAACTAAACATTATTTTTATTTTTGATTAATCTGCTGATTATTTTCTTGTTTAACCATTTGGTCAATAGATTAACAGAAAACAGTGAAATATGACCTGAAGCCATGGTAATTGCCAGTTTTCTTGTTTTTTTTGACATTGTTTATTCTTGATAGTGACAGTCAGGATACAGTCCAGAAATACGGGGAGAGAGAGGGAGATGACATGCAACAAAGGCTCCATGGCTGGAGTCAAACTGAACATTTCAGTTATCTGGTATGCATCTTAACCAATAGACTACTGGAGCCTGCCCCCAAATTGCCTATTTTGTTTGACCAACAGTCAAAAATCCCCAAATATCATGTATCATGTAAGATTTGCTTTAAAAAAGTTTTAATTAATCGATTATTAAAAAAAATAGTTGGCGTTTATTTTTCTGTCAATAGAGCAATAGATTACTCAACTATGTGCCGCTCTAGTTCCCTCATGAGTTAATTTACTAAGACCTTGATGCAACAGTGAACATTGAACTTGACTTAGATAAGCTTGTTGTATGCAGGAATGTGAAAGTTGGGAAGACATTACTTTCTCTGATCAGTTAATAATTTAATGCTGTAACTCATGCGTCCAGTGTCTTTAAATGAGCAACTAAACATTACATGTGAAACAATGGCCTGAATACAATGGTACACTTGATATAAACTTACTCTTTTTTTCTGAAATTGCAGAGATGATGTTCTGATGCATAGATGTGATATTTTCCTTCATAGTTGTGCGTGAGACTTGGCCCACAGATTTACTGTCTCTGTGTTATCACCAAACATGATCCTAGCTACTATCAGCCGCACAGACAGGATTAAGTTTGGCAGCATATTTGCTTAGATTACCTGCAGATAATCATCATTATCAACAGTGCCTAAGTTTGTTTGGGGGATAAATAGGAAAGCCGCAGTGAGCCAAAGCTCTGCACCTTCAACAGTAGAACACTACTTCCCTGTCCTGACATATACTTAGAGCTTACTACCAGAGACAAACATGTTCAAAGTGACTGGACATGCCCAAATATGCTTTTGAAACATTCAGCGATGCCTCTAACCACCAGTTCTGATCTGCCATTAGTAAACAATGGAGAACAACATGACATAGAAAATTGCAGTCACTTGTTTTTCCAGCTTACTGGAAGAGGCTCAAGGACAGATAGAGCTCCAAAATAGTTGTGCATTTTTCAAGGCTGATATGGAAAGTCGCTTTGTGGGATTTTTTGTCTAAAAGCGCAAAGATTATACAAGACAGAGTAAAATTCTAAGATTATATAAGACTTAGTAAGACTTGCTACTAATTACTAAGCTTACTGTCTAAAGCTCATATTTTCCCACTCTTCTCCTTTGTCCTCTCTTGTGTAATAGTGTAATGATGTTGGCAGGCTCTGCAGGTATTTTGCATGACAGGAGATATCTGAAAACGTTGGGAAGGCAGAGCCCCCATTTCCTGTATCTTTTCTCACCTTCAACCATCAGGGTACTGTTAAAAATAAACACTGACAAGCTTTCTGTTTCAGATGCTGAGCATTCTTACAGGTTAGTAAAAAATGATTAACCATTTAGACGTGGATGTACAAACATTACAGTTGACATATCCTCCCTTGCAGTAACAACACAATCTGCAAATGTCACATTGTTAGAGAAAACAGCTGCACCAGTTTTGCCCTTATCTACCTTAGCAGCAACTGATGACAAGTTTGTGTTTGCTTGCTATAATGAGCAAACACATCAGACAGTGATGTCTGTGTTTGTCTGCCTTGTGTTCTTGTTTGGTAGCCTTGTTATTAGGGAGCGTGGCACCGGCAGGGAAACAGCATGTCATCTTTAAGACCCCTGCCCACTGCCCCACTGTCTCCTCCTCACTCCTGGGCTCTGTCACAACATGACCAAGCCTCAGGAGGAATGTAGGCTCCTCCACTGTACTTCACCTGCCACAGTAATTAACCTCTGCTTTCTCATTGAACAGCGTCAAATCGTTTCGTTGTCCTTTTAACAAGTTTTCCATTTTGTGTGTGTGTGTGTGTGTGTGTGTGTGTGTGTGTGTGTGTGTGTGTGTGTGTGTGTGTGTGTGTGTGTGTGTGTGTGTGTGTGTGTGTGTGTGTGTGTGTGTGTGTGTGTGTGTGTGGTACATGAGAGAGACAGGGAAAGAAACCAAACAGGTTTAGTGAGAGTCCGTTCTTTAATGTGACAAGCAAACAACCAGCACAACCTAAAACAAGGTCTGAACTAAAGCAGGGCCATTTGACTGATAGTAGCTGTGTGAGTGTGGTGCCATAACATTCTTTTGTTTGTTTGATATCATCGAGTTTAGGTAAACCAGGAAAAAGCACATGTATCCTGGAGACAAAGGGCTGATAGCTGGGGTAGCAGAGAAAAGCCTGTTTGTGCTTTAGCTCCAGCCCTACAAACGTGCCTGTAGGCCATGACTATAGTCAGCCCTGTCACCTGCTTTGAATTAACATACAGCCACCTATTTTTTTTGTCTTCAAGTGTTGGATTGTTGGAACATTGTTATCAACGAGATTGGGAGCTGCAATATAATTTTGTTGTCTTGAACAATGACAATAAAGCTGATTCTTCCTCTATATATCTGTTGGTGTTAAAACACAGAGTAACATATTTTTGGGGCCCTCTTCATAAAACCTGTTGATTCATGTGTATGTGTATGTGTACTTTTGTATCTATTACCTGTGATCTCTTTGTGTTGTCTGCATAGTTCCCCCAGTGAGGCGGTAATCACTCTAAAACCAATATATCCATCTCAGTGTACTGTGTGTTTGAGATATAGGTTTATGTGTTATTGAACTCTTTGTCTGTAATGTATGTGCTCTCCTCACTTGTTACCAAGCCATCAAGCGGGAAAAGAAAGGGGTGGGACAGGGAGATATAACCAGTAAATGATACTAAATTGTTGCACAAGTTGAACTCAATTACCATCTGACTACAGTAACACATCTTAGCTGTGAGGAAAGGTCAGGAAAATTCCTCTCGCCCCAGACGTAAAGGTATCCTGTGGAGTTTTCAATTTGGTTTTCATTCATTCATTCATTCATTTCTCACCAAAACACATGGTATGTGTTCTTAAAGTCTAACAAACAGCCTGTTTTAATGTGTTTGTTTTTACAGTCCAGTTCTCATTTGAAAATTTTGATTTTAAGTAGCTAAGTAGTAGTTATAAGGATACATCCAAATAATCTGTGATGGTTATCTATACTGCGAGCAGGTAAATTTATTGTGATTCTAGTCCAGTGAAACCAATCATTTTCACATATTTTTTCTTTCTCTATTCAATGCTCTTGCTTGCTTGCCTCTATGTGCTGTTCTGTCACCCTCAGCTCTGGTTACAGAACATGGCCAGCCAAACAACTTTATACCAAATAACGGAAAATAATTCCTTATTGCTTCCTCTACTGCTGGCCAGTGCATTTAAGCACACAGTGTTGTCAGGAGAACAGCAAATGAAGCAAGCAAGAGCGTTCCACAGTGCATTGGCATTTTATCACTGTGCAAACACTTTTTTGGGATGGTTTTTCAACGATGTGGCAGTTCCAGAGATTTTGTTTGCATGGCTGTGAGATGGCCACAAAAGACACTGAAATATGACTCTCAACTTGGAAAAACATGACACCTGACAGGTGTGGCCCTCTGCAGTCAGCAGATAAAAGGTATTACAACACCCCAATGCTCGTTGCATACATATGCATCCTCATGAGCATGTTGGTGGAACATTAATATACAATACAGAGGCCTGCTCATCAAAATATCACTGGACAGGGCCACTTGAGGTTAAAAACTCCACATGATACCTTTTTAATACTTGAATTACAGTGAGGTAAAGCAGAGGTCACTGCTTTAGGGGACTGAGTCTTCTGTTTTGATTGTGTTAAAAACATAATTTTTTGTTTTAGAAAATGAGTATCAGATTGCTTGTAATTTGATGTTAAAATACATTTATACTATGTCTGTTTTATGTATTTCAAAAGAGGATCTTTCTAATATAGTAGTAGAGTATAAATATAGAGGAACCACCACAAGGTTGCAACAGGTCAAGCGTTACGTCCTGCGGTATTACTCCACCCTTGAAGGAGAGAAATTTCAAAATTTGTTCTTTTTTTAGCTGACAGTTAGTAGAGTGGTTAATTGCACAACATGCTGTCTTTGATCACCTCAGAAAATAATGATAATTTATTAAATAAAGTTTTAACTAATACTGTAGCATATTTTAAGTAGCCTATTCTAAACTCATGCTTTTTGAGTTACTAATGGGTTTACTTTGATGATTTTTATTATTAGCGCTCCAGAAGAACTGGTGCTGACCACGTGATTTAATCTCATGGATCTCTTTCATTATGAGTATATTAAACTTGCTGTCAGCTTTAACCTTCACAATCACCCAATGTTACAGCCACTGCCTCAATATTTGGAGTTTGCCTTGGGGTTGGAAGTTTCAGCTTTGAATACTGTTGCTTTTGGAAGAGCTTACAGCCACAAGTCTTGCCTTTGGCGACCTTTAATCATTACTTATTGGTGGACCAGTGTTAGTAGTGCATGTTGTTGCAACACCAGAAAGTGTTGTATGTTGCACTTTTGTGCAGGATACCAGTCACCATCAAAGATTGCTCTTGCTTGCATTTGATTTTATCAAATGGAGCTATGTGTGGTGTATAGGTTTTTAAAATCCAGCTTTACTCAACATGTGGCTTATTATGGTTTGGTTTGCTTATTGATGAATATAAAAATGCGAAAGCTTTATTATTTTCATTGTTGTAAAAGGGCCATTTATCTTCTCCACTATTATATTTCATTTCATGCAGCTATAAGTAGGCCTTTGTTTTGTTTAACTCATTAATACAGAGCTGCTCCTCTGATCTATTTTCTGTCTTCAGGGTTTTTCTGTGTAGGCCTGCATTAGGGGCAGTGCATTAGGTACTATGCTAGAATAGTGTTTTCAAAAGGCAGGGAGACCTTGTGTCCTAGAAATGAGGTCACCTTGTTAGGTGGCGGAGCAGGATTAGCTTCTTACTTCCCTGGTCCATATGTCTGAGCTGCTGTTACAGCTTAATTTATATTGATTCTGTTTTTAGTCCCGCTCTAACAAAGTAACGACAAAAATGCTCACTGAACGTCACTGCCTTCATGTGCAATTTTGCATTGTCACTTTTTTCCTCTAAACTCACATCATTAGAGTAATTAGCATGGACATATGGGCAGGCCATCAGTAAACTTTGGTCTGAACAGTGAAAACCTCTCACTAAGCTGTCGATACAGTGATCCTAGAGACTTAATGGCATAGCTTATCTGTGAAATGAACTGCTCAGGAAAAAGGTTTAAGTCCTTATGATTTACTGTCACCTGTCTGCTCTCAGAAGTGATTAAAGCCATAGACTACATTGGTGTTTGTTTAGAGCAAAATTGACTCCTTTTAAATGTTTATTTCTCTGACAGTAATGATAGTGAGGCCAGTGGCATCTCAGTGAGCCGAGTCAATTGTAATCTTGATGTTCAACCCCTCTCCTGTTGTGTTTTTTGCAGATGAGCGTGAAGCAGTACAGAAGAAGACCTTCACCAAATGGGTGAACTCTCACTTAGGCCGAGTGACCTGTCGCATCGGTGACTTGTATACTGACCTACGCGATGGCCGCATGCTAATCCGCCTGCTGGAAGTGCTCTCAGGAGAACAGCTGGTCAGTATCATACAAAAACCACCCTTCTCTGTCCCAACCCTGACCCAGGCCCTCAGCATGACCCTCATCCTGCACCTCAAGTCACGAGGAAGAAGAAATCATGCACTTTTAGTGTGATTTACTTCTGCCCTAGTTTCTACTTGTTTTTTTTTTTTTTTTTTTACATTCTTGCTCCCTTTCCTCTTTATGTAATAATAATTTCAACCTTTCTTTTCCTTCTCTTCCTCACAGCCAAAGCCCACTAAGGGTCGCATGCGTATCCACTGCCTGGAGAACGTTGACAAAGCCCTGCAGTTTCTCAAGGAGCAAAAAGTCCATCTAGAAAACATGGGCTCACACGACATTGTGGATGGGAATCACCGTCTCACCCTGGGTCTCATCTGGACCATCATCCTTCGCTTCCAGGTAACATATGGAGTGGTTGTGTGGAGCTCTGCTCATTCCTGCCTCAGCCCAGTTGCCACGTTGCTTAACCTTTTTCAAAGAGTGAGTTTGACTTTGGGACACCAAGTCTCTGCATGTAGACCAGTCCATCTTCAGGCAAACTCACCAAAATGGTAATAGAATTTAATGCTGCTGAGAAGTGGCTTACAATGCAAATTCTTGATGCAATTATTTTTGTCATGTACTTACTGTCATCACTTGTGAATTTTTTAGCCCTTCCTTAAACTTGGCATAATGTACTGACAGATAATAGATTAAAGTAATGATGTTGTAATAATTGTGTAACATGATGTGGGCACAGTTTTTACTGAGTGAATGCTCTGCTGACAGATCCAGGACATCAGTGTGGAGACAGAAGATAACAAGGAGAAGAAATCAGCCAAAGATGCCCTGCTGCTTTGGTGCCAAATGAAAACTGCTGGGTGAGAAAGGAGCTGGAGAAGAGAGACAGAGGGAGGGCTTACAGGATAAATACTGCTAATGTTGAAGATATATTGTACCATTTACGCTATTTGTGGTACTAATGATGTTGTTACTGATGAACCTTGTTGTGTGTTGAGTTAATGAATAATCGCTTCTGTTCTGGCCTCTGCAGATATCCTAATGTCAACATCCACAACTTCACTACCAGCTGGAGAGATGGCCTGGCGTTCAATGCCATTGTGCACAAACACAGGTGAC
The DNA here is from genome assembly GCF_914725855.1 of Thunnus albacares. Taxonomy (NCBI): domain Eukaryota; kingdom Metazoa; phylum Chordata; class Actinopteri; order Scombriformes; family Scombridae; genus Thunnus; species Thunnus albacares. The sequence goes on along the minus strand of NC_058118.1, from coordinate 11,636,135 downwards.
CTCTTCTTCATTGACCTCTTCTTGTATTTGATATTACTTGCTACACTGTCATGTGCAATGAAACTGGCCCCTGTTAAGCATACGCTTCAATGCAATTCATTTCAACAGAGATCTTTTTCAAAGTAAAGATTTTGAATAGTTATCTTGCAAATCAAAAATGTGTCCTGTATCTTCACCCCCTCTTTTATCTTTCTTTGCCTAATGAGAAGCACCTGTTGCAGCACCATCACACTTCTCTGGGGTGTTTTTATCCCCTTTTCTATTTAGGTCTCCTCCTACTCCTCCCATCCTTCAAACAGTCTGCAGTATGGCTAAAAGGATGAAAATAAAATAGAGAGTAAGATGACCTAGATCACAGAAATAATAACCCACTTATTTTCTATGCAGAGCCATGCTTGGTAACTCACTTGCACACCCTGCTGGTAATACTGCTGCTTAAATAGCTTGTGTTTAAATAAATCTGTTAGCTGAAAACCAAAAGTATAGCTAGACGCCTGAGTCAAATAGAACAGAGAGCATAATTCATTACAATGAATGCCTAAGGTGATACTTGATACATGCATGCTAACATTGCTCTCAGTGGAGTTACTGAACCATACCACAGGATACTCATGCAAACCATGACTCTGCCATTTACATGATCAGGTCCCCACTCAAACTACTGAATAGAGGAGACAGCACAGAAGGCAATTAGAATATTCAAAGTTGTAATGCTGAGGGTTTTCTTTTCTTCACAATCTTAAAGCCTTCTGAAACATAATCACGTATGTGAATTAAAATGCTTGGAGAAAAAGGTTTCATGATTGTTCAGACCTCAATGAGAAAAGCTGTTTTTGTCATTTGTGTGTGTGTGTACATACAAACAGCAATTTGCTTATTGGTCATTAAAATGTCAATGATAATATAGGCTCCCGAACCAATTTTACACCCTATTAATGCCTATGTGAGTTCAAAATGAAGACATGGTTTAGGCAAGAATAAGCGATAACTGGCAGGAGCAGTTTGCCTAATCCATCAATGAAAAACCTGTTTGCATGCAGATGACTATACCTAAATCCAGTGGATTATTGTCTGCACTCTGGTCTGTAAAAAGAGACATGTATTGGAGTACACTGCAAAATATTACTTCTCTTTCTGTTTCTGTTTATTCTCTATACCACAAGAAGGTGATGCTATATTTCTGTCTGAATGATCTTGCCATCTGCTTGCACCCTGCTCTCCCCTGCAATCTGTTCATATTAAAATCATAATTGTTCCCTGGCCTCTGCAGATCTGACCTGATTGAGTTTGACACACTGAAAAGGTCCAATGCTCACTACAATCTCCAAAATGCTTTCAATGTGGCTGAGAAGGAGCTGGGTCTTACCAAGCTGCTTGATCCAGAAGGTGAGTCTCCACAAAAACATGAAGCACTCCTGTAAGTCACACTGAGGGCAGGACACTGTCCATCAAGGCTCTAAGTTTGTGGCATGAAACAGATTGATTATAGCTTAGACAACACTACATCACATGTCAGCTACACTCACATCACACTAATGATGTCCAAAGATGGACATACTTAACTGTGTTAAATGGAATGGTAAATGGGCTGCATTTTTATAACGCCTTTCTAGACTTCCGACCACTTTACACTACATGCCAACATTCACCCATTCACACACCGATGGCACATCCTTTGGGAGCAATTTGGGATTCAGTATCTTGCCCAACGACACTTTGACATGGACTGGAGGTGCCGGAGATTGAACCACAGATCTTCTGATTGGCGGACAAACCGCACTACCTTGTTGTTTGTGCATGCTAAAGTTTAGGGTCAGTAGATTAAATAAATGGGGAAGACATCAGGTGTAGATGGATCATGCTCTCTTTTTTTCCAGATGTTAATGTTGATCAGCCTGATGAGAAGTCCATCATTACCTATGTGGCGACCTACTACCATTACTTCTCAAAGATGAAAGCCCTGGCAGTGGAGGGTAAAAGAATTGGCAAGGTTAGCTGTGTGTGTGTTTATACATTTATGTGTATGAGTATGTAACCATGAGTGTTGGCCCACCAGTTGCCTTGATTCACAGAACTCTCTTGGTTGTAGGTCCTGGACTATGCTATTGAAGCAGACCAGCTGATAGAGAAGTATGAGACCCTGGCCTCAGAGCTGCTGCAGTGGATTGAGCAGACTATAGTGACGCTTAATGATCGGCAGCTAGCTAACTCACTGAGTGCTGTGCAGAACCAGCTCCAGGCCTTCAACTCCTACAGAACTGTGGAGAAACCCCCGAAGTGAGTAACAAAAAGCTTTATAGCAAGTAAATACAATTCATTAAATGACCCAATTCTTGTTACCATTAGGATACTTAATGCTAAGCTATTTGTTGAACATAGGTTATGTCTGTCTCCACAGATTTACAGAGAAAGGAAACTTGGAAGTTCTCCTCTTTACTATCCAAAGCAAGATGAGAGCAAACAACCAGAAAGTTTACATGCCAAGAGAAGGCAAACTCATCTCTGACATCAATAAGGTTTGGATATCATCTATAACTATTTAAGTTAATGAAATTTTGCAAAATTGGTATCATCATGTATGCACTAGTATTATTATCCTAGTTGCAAGATGTTACCAACTCCCTGTGTTTTCCTTTGGTGTGGTAGGCATGGGAGAGACTGGAAAAGGCAGAGCATGAACGTGAGCTTGCACTCAGAAATGAGTTGATTCGCCAGGAGAAGCTGGAAATGCTCGCTGCACGTTTTGATCGCAAAGCTGCTATGCGAGAAACATGGCTGAGTGAGAACCAGAGGCTGGTGTCCCAGGTAGATGGAAGAAAGTGTGATTTGATCAAAAACAGATAATGATGTGTGGCTGCAGATGCATTCTTATTTCAGACTTGAATATGTTGAATATTTTTACTGTGAAAAGCTAATTTTCCTTTGTCAATAGGACAATTTTGGAACTGACTTGGGAGCAGTGGAAGCTGCCACTCGTAAACATGAGGCAATTGAGACAGACATTGGGGCATACTGGGAGCGTGTGGCTGCTGTAGAGGCTGTTGCCAAAGAGCTTGAAGCAGAGGCATACCATGATGTGCGGCGTATAATTGCAAGAAGGGATAATGTGCTTCGACTCTGGGAATACCTGAAGGAGCTTCTTGCTGCACGCAGAGAGCGGCTGAATGCCCATCGTGACCTACAGAGACTGTTCCAGGAGATGCGCTATATCATGGACTGGATGGCAGACATGAAGGTACTGAACCACTCAACAAAATGCTTGCTTATACTATTTTAACCACTGAACAGTTGTTTTAACTTGGAACTAGCGCATTACATCCTACATTCTGTTGGCTTTGATTTTAATTAACAAAAAGGAATTTCCTAATCCTCTCAATTACGTTAGATGTTGTTCACATATGTCCATTGCAGCTTTAGTGTCTGCACTCATCAGAGGGCCATTAACAGCAGTAATTAGCTTTTTACAGGCCTAGCCTGAGTCATTGCTGCTTTACTGTGGTTAGCTGAGGGGGACCTCAGCCATTTGGAGTATGTGTCTTTCTCCTTATATGCTTAAATCTGGTGACCCCATTCCCACATGCTGTGATATTAATTCACTTACCCCATAAGGAGTCTGAAATGCTTGTATTTTCAAATGCAATTGCCTAATGGACAAAGCATTTTACATTTTGGCTGCCATTGAAGTAGCCTTTTACCCAGGTAACCACCTGACTGATTAAAATGGTTAACCAATGCAAACACTAATAGAAGGTTTACAAGGTTACCAGTTATAATCAATAGGTCTTTGTAGTTGTTGATTTAATTTGCTGTTATCTTGTGCCAGTGAATGCATTGTACAGGTGTCCTAAATATTCAGCTTCTGTCCTAATTCCGATGTGAATCATTAATAGTCTTAAACATCTTTCAATTCTGTATCTGTTTAAAAAAACAGAATCCATGCCTCTCTCTTCTGCCTTAGATCAAATGTTAAAACTGCACAGCACTGGTCTGCTTACCCTCAGCCACTCACTACCTTTGAACAAATCTAGCAGTATTTGCTGTTATTGAGCTTTGACCTATTCCAAAGTTAGCGTTTGGGATTTTCCCAACTGAGAAAGAGTATAAGAAGTTGTTTAATTCTGTGTGGGACGGCTGGGGTAGAGATATGTGTGTGTGTATTTGTTTTTTGACATGCTGTTAATATCTCAATGCAACACACATCGCCATATAATTAGAACACTTATATACAGTTTATTATGAAATTCTTTTAATCGTGTTTGTGGCCCAACGTCCTGTTGTCATTAATGGCCCTCTGCTCTGGAGGAATTGGAGGAATTTTCTCTGCTGAGCATGGCTCTGGCTCCTCTTTTAAGTTGATGGACTGAAGCTACTGCTTGTTGAAATTCTGTTGTTGTCTATTAGTTTAGATTTTTGGTCATTTAAAATATCATCAAGCGCATTGCACAGCACATAAAATGATTATGGTTCAAAATGTATAAATATCCGTTCAGTTTTCTTTGAAGATGAAATGACAAAATGTTCTACTGAACTCTGTTCTCTGCCTGTTTCAGAGTCGTCTACAGTCTCAGGACAGTGGTAAACATTTGCATGATGTCTTAGACCTACTGCAGAAACACACTCTGGTAGAGGCTGATACTTCAGCCCAGGCAGAGAGGATCAAGGCAGTGCAGGGAGCTGCAAAGCGCTTCACTTCCTATGAACAGGGTGAGGTTTCAAACATACTTTTACACATTCTCTGTACAGACAGTACAGCTTTAGTCAGGCCTATTTGTGCTCAATATCTAAGCACCATGTATTCCTGCCTTTTCTGATTGCCAGCCTACAAACCATGTGAGCCGGGACTAGTTAGTGAGAAGGTTGACCTGCTTGGACGAGCTTATGAGGAGCTTGGTCAGCTTGCTGGTGCACGCAGAGAGCGCCTAGAGGACTCTCGCCGCCTGTGGCAGTTCCTGTGGGATCTCGGAGAGGAGGCAGCCTGGATCAGAGAGCAAGAGCAGATCCTGGCCAGTGGAGACTGTGGCCGCGACCTCACTTCTGCCCTTCACCTGCTCAGTAAACATGAGGCTTTCAGGGATGAGATGGCAGCCCGCTATGGCCCCCTGAGTAACAGCATCGCTGCCGGGGAAACTTTGATTAAGGAGGGACACTATGGAGCCCCAGAGGTCACAGAGAGGATTGAAGACATCCAAGCACAGTGGACACATCTGGAGGAGGTAGGTGGTGATGACTATTTTTTGTAAGAGAAATATAAAGCTGTTTTCTCCAAATATTGACTCTTTTCTGTAATCTTCTTTGTCTTCCTGTTCCCCAGACAACCAAGCTCAGAGAGCAGAGGCTTAAGGAAGCAGTGGCCCTGCATCAGTTTCAAACAGATGCCAATGACATGGAGGCATGGATCATGGAGACTCTTAGACAGGTGTCCAGTCAGGAGGTGGGCCATGATGAATTCTCCACCCAAACTCTAGCCCGCAAGCAGAGGGAAATAGAAGAGGAGATCCAGAGCCACCATCCTGTAATCGACTCCTTGCACGAGCAGGTCCAAGCACTGCCACAGGCCTATATTAATTTCCCTCAGGTATGTGTTCTTTGTTTTTCATACTTCTTAAATTATGACATGCTGTCCATAGTGCTAAATTATTGTTTATTGCTGATTGTAGGTGGATGGTCGTCTACCTGCCATTGAGCAGCGCTACGAAGAACTGAAATCTTTGTCAGCAGCTCGGCGCCAGGCTCTGGAAGGTGCCCTGGCCCTCTACCGCATGTTCAGTGAGGCTGGTGCTTGCCAGCTCTGGGTGGAAGAAAAGGAGCAGTGGTTACATGGCATGGAGATCCCGACCAAACTGGAGGACTTAGAGGTGGTGCAGCAGAGGTTAGTCTGGGAGGAGGGGAAGGGAAGAATGTTATTACAGAAGATTTAATTTATTAGAAAAATAGTGATGGCTGAATTCTAATCCTCAAAACCCAATTAAGTCAGAGAAATGGAAGCTGAGGCTTACTTAATCAACACAAGAGCTAGTGTTGATTAATTTCCACACAAGATAAAAATTGTGACAAAATTCTACAACCATCAATACATCATTTTGTAGTTCTAATCTTGTCCTAAAAGTGTACAAAATGTCACTGCTTTCTCTCACAAATAGTTGTATTATCTACAGATAGTCCAATGAGATTAGTCTTTGAATAAGTGAATTGATGTAAGTCTATCATTTATGGCTGCAGATTTGAGACACTGGAACCTGAGATGAACAACCTAGGCACTCGTGTCACTGATGTGAGCCTGGTGGCAGAGCAGCTGCTGAGCTCCGACAACTGTAGCAGAGACCAAATCCACCACACACGGGACCAGCTGAATAACAGGTCAGAGCTGACATAACCCACTTTTTAACACAGACATATATTTGTACTGTGATTGGCATTTTTAACCTAAATATTTCATTTGGTGTGGTCCCTAGATGGAGGGAATTCCAGCGACTGGCCGATCAAAAGAAACAGGCCCTAGAGTCGGCCCTTAACATCCAGAACTACCACCTGGAGTGTAATGAGATCCAAACCTGGATGAGGGAAAAGACCAAGGTTATTGAATCTACTCAGAGCTTGGGCAATGACCTGGCTGGAGTGATGGCACTACAACGCAAACTCACTGGCATGGAGAGGGACCTGGAGGCTATTCAGGTATGGAGAGGTTACATGCAGTGATTTATGCTGAGGTATCTTCTCATCATTTCTGCATTTAAATCATTTTTCATGTCTTTTCAGGGCAAATTGGATGACCTGAGAAATGAGGCAGAAAAGCTGGCCAAGGAACATCCAGATCAGGCTGGAGAGATCCAAGGACGCCTGGCAGAGATTCAGGAGGTGTGGGAGGAGTTGAACACCACCATGAAACGACGTGAGGAGTCACTGGGTGAAGCCAGCAAGCTGCAGGGCTTCCTTAGGGATCTGGACGACTTCCAGTCCTGGCTGTCCCGCACCCAGACAGCCGTGGCCTCAGAGGACATTCCCACTTCTCTGCCTGAGGCGGAGAGTTTGCTAGGGCAGCATGAGAGCATCAAGAATGAGGTGGATAACTATAAGGAGGACTATGAGAAGATGCGAGCAGTTGGTGAGGAGGTGACTCAAGGTCAGACAGATGCCCAGTACATGTTCTTGGCCCAGAGGCTCCAGGCGTTGGATACTGGCTGGCATGAGTTGCGTCGCATGTGGGAGAACCGACACAGTCTTTTGGCTCAAGCCTTTGACTTCCAGACTTTCTTGAGGGATGCAAAGCAGGCAGAGGCTTTCCTCAACAGCCAGGTTAGGAAAAATACTATGGAATTGAATCCTATGACAGTGAGCTATGACCTCATTGATAGAAAAATCATGCATCAATGCATGGCCTCATTGGCACAGTCTAATTCAACAATCAAAGCCAAATTCAAAGCCAAATAATTGTATGCCTGAAATACCATATAATACTGATCTAGAGCAAACACTCCCACTATGGTTTCAGTGCAGCACAAGGAATTTGTTCTGGTTATCAGGTGTTTAAAACAAACTCAATGTTTACCCTATATCATATATTAATGGCTGTGGTTGTTTATGGTGTCAGTGGTGTCCAGTTATGTGCATTCATACACCTCCTACACCTAAATGGCAGGAGAGAAGTAAGCTGCACTGTAAGTAGGCCATAGGCCTAGATATATATAGTGTAGGCCGCTACACTAGGTCTATTTTCATGTCATAAAATGACCTACTATCATTGTTTTAAGTAGAACAAAAATCAAATTAAATCGAAAGTAATGTTCATTCACATGTAAAAACTGGATAAACCTATGAGTAGAGATTCAAAGACAGCTGCTGCAAAATCATTGAAATTGTTGAATGACACAAGAAATGATATGTGTGGCTCCTTCTAGTTTGAATTATTCAATATATTTCCAGTTTGCACTTGTTTTCAATGTTTTAAACTCATTGAAAGTCAACTCAAACTCAAAGAAAAAAAACATTGGAATTAGATAATTGCATATAAGAAATGCATTTTTAAAACATTCCTTTCCTCTCTGTGTAGGAGTATGTGCTGTCCCACACAGAGATGCCTACCAGTCTTCAGGGAGCAGAGGAGGCCATTAAGAAGCATGAGGATTTCCTCACCACCACAGAGGCCAGTGAGGAGAAGATAACTGGTGTGGTGGAGGCTGGACGGCGCCTCATTAATGACTGTAATGCAAACTCTGATAAGATTCAGGAAAAAGTTGATTCCATCCAGGAGAGGTTAGAAAAAGTTTAAAAAGGCTGAAAAAGCCCTACAAATTAAGTTCTCCTTTTTGATTTGTTATTTTCAGAGTGTACCATTTAGATTTCTTGTGATTTTTTTCCAGGCATCATAAGAATAAGGAGGCTGCAAATGAATTGCTGACAAAGCTTAAGGATAACCGGGAACTGCAGCACTTCCTTCAAGATGGGCAGGAGGTAAAAAAACAAAACAAAAAAAAAAACATGAAATGAAACAATAGCATGGTGAATAAATAAGTCAAGTTGCTTGCTGCTATAGAATTAGTGTTCATCACTTGTATTTCATTATAATTGTGTTAATGATAATGGTTATTCCATAATGCTATTCTCCTTTCTGTAGCTCACATTGTGGATCAATGAGAAGATGCTGACGGCTCAGGACATGTCATATGACGAGGCCAGAAATCTTCACAGCAAGTGGCAGAAACACCAGGCCTTCATGGCAGAGCTGGCCTCTAACAAAGACTGGCTTGACAAAATTGATAAGGTGTGACCATTTTTTTTATATCAGTTGTTGTCATTAATTAACAAACACACATGGAAGAAATAAAATATTATGATAAATTAACAGTCTTTTGACATCCACTCATCTCTGCTAGTTGACTTTTTTTTTAGATGTAAGTTTAAAGGGTAATTTTAATTCTGAGATCCAGGTTTGCTAATTGGTCTTTTCCAGGATCAGTTGTCTATCAGTGATATGTGGACAGTTGTTCTGTTTATATAATGGTAATAGTTAGAACAGGAATAAGGTTAGATAACATGTCGTTAATCTGCCAGCACTGGTGTTGCCAAAGCAGCTAAATTAATTTAAATGTGTCTGTGTTTCTTGTCTCTAACAGGAGGGTCAGGCGCTGGTGGCGGAGAAGCCAGAGCTGAAACCTGTTGTCCAGCAGACCCTGGAGGACCTACAGCGTCAGTGGGAAGAGCTGGAAGGCACCACTCGCACCAAGGCCCAGTGTTTGTTTGATGCTAACCGGGCAGAGCTCTTCACGCAGAGCTGCTCTGCTCTGGATGTCTGGCTGAAAAACCTTGAGGGTCAGCTGCATAGTGACGACTATGGCAAGGATTTGACCAGTGTCAACATCCTGCTCAAGAAGCATCAGGTACACTGTGCAAGCAAAGCACAATCTGTCATCTTTGCTCTGGAGAAATACTGTTGTATTACACAGCTTTAAAATCATATAATATAACTGGTATAAGTTCTAATTGACAGAGTTTAAACTATGTGCATTAATTGAAGAATTTCATCTGTGCTTAACCTTTCATTTGTGCTTAATGTGTAGAGATCCTGAACTCCATGAGTGCATGTGGTGGAATTGGCCAGATATGTTAAGTGGAGATCACCAAATGTCTTACCATCTTGCCTTATATTTCTGTACTGACCCTGTGTAGATGCTGGAGCACCAGATGGAGGTCCGAGAGAAGGAGGTGCAGTCTCTGCAGTCTCAGGCCCTGGCCCTGTCCCAAGAAGACGCTGGACTCGCTGAAGTAGATGGTCAGCAAAGGCGTGTCACTGACAACTTTTCCAACCTTCAGGAACCTCTCAAACTGAGGAGACAGAAACTGCTCGCCTCCAAAGAGGCCCATCAGTTCAACAGAGATCTGGAGGATGAAATCGTGAGTGGGATTACCTTACTGAATGCATACTGTAAATTAGATGAGGAGTATGGAGTATAATAGTGTTTCCTCAGATCCAGTTTTGCCTGATGCCATGTTTTATTTATTCTGTTTTTCTCTCAGCTATGGGTGAAAGAGAGGATGCCTCTGGCGACCTCCACAGACCATGGAAAAGACCTGCCCACGGTACAGCTGCTAATCAAGAAGAACCAGGTAAAGAGATGGTTAAAAAGCAGTTTTTTTAGGATGAAAGATAAAGGTGGCTTACACCTATTGTCATCTCTAAATTACTAACGTTGTCACTGAGTATAGACCTAAGGTGAATGTGAGGGGCAGAAACACACCAGATAAAGTGAACACCTTCCCTATTTCTGAACTAGACATTGCAGAAGGAGATCCAGGGCCATCAGCCTCGCATCGATGACATCCACAGACGAGGGCAGACTCAGACCCAGGTAGATGGCGAGAGACAATCTGTCCTTGAGGATCGTCTTGTTGAGCTGAGGGATCTCTGGGACCAGCTGATTGCTGAGACAGACAAGCGTCATGCCCGCCTAATAGAGGCCAATCGCGCCCAGCAGTTCTATGCTGATAGCGCAGAGGCGGAGGCCTGGATGGGAGAGCAGGAGCTACACATGATGTCAGAGGAAAAGGCCAAGGTGAATCAAGACAAAATAAGACCTAGAATTGCTCTAAGTGCCACTCTCTCACAATCTTCTGTCTTGACAAAACTAAACAATTTCCTATTTGTCTCCCAGGATGAGCAAAGTGCACTAGTGATGGTCAAGAAGCACCAGACCCTCGAACAGGCACTTGAAGACTATGCCCAGACTATACACCAGCTAGCCAACAGCAGCCGACTCATGGTCACCGGTGACCACCCGGAGAGGTGAGAGAGCGCAAGTAGATCTGAATGTTACACTGTAAGCTGTGATTCCACACGTATTCTTATGTGTGAAGTTCTACAATCACAACTACTCATCTGTTTGGTCTCATTTATATTTAACAGCGAGAGAATCACCTTACGACAAGCACAAGTTGACAAGCTGTATGCAGGGTTGAAAGACCTTGCTGAGGAGCGTCGTGGGCGTCTTCAGGAGAGACTGCGGCTGACCCAGCTGAAGCGGGAGGTGGATGACCTGGAACAGTGGATTGCTGAAAGGGAGGTGGTTGCTGGCTCACATGAACTAGGACAGGACTATGAGCATGTCACAGTGAGTTTTTTTCTCATTCATATGCTTTGGAGACAATGAAGCTTAGGGAAATTTAGCTGAATTAATTATGTTGCTCATTTTTGCCCTGATTTTTCTTTCTACAGATGCTGAGGGACAAGTTCCGGGAGTTTGCTCGTGACACAAGCACCATTGGCCAAGAACGTGTAGATGGTGTAAATGCACTGGCAGATGACCTGATTGAATCGGGTCATCCGGAGAACGCCAGTGTGGCTGAGTGGAAGGACGGGCTAAATGAGGCCTGGGCTGATCTGCTGGAGCTGATTGACACGCGCACACAGATGCTGGCAGCCTCCTATGAGTTGCACCGCTTCCATCAGGACGCCATGGAGGTGCTTGGACGTGTTAAGGAGAAGAGGGAAGTGCTGCCCTCTGACCTTGGCCGTGATCTGAACACTGTCCAACATCTACACAGACAGCACAACGCTTTCGAACATGACATCCAGGCCCTCAGTGGACAGGTCAGCTTATCTGTTATATAAAAGATCTCATGTGAGATTCCAAGAGCAACATGTGAATAGAAGACTGAATGTTCCCTCTTCCCTTTGACCTCTTAGGTGAACCAGGTGCAAGATGATGCAGCACGGCTGCAGAAGGCCTACGCTGGAGAGAAAGCTGATGACATTCACAGGAGTGAACATGCTGTTACCTCTGCCTGGGAGGGCCTGCTTGAGGCTGGTCAGGCTCGCAGGATCCTACTGCAAGACACTGTGGAGAAGTTCCGCTTCTTCAACATGGTGCGAGACCTCATGCTCTGGATGGATGGCGTCAACCTGCAGATTGATGCACATGACAGCCCCAGGTGAATGTCATTTTATGCTAAATTATCCAGTTACCTTTATGATAATGCCGGTATAATCAGTGTTATAAGTTTATTTTGATCTCACCTCTCTTTCTGTTTTGTTGTCCCAGGGATGTGTCTTCAGCAGGGTTGGTCATTGCCAATCATCAGGACATCAAGTCAGAGATTGAGACCAGAGCAGACAGCTTTACTGCCTGTATTGAGATGGGAAATACTCTCATCAACAATAATCACTATGCAGCTGATGAGGTGATTTTATAATGATTCTGTTTCACTGTTATCTACTTAATGCCAATCTTTTCATGTGCCCTCTCATTACTGGATGTTCCTTCATTCACAGATCCGGGAGAAACTTGCACAACTTCAAGAAAAGAGGGACAAGATCAACAAAAAGTGGCAAGACAAGATGGACCATTTACAAATTGGTATGCAAGCATGACATGTTTTAGAGTCTGTATAAGGGCACGTTCATTCTAGTAGTGCTATAGCAAAACAACATGTGGGATGTAATGGTTTCAGTTCGTTGCTACAGGGCAGAGCTAAAAGATCAAATGCAAACAGGTATGTCCAGTTTGAAGGCTTGTTAAACACCCAGATATCCCACAGCAGGTTACACTCCTTTAAAAAGGTAGCCATGACCTTTTTTCTGTCATGACTTGCAAGGTAAACAAGGCAATACTACAAGGTATTCTACATGGCGCGTTTGCTTACACAAATGGGATTGGCCAATTCAGTTTATTGCTGTGCTTGCCAGATAATGTTGCATTGCACTGTGGTGAAAGTAGAGCCAGGACCAACTTTTTGGTTTGTCTGCCTACATTTTTACTTATTTTGTGGAACCGTTGCTGGGGCAATCTTCCCTGCACCAACGCATTGGTCTTACTGAAATGCCTAATTATTTGTTCTCTCCTTCTCTCTTGTTGTTTTTCTTTCTGTCCTCCTTCTCCCTGCATTTCAGTGCTGGAGGTGTTGCAATTTGGACGCGATGCTTATGTGGCAGAGTCTTGGTTGGCAGGGCAGGAACCTCTGGTACGAACGGCAGAGCTGGGTGCAAATGTGGATGAGGTGGAAAGTCTAATTAAGCGCCATGAGGCCTTTGAGAAACTTGCTGCTGCCTGGGAAGAACGCTTTGTTTTGCTGGAGAAACTCACTACAGTAAGTAGAGACATGACTAACATCACAGATCAAAATTTTACATGTATTTGAGAACGCAGCGGCCTGGTAGATAAAGGATGTACAGGATGTCCACCTTTCATCTATGAATGGAGGCATTGACTTTTCCTCACTCGAGAGGTTTAATTTTAGATAACAGTACTGAGTTTCCACTTTTCAGCTGGAGGAACAGGAGATCCAGAGGAGGCGAGAGGAAGAGGAGAGGGCACGGCGACCCCCAACACCACCCCCAGCAGTGGAAGTGGGACAATCTGAGGCAGAAAGTCAAGCACATGATTCTGCAGCCAGGTAAACTACTGGTAGAGCAGAATGCTGTTGTGTACAGTATAAACATTGTTAATAATGATTAATTAACATGCTTCCCTACCCTCTCAAACACAGAACCAGTCTGGACCAGACAACACTCAATCAGTCGGTGTCAGTGAATGGAGTACACAGTGACGACACATCTCAGGTGAGACATGTTTTTGTATTCCAAATGCTTGAGTGTCAACATCTTTGTAGGTTTCCATTGTAATCTTCTATGTTAGGGCTCTAGCGTGTAATGTCCTGTAATGTCTTAGCATCAGTATTGCAATGAGATTATCACATGCTAAGTTTTGCTATTATTATATTATTGACAAACTATCAAAAACATGACAATATTTTGTGGCAAACCATGAATTTCATGACAACATATCACACATTTTCTTTGTTCTAAAAGAAGTCCAAACTTGTAAGTATGTCATATATGTAGAACAGAGTGTAACTGTATGTGAGTGTGTGTCCCTGTCTCGTCTGTTTTACTTCAATCAACAACATTGTCCCTTGTCATATAATGACATTATTGCTATTATCGAATAGAAAGAGAAAAAAAATTGTGGAATTTTACTTTTCTGAATCCCAAATTACCAGAGAGTGGCCATTAATAGTAATTTATGAAATGCTAATTCAAGTAAAATACCTGACAACAATATCTATCAGCAATGTTTTATAGTGAAAATGAAAAGCAAATCTTTGCTGACAGTTATTGTTGATGTAGTGTAGTGTGGAAGCAGTGTGGAAACAGTGGCACTTTGGGGTTGCAGATGAAAAAAATCATGTCCTCATCGCTGCACTAGCGACTCCTGTTGGAAAGGGGCACCTGTGAGGAGGGAGTTTGTGTAACATACAGTAAATACATGTTACACAAACACAGTGAAATTCCTCACTGGCAAATGAAGCACCTGGTGCCTTCATGTTTTTCAGTCTACACTGGCTGCTTGTAGAAACTAGACGTCATCTTGTGTTTTAAGTCTGCAGCTAACACAGAGAAGAATCTGTGAAAAAAAGGGAGCCATTTTTGTATGAAATGAACTTAATCGATTTTATTGTTGACCAACACAGTTGTTGATATCAGCAATTAGAAGATTGTAATGTGTCTAAAAAAAGTTCTAGAAGTGCAACCTACTTACTAATTCTCTGCCACAGACAAAGACGTCTTAACATTTTCTTATTGCGTTTTTATCAGCAGTCATTATCGCTATCGTTGTCAGTGGGAAAGAAATCAGAGCCTAAACGTGTGTGTAAGCCAAAGCAGCCGGAGCGTGTGAGTACCAAGACACGGTCAGCTTTGTAGCTTCCCCCTCGCCCCCTTCACAGCCTTTGCTCAGCTCCTGGTCAACTGCAGTGCCTCTTTTCTTCTTTTAAGAAGCCATTGCTCTCTGTCACAGATGCAACCATTGCTTTATTTATTCATTTATTCAGTTTCATCAATGAGTCCCATCACTGTTTAAAGGCATGATGCAGATTCATGAAAAGATTGTTTTCATGGATCATGTTCATGTTGAAGTCTGCTGTTGTATATGTGCTCATATTGACCAGGACAGGAGTGACTGTAGAGTTGTAAATGTGGTGACACTTGTACTTGTTAAAAGCTTATGTATATGTAGCTTGTTTTAGTCTTCCCCTATATGTATACATTTCCTGTGATGAGTGTGAATGTCATTTGGTGGAGACATTTAACAGCTCTTTGTAGGAAAGGGTTTATTGAAGAAAAAGAGACAAACAACGTCTCCTCAGCTGATAATGATTCTTTCTACTGTCATGATTTAAATATAGGATTACTAGATACTTTAAAAGGCATCCTATTGTTTCTGATTCAAGATTCATATGGTAAATAAAAGACAGAATACTTGTCACAATGCTCATCTAAGAGATTTTGTGCATTTAAGGATTCAGATAGTTGGAACTGCGTTTGAGAGTGTGTATGTCTATATGTTTTTGTCTTTGTGTCACAGTATAGATGATCATTTATTCATCTCTAGTTGCTCAGTAAATAGATACTTAACCAAAGAGGCAAATATTATCTTAATAATACTGGTTTTACCTTGCAAAACTTTATCAATGCTGCCTCTGCTACAAAAAAATCTGATATCATAGACTTTAGAAGTATTCATGTCCAGTTTATGCATGTTTCCCACATGTATGGTTACTGTAATTGTACATCTTACCTATATGAGGGACTGTAATTGTCCAGTTAAATATCAGTGTACTGCAGCTGTATTTATGTGGACCTTCTGAAACTACGTTATGCTGTTATCTCAGGTAATCATATAGTGCTGTCAAAGCAAACGTCATCATAGCTTTTCCATGTATGCCTGTGAATGGCTGCTTTGCTGCTCACTGCCTCCATCCAACCAGTGTGTTTTTTCTACCTCCTCACCACCATTAATGTTCTTCTTTGAACCACAGGGCTCGGAGTCCGAGTCGGTGAACGGACCAGGTAGAGACAGCGGGCTGGCATCCTCTCGCCTCGATCCGTCTGCCACATTACCAAGCAGGGGTGGAGCAGAGTCTGAGCCAGAAACCATGGAGGGTATGCTCTGTCGAAAACAGGAGATGGAGTCCCACAGCAAAAAGGCAGCTACCAGGTGAGTGTTTGCCATAATAGACCCGACACTGAAGACTTGATTTAAGTTATTTAAAAGTTAATTGCTGAAAAATAAGATTTGAATAAGATTTGATTAGATTTGGTTGTGTCTCAGTCAGTCAACTTGTCTTCTGCCTTCCTGTGAGGGCAAGATATGCTGTAGAAATGTTTTTTAAATCTGTTTTATCTTTTGAAGTTGTGTTTTGTAGTGTTACTACTTTTCAAAGAAAATCTAACCTTTCTAAGAATGTCAAAGGCATATTGTAACAAATGTCAGTCGAAAGAGAGATTTCAAAGAATTTCAGAGGAATTGGGTTACAATGGAAAAATACAAAAAAGAAAGACATTCTAGATATACAAAATACATGTACTTTTGATGAACTGTTTTTATGAGCAACACAATCTGCTCCTAATCTCATTTCTTCACTTCCACAGGTCATGGCAGAATGTGTACTGTGTCCTAAGAAAAGGAAGTCTTGGTTTCTATAAAGACGGCAAGAGCGCTAGCAACGGCATTCCATACCACGGAGAGGTACCCATCAGCCTTGGAGAGGCTGTTTGTGAGGTAGCTCATGACTATAAGAAGAGGAAACATGTATTTAAGCTCAGGTGAGAAGAAAGATGGCAAATAAAAACCTCAGAACACAGATTACTGATACATTTGTTAGCTTTAATACATAAAGTGAGAGGCAATGATGGAATACCAAGAAAATGACATAAAAGTAAGATGTATTTGAGATTATAGCTTATCGCTGACTTAAAAATGTACCTCTTCAACACTGTGTTTGCAGGCTAGGAGATGGAAAAGAATACCTGTTCCAAGCAAAGGATGAGGTAAGATGTACAGAACAGAATTACTCTACTAAATGAAAATATTGAATACAGTTTCCATTTGTGTGTAACAGTCTTTCCAGTGTGTTTCAACTCTGCCTGAGTGATAAATTATAATAAAGGTTTTTTTTCTGTCTAAAGGCGGAAATGAGCTCCTGGATCCGTTCCATCCTCAGCTCCATTCCAACAGGATCGGGAGACTCGCCCGGAGGTCCGCGGGCCCTCAGCCGTGCCATGACGATGCCTCCCATCTCCCCCAGCTCAGGTGATGCCGGAGGTGTTACCATGCGCAACAAAGACGGGAAAGAGAAGGATCGCGAGAAGAGGTTCAGCTTCTTTGGCAAGAAAAAATAGAACATTTGTAAAATTATCGATGGAAACTACATTTGTCAAAATTTCAACAAACTGAAACAGGCAGAAAGGAAAGTACAAACAGGTCATGCAAACACACTGCTCTCACTGCAGGCCCCAAGGAATTTGTCGACAGCTGCTGTATGTGGCTTACAGAGGACTTTGTTTCTTTTCTTTCTCTCTGATTCTCTCCCTCACCGGTTTTTATCTGTCATTTACTTTTTTCCGTTCACCCATATTTCACATTTTACTGCACCCAACAATGAAAGCCCTCATCCAAAGGCAATTTCAGCCAACCAGCAGAGCTTATTAGTCTGAGTCACTAACACAACCAAGATGTTGAAGGTGCGGTTGGCATTAGCAGGGATCCTGTCTCAGTTCAGGACCAATCCACCAAATCGGCTCTTCTTCAGCATGAATATTTTCTCTTCAGTGAGTCTTGACTAGCTGAGCTGTTTTGATGCTGTGTCACTAATAAAATGATGGATGGTGGCTTTCCTTTGTGGTCTGGTTTTAGTTCCCTACTTCTAAGCTCTCTCTTTGGAAAGGATTACATCAGTCTCTTTTTCTGTTCTTGGTATTGATGTTATTAACCTGACCGATATTATTGCTATTATTATTATTATTTATCTTTTGCTATTGCTGGTTTGATAAAACAAACTAATTAATTTGACAGTAGATCATCTTGATTCATGTTGTGGAGAGAAACACATTTGGTTAAAATAGTGGAGAATGTTGGGCTTGCCCTTGTATGTATTATTATTATTTTTTTTAGGAATGACAGTTTATGAGGTGTTTTTGAGAAAAAAAAAATAAAGCTCATTTAATTTTAGCAGTGTGCAGTAAGTGATCACAACTTTAATTGGGAAAATGATATATATATATATATATATTTAATAAGTGGTTTTATTTTTTATTTTATCTAATTTTGCCTGTATTTGATTATTTCTTTGGAGTGATCTTTTCTGCTTGATTTTCAACTTTCTTTTTGTCTGTACAAAGCAGAGAAGATTAGTTTTCTAGTGTGTGTGCGTGTGTGTATGCGTGTGTGTGAGTTGTGGTGCTGTGGATTTTGCACGTTTATGTTAATCCTGATCAAACGTGGCCAGATGGACGCTGCTTTTCGGTGAGCAAATGCAGACGAAAACCAGACACAAACACAACATGATATAACTGGAATGATTTTATGAAAATTAGCTTTTCTTTGCTTTTGGTTTTATTATATGTAAGCTGACAAATGAAGTTTCTCAAGATGGTTTCATTATTTCTGTTTCAGTCTTCTAATATCTATTTCCATTCTCTATCTACTGGTGTGAAGGCATGGGGGCAGTTTGTAGATAAAAAGCTGAAGCACATCTTCTGTGGCAGACCGCAGGGACGCGAGCAGGACAGATGGACAGCTGACAGGTCTCATTACAGGTTGAAGTGAGGGGTGTGGAAGTGAAATTAGATAGGCAGTGAAGAGAGAGAGAGGTGTACTGAGCCTTACTTGAACCCACTACAGATACACTAAATCCCTTTTTACAAACCCACCCTCCATTCAAACAGTCCGTAAGGAAGCTTTTAAAGTATGAAGAGAATGTTAAAATGTGCCCTGTGGCAATGATCTAACGTATGTCAGTGGATTATATATTGCAGGTACAATATGCAGACTGAATTTGAAAAGAATAACTATGACAGGCTCTGCCCTCCTGCAGAGGGAATAGTCCTAAATTCTCTTAACTGAGCCTCACGCTCCTGCATATGTGGCATGACTTCATGTAGGTTTATACTTGTATGTGTCTCATCGTTGCCATCAATTCTCTTCTGTGTTGTTGTACTCTGAAAACACAAGATCACTTCATATTCAGGGCTGGAGAGCAACATATAATATGTAATTGACATTTACAATAATCCAAAACGAGATAAAAGTACTCCAATATATGATAGGTGTTTATTATTTTCCTCACATACTGTACATGTTTGAAATGAGAAGGGTATTTACAGTATATTGTGAGACTGTAGGCAGTAGAGTAATTTTATACAGTATAAATACGTTGACACCACTGAGGTGGTTGCTGATAACTGTAATTATTGTCAGTCACTTCCATCCAAGTGTCAATTTGCCTTTTCTTACTGCCAAAACGCAACAGGAAGTGACTGGATAACAATTCTGAATTGAAGAGTTTTAATGGATTATCTTACTGGTTGCAGGTGATCAGTTATTTGTAATTTATTACGTCTTGAAAGTGACTCTTTAAAGCTGGTAATTGCATGGTTGTGTAGACCACTCCTTGGAGGGCTGATCAGTTCGCAGGAATGTCACACCAAACTGTTGTGATAACACAAAAAGCTGGAAGTAAACTTGCATTTGGTTGCACTGGTTTAAACTGTGTAAACAGGTTGGCCTTATTTTCCAGTCCCAAATGAATGTGGAACCAGTGGGACCATTGCTCAAATCAAAGACCCTCCAAATCAGAGAAGAGAAGTATCTCAACATCCAGACTATTGACAGTACCCGGTCCAAACTTTATCAAACTGCCTGCCTCGTCTCTGTCAGTGAGACTTTGTATCCTGGATGTGTGACGGAGCTCCTAGTTTCAGTCTAGTTTAAGTAAACTAAACTATGATCTGGGAAGTTAATAAGGTCGTTGCATACATAACTGAGCCGGCGCAGTTACATTGTGCACAATTTCAAATGGAGGTGTCATTCTTCCCTAGTGGATGAGCTGTTTTTAGCAACTATTGCTACCTTATCTGTGCTCTGGACTTCAGACACAGCATCCAGTTGATGTAAGGGAGTTCAAGTTTAAAAGGTCACACAGTGTATTTTCTTATCAGCTCATTTGAATGTGAACGATTCAAATTACTTTGGCCAAATTGGTCATGTGAAGCAAAAATATTTCTCATACTTGACATACACGAACGCTCTCTCTCTTTCACACGCACACATACACAATCGCACATAAATACTGTACTGTATGTTTAATGCAGAACGACCCTGGCGATCCAGTCTTGTGGAAATGTCCTCAGCTGGCTGTGATTCGATGTTGCATATGGCATCCTTTTAAAATAACATTGTGCTACTGGTGAGCTTTGACCAGACGATGGAAAGTATGTATTATTAATGTCAAAGAGATGAGTTTTTTGGTTTTGAGAGTACTTGTGATAATGGGGGTACTTAATGAAGAAAAAAAACAACTTTTACTTGTTAAGTATTAGATTTGAGTGAAAAAAGACTGGTGACAATTTGAGCTTCCTTTTTTAGAAGAAGGCAGGATATTTGCTGTCTAGTGGGAGCTTGTATTTTTTCATCCAGTGGTCTGTCTTGCAGCATTTGATAAACCTGTCCACCTACCTTTTATTTCTCATTACTTTTGACGAATGTCTGTTCCTTCCTCTGTAATTCAGAGTTGTTAATACCACTACTATTATTAATTGCTATTATTATCATTATTGCTACTGTTGTTACTATTACTACTACTGTTACTAATGCAACTTATTGCAAAAAGTATAACTGCTGTCCATTTTCAGGTACGTGTCTGTAATACCAGACCCTTCCACACGATGTCAGTGTGCTGTGGAGCATTTTCATTACAAATCGAGAATAATGTTTGTTGACTTGTGTATCTACATCTAATATTAGGAATAATAAAACATGGTTTAATCAAAAACACAATGTTGTCGGGGGTTTTTGATGTTTAAAAAGGTTAGCCACCACGCCTCTTATAATCTGCTAGGCGTACAGGTGAGACTAACTCAACACAAGAAATGCCAATTTTTCAACAATGACTCAAACAGTTTATGTATGTCAATGTACATCAAGTGTATGTGGTCAAAAACATTACTGATTGGATATTGGAAGTGTATGCTGTGTTTTACTCAGCTCTCATATTTTTTCCCTTGTGGATTACTGTAAAGTTGAATCTTTTCAGGCCACTAAAAATGATAAATAACAGAAAAGAACTAGGAAAATAAACCATTAATCTTTGGTTGCCTTAGCCATTACCCATAGACATTTACGAGGGGTGATGATGAGTCACAAGAAGACATTGCTTTGTGTTGAAGTGTCACAAGCCAAAAAAGGTTTGAGGAGCACTGATCCAGAGCCTTTACCAGGAAACCCTGACTGTTCTACCCACAGTATGGTGGGACCAAGACTTGCGTGGCTGCTGAAGTTATCAAGACAAAGGCTTCTGGGAGCTGAAAATCAAGATCAACAAGTGGTTGTTTTTACACTGAGAATATAATAATGTCTAAATTCTTATAATCATACAATTATATACATTATAATTATAATCACCACATACTAGTTTTACTGTAGCTTACATTACGGAGAGAAAGATTTTCTTTCCGTGTATAACATTACAATATAAGAAAAAACAGCAGTTTAGTGTTTTCTGCTGTATCTGATGCTGCAACTGAGTTTAAAGAGCTCATAAAATGTCAGTGAGAAGAGATCAGACTGGATTTGTTATCTGAAAATTTGTGTGTTCACATAGTATCCTGCATGTAAGATATAATTCTTGCAGTATGGGTGCAGAGGATGAAGAGAAGATAGTTGCTGCAGTGCTGTCATTAAGAATTAATTAATGATGCGACTGCAGCAAATGAGGTCAAGGATGATCAAGTAATGCACATGGATATGCATTAGGTTTATGTTTAATGAGAGGATGTGAAGAGCAGAGCAAACCCTCAGTAAGAGATGTTAAGAGAAACCTGAGCTCTGGTTTTAAACTGTACTGAAGGTACTAAAAAATGGGGTATGGATGAGGATGACGGTCAAAGACCTCTGAAAATAATGAGTCAGTAAGATAAAATTTTCAGTTTATATTGAGAAAGAGGTGACAGAGCGAACATCTCTACATATTTGAAGCAGTTGGAGTTAAGTTCAGTTTAAATAACAGCTTACCATTAAGTTTTAAAAGCAATGAGGCGACAAGATGAGAAAAGTCAACAAAAAATGTTATGTGAAGTCAGAATCAATAAATCCAAATGCGTTATATAAACCATATACTGTATGTTAACTGGGAATTTGGTGGCCTTTAAAAACAACACAGTCTTGTCTGTCATGTCCACCAAAACAAACAGAAATGTTTACTGTGATCAGATTAAAATGATTAGAGATTGTTATTTTATTGCTGTTTAAAGGCCTTTAGTCAGGTGGAGGTTGGGTGGAAATATATTGGGAGTTATGTGATACTACTAAACTCTACTGTATGTATTAAAAAAATGATAACAGACATTGATATTTTTCACAGCAGAAAAGCAGAAGTATATATATTTATCTATTTTTTACTTTTTAGACTTAAGACTTGCAGCTTAGAAAAAAAGAAGAAAAAAAGAAGACTTGCAGCTTTTGTATTATGAAATTTCTGCTATGATTTGACGCTGAGAAAGCCCCTCTTTGCTTAGAATAACAACTTGACACTTGTACTTAGTTCTGATGCCATGTTTCCCACTATCACAACGCTACTTAGTAAACAATTATCTGCTGGAAACTTGAGGCACAGCCATATTCATAACAGGTGAACACTGGCTGCAAGTTCAGTTACATGAACGAGCCTCTGGTGAGTAGATCAAATCCACCTAAACGCATGCTTCAGGTGGATTCAGGGATACAATTCAAGGAAATCTGACCTTTTGTACAAAGGAGTTAAGTTGATCAACACCACAAATTTGCTTAAATTCGATTGCTGACCTTGAAATAGTGCAGAATCTTAAATATTTCTTTATCGTTTTATGTCTTGTGTTTTAAATGCCTCTGAATCCTCAAACTTTCTGATTATTTCCAGGTTCCTGTGAAAATATTAGAGATTTCCAATGTGGTCTTAGATTTTTGGAGCCCACTACATATATTATTGGTTTTCTAAGGATACAATGTTAAAGGATAATTTACTCTAAATGCACGTGAGCTGCTGACTGTCAACTCTTGTATGATGAAATCTCTAATAGTGCCACAGCGCCACCGGTAGGGGGAGCTGGGTGTCACCTTTTCCTGCTCTATCTGCCTACAAGTCCTTACGCAGGGCACACATTACCCGGCAGCCACTCTCCCCCGTGTATTCAAGCAAGATGGCAGCTGTTGTTGAGAATGTTGTCAAACTGTAAGTGTTGAGACTTTTTCTACACACCTTTACACCTGGTTAGGTGACGGACACCGCGGCCACGCCGTAACGGCTGTCTCATCACACAGCCGCCGGCAGTGTCGCTAGCTATCTTTAGCTACATTTTCAACTTGACTTAACTGGGAAAGGTTAGCCAACCGCTGTCGGACCGTCGTGTCTGCTCACATCCTGGAAGTGTGTAATAGTTAGCAGACATGACGTTTCTCATACATGAATCATATGTGTTATAGAACATACGTCGATTCGAGTATAAGTGTATTTCTGTTAGATATTGTGGTATCTTGCGACGTGTTTGTAGCCAGCTAACGTATCGTTGGTGAAGTACAACAGCTAGGTGTGCTTACACGCTAACAAGCTAAAGACTGAACGCCAGCGCAGACTGGGGCGACTGGTTCATAATGAATGAAGATAACCTCTTTCATCTCGAGACTCCGGGTTTATAGACACTGCAGCTATCACACTTGTGATTCGCACATCATAACTCGTACAAACTGTACAGTAAAAGTGGATGTTTTCAGTTTCAGCGACTCACACCCGGTTGAAATAAAACGTGCTTCCGTTTCCGTATTTTTCACTTTACCCAGGTGTTATAAGCGGTTACCTGAACCACTAGTAACCATGGTAACACGTGAAAACATCACCTAGCTAAATATAAAAGTTTCTTCTAAACTTTTTCTTTGTCAACTTCATCTTTTATTTATGTGGCATATTGGCTAAACTAAGCTCATACAGTCCTGATAACTAAAGTAGAAAACAACAACACTAAAAAATAATGACAGTGGGATGAAAAATATTTACGTACTACAATTTTTCATATATGTTTTAACTTAATTAAATAGTTAATTAAGAGTTTGAATGGTGAATTAGAAACAGTCTCTGTTGTGAACTATTTTCCATGACAGAAGCCTACAGTTTCCAGTTTAGTCTCGACTAAATGAGTGATAGGAAACACAGACAGATATTTTACATTATGCAAAATCATCACACCTTACAATAAGCGATATGAAATCTGTCATTTAAGTTTCGGTGCTGTGAACAGCTGCGTTAAACATTTAGGCTATGCAATTACATACAATGCTCACATTACCCTTGTTAAGGATCGCCTGCTGCATTTCCACAAATGTTACTGTATTTATACTTTAAAGCGCCTTGCTCCAGCCTCTATAGTTGCAGCTGCTGAATAACAATAACTTTTCCTTGCCAGTCAGCAATTTGAAGAACCAGTAAGGTGTCTGTCATGAACCTGCTTGTCTCATTTGGAGGCGATACAGCCTGCAGCTCTCCTGAAAGGAAATAAGCACACGGCACAATTTGAGTATTTAGGTTTAAAACACAGCACACTTGTAACTGTCACTGACTACCAAGCTCGTTGTTGATGTACAAACAAAAGAGCACTCTGCCGTTGCGCTCTCCCTAATGATTTAGTCTGAAGTACAAACACATTGTGTAGTTTTTGAGCTTTTCTGAGGTGTCAGCACTTGGGAGAAAGACATTAGGCTTTAAACCAATCTGACAGATAAAGTTTGAAGTAATACTGCACTGGTTTTGAAATAACCACACCTGCAGATGTTTGTCTGTATACCACAATATACCTGATAGCTTCTGGTTATTGTTTCGCCAGGTTGGGAGAGCAGTACTACAGAGATGCCATGGAGCAATGTCATAACTACAATGCCAGGCTCTGTGCTGAGAGGAGTGTCCGCATGCCGTTCCTCGACTCTCAGACTGGTGTGGCTCAGAGCAACTGCTACATTTGGATGGAGAAGAGACACAGGGGACCAGGTATGACTCAAAACATGTGATATCTCACAAAATGAACTGTAAGCCAAAAAAAAAAAGAAGTAATTATCAGTTTTTCACAGATTTGCTGATAAAGGGCAGCAATGGAGAGGAAATTGCAGAGAGGCTGTGTGTGAGCTTCATTGTAGCTTAAAATGGCTTGTTGGCTTCTGATTCTTGAAAAAGCTAAAAACACTATGAAGAATAAACACCTTTACACAAATATGGCCTCTTATGACAGAGGGCTAAATTGTTTGTAGAGTGAAAACATACATACAACATACAAACCAAGTCCAGTTTCATCAAGCTTGCAGCTAGATTTGCCCTCATGGTGGTAAATAAGAATTCTAACTATGCCACCAAAGCAAATGCCGTTTTTTAAAGAAAGCTAAAGCACAGATGTGGAGACTTTTCTTCTTTGTCAGTGTGTCATAAAGCTGACAAATGATGTATTTAAATAGGTTCAGTGTAATGTTGAAAAGTCTGTTCTGACGTTCTTCAGGCATGGCTCCAGGGCAGCTCTACACCTACCCATCCAGGAGGTGGAGGAAGAAACGGAGATCTCATCCTCCAGAGGACCCCCGGCTTATCTTCCCCCCTGTCAAGTCAGGTACCACATCTTATTTAACATTTTGCCATGTCAGGATTTTGGGGAAAAAAGCATTTAAGGCTGCGCTTTACTAAGAAAAACTGCAAGATTTCACACAGCTGAAATTTTTATGGGCTGCTAATAATAATTTATTGATGTGAATACTTGCTATTTGAATGTGACTCAGCCAGTCAGAAACAAGAAACGGCAATATATGTTTTCACAGTAGAGTATAATCCTTCTTTTATTTATTCACAGAGTTAGATTTAGGACTGAAGAAGGATGCTCTGTTGTCGTCGGATGGCAGCAGCCTGGAGGCCCTGCTGAAGGGGGATTCCCTGGAGAAACGCACACCCGCAGACATCCGAGGGTCTGAAGAAGATTCCAACCTCAGCGATTACACCGGAGGTCTGAACCCTGCTGCCCGGATTAGAAAGGTTCTTGTTTTCATTCAGTTGCGAGGTAAAATATTAAGGTGACAGAAAAAGCGAGATGAGACCTAATCCTCTCTCCGCACTCACTCCTGTCAATGCAGAGGATCCTCGAGCCAGACGACTTCATGGATGACCTGGACGACGAAGACTACGAGGAAGACACGCCTAAAAGGAGAGGCAAAGGGAAGGGGAAGGTAAGCAACCGCAGCGACATGAACACTCTTTTCCTAAAGCCTGTCGGATCTAATAATGTGTCTTGTCTTCAGGGTCGAGGAGTGGGCAGCAGCAGGAAGAAGCTGGATACAGCAGCACTGGAGGACAGAGACAAGCCGTACGCCTGTGACAGTGAGTCCTGAGGGAAGGGGGAGGGGGGATAGAGGAGGAGGGGGAACAGAGCATGTGAACTGGGGTCGGAGTTGAGGTGTCACTGCAGATTTTAATAGTTTGTAAGACTGTAAGACTGAGCCATCACCTTCTTTCTTCTGTCTTCTTTCTGCTCTTTGTAAGACTTCCTAAATCTGTTTATAAAGCTAGTTTAGGCTCAGCTGTATATATATTTTTTTGTTTGTCACTATGATATCATACATTTCTTTCACTTTGACTTGCATTTCCAATCTTTCCATGGGGGTTGAGGGATGTTTCTGTCACTTCTTTGGTGTTGTCCAACTACATATCTGCACTTCTTGATGTGTTTTTTCCTCTTTGTGAGGTGTTTTCACTTTCAGCTGCAGCTCTCTGACTGACTGACTGACTCACTGATTCCCTGTCGGTCTATGAGCCTGTTTCTCTGAGCCTCTGTCTATGCTCTCTCTTCTCCTTCTCTTCTCTCTTTCAGACACTATCAAACAAAAGCATATTTCAAAACCTTCTGAAAGAGGTATATTTCCTTCATTCCTTTTTTTACTCCAGTCTGCCTGCCTTTTGTCTTCACTGCCTGTTTTTTATTTTTTTATTTTTTTTTATTTCTGTCTGTGTTACCAAGTAGATTTGCTCTTTGTGTAGTTCAGTTCATGTGGTAAATGTTCTACACAATTTACTACAGTGTAATTAACTAGATTTAGAGGTCAACACCATGTTATTACACACCCTATTTAAACTGTAGTCTGTAATCAGCCAAAGATATGAGCCCTCTCAGCCTGCAACAGATAAGCTGTGGCCTGTGAATGTAATTTTTTCCCCTCTATGTGGCCCTGAACGTCCCACGGATTTAGATAAGCAAGATGCTGGATCCTGCTTGTTTTCTTTCTCTCTGTGCTTTGTCTTTTGTCTCACTACTTAATGTGTGTAATTTGACTGCATTAGTTTTTTTTTTTCCCCTTTATTCCTCTTCACCTCCTCTGCACCCTATCAAGTCTCACTCCACTTTCCATGTTTTCGAGTGACCTGCCGCCTCTGCTTTGAATCAATTTCATGCCTGTTTGTACTTTAGGGACTATTTTCCAAAAATTGTAAATCTGGCATGTGACTGGCTGCCTCTTTAGCGGCTTGACTTACACCGTCCCAAAGTCTAATCACTCCTTCAGGCGACAGTTGAAAGAAACCGGATACTAATTCCTTTTGAGGAAATGAAAATGACAGAAATTGTGGAAGTGAAAGAAGAAGTACTTTGTCTTTGGGTGTTGTGCCTTATCTTATGACGAACCTCACACCCTCCCTGTGACAACAGCCGCACACAGTGGCATCTTTGTCAAGTAAATCCTCCTCACACAAATGTAAATCTGAGGATTTTATATCTACCATTAACTTGTAACAAAAAAACAGTGTGCTGAGCAGTGTGGAGATATTATAATAATTTTAATGTCAGCATAGAGAGGTCATACACTCTCAAATGTAATCTTTAGAGAGATGGATGTAAGAAGTAAAATGAGATGAAGCAATTATATTTCTTAGTTTCAGTGTAACTAGTCATTACATAAACTGCTGAGATGGTGTTTCTCAAAACCAATGTTGTGAAGATCACACCTCTGCAGTTACAGCATTTCCTTTTACTAACTGTGGTGCTGATATGTTATGTGGTATTATCTTAGCGCTGTGCTTAAATACATGAGCTCCACCTAAGAGGAAAAACTCAAAACATTGCCCTGTAGAATATTTTCCATATCCCCAAACATTATTCATCCTTCCCTCTAATTTCATTGCCAAGTATATCCTGTCACTGTGCCAGTCTTGATATTAAACAAAAGGCGAGAGACCACAGAAACCTGGTGGGTTTATAAATGATTTCCCTGTCGTCCCACACGTCATCATTTCACCACATCGAGGAAGTTGGACTGTATTAATGTGTACCATCATATCAGAGTCTTGAAGCATAGAGCAGACATTGCACAGATCATTTTATTAGACCATAGAAAGATGTGTAGACAAATACATTTAGATTTTACTGTACTGTATCTGAAAATGCCCAAGACAAGCACTGATTAAAACAATCTGGACAATAGAAATGATACTGTAGTGAAGAGTATTTCTGTTACTCTCAGCAGTACTAATAGTATCTTTTGTGCAGTGAGGACTTTACTCATGCATTCTCTGTTTTCATACATGTTGTGTTTTCTGGTTTTGGTGGCAGTCTGTGGGAAGCGCTACAAGAACCGTCCTGGTCTGAGCTACCACTACGCCCACTCCCACCTGGCCGAGGAGGAAGGCGAGGAGAAGGAAGAGGTGGAGATCAACGAGCCCGCCCCGCCGCCGCCCGAGGAGCCTAAAAGTAAGTGACGCACCCTCGAGGTCAGCAGAGGTTTCTTTATTAGATTCCTGTGGTCACTGTAAAGACGGACAGTCGGATGGACTTTTAGCTAACTGAACACTGATGCTCTCTGGGTGTTTTCATCTTGATTCCAGCTCCAAAGAAAGGCCCAGACGGTCTGGCGTTGCCTAATAATTACTGTGATTTCTGCCTGGGAGACTCCAAAACCAACCACAAGACTGGCCAGTCAGAAGAGCTGGTGTCCTGCTCCGACTGTGGACGCTCAGGTACATTCAAAAACGCTTGGCTGCTAGAAGTGATTAGCCACTGAAAGAGTGGAAATATTTGAAGTGATAAAACAATTTTCCTTGATGCAGGCCACCCCTCCTGCCTGCAGTTCACTCCTGTAATGATGGCTGCTGTGAAGACATACCGGTGGCAGTGCATAGAGTGCAAGTGTTGCAACATGTGCGGCACCTCAGAGAACGATGTGAGTTCATCTACGCTCAGATATTGCACGTGTTGTAGTTTGTGCACAGTAAGGTCTGATGTGCTCAGTGTTTTCATTGTCCTGTTCCTTACAGGATCAGCTTCTGTTCTGTGATGACTGTGATAGAGGCTATCACATGTACTGTCTCAACCCACCCATGTCTGAACCTCCAGAGGGTAAGTTCAGCAGATGAAAGAGACAGTGTTGTACTCATCAGAAAATGAAGAGAAATTAAACATGTTTTTCTATCAAACCCTTATTTTCATTAAACAAAAGAAGCCAAAAGTCTCAAATGTTAAAGAACTTTTAAATAGACTCATGGACATACAGGTTAAAATGTATCCAAAGTCAATGTTAGCAACAGCTTTAAAAGTCTAACTAACACTAATAGTTTTTCTCTGCTGTTTTGTCACTCAGGAAGCTGGAGTTGTCATCTATGTCTGGACCTTTTGAAAGACAAGGCATCCATATATCAGAACCAGAACGCCCCACCGTCGTGATGGCCGCTCCTCCTGCACACACTCTTCACTCAGCCATCCCACAGCAGTATGCTTACCCTTCAAAACAGATGATATACACCCCCCTGACAAGCTGACCTCGGAGGGAGTGTGTTCAGAAGAGGTGATTAAATTGTAAAATTGTAAAAAAGGGAAGTATACCTTACCAAACTGGCCTCACTTCGCTTCAGATATGACTGTTACACAGTTCCAAGCTCTGATTCAGCCCCATAGATTTTTATTTTCAACTCTTTGCCGCATAGCCAATTTGAGATACACAGCATAAACAGCCAAATTATCACTTCCTGTTCAGCTTTTTTACACATACACCTACACAAAGTTGCTCAAACCTTGTCTTTATCCTGCAATGTACTGATTTTATGACTAGAGCAGAAATAGAGCTCGCTGGAATCAAGTAGCATGCCAATGCTTGCTCATCGTTAAAAAATAGACATTTTATAATATTTATATATTTCTATGGTATAAAATAGTGTTAAGTATGTATAAATTGGAAAGAGAATGGTCCTGTAATGGTCTTTTTTATTAGTGCCCATCTCATCATTATGGAAAAAATTCCACAACCATGTGTTCTTTTATGGCACTACTGATATTTGGTGATTCATTTGATAGAGTCAAAGGGATCCGCTGAGACTATAAATGATTTTTCATCTCATCCACTGCCACCGGTCACACACCGGCTCACTCAGAAACTTGACAAAAACAGGAACTATGACTATAAATCCTGGCATGCTTGTCAAAATGGCTCCAAAGGCTGAATGACTTCAGGGACGGCAGGTCAGATTTCAGTCGCTCCAGTTGTGCCAGTGGCTAACGAGCTGCACAGAGCTCAGGAAAATGCCTGAGGACATACTGATGACGTGTTTCATTCAGGCTCTGGGGCCTTTTTGACAAATGTGTCTGCTCCTCATTCTGGTCCTGACGACTGCAGCGACACAACGCAGACATGATGCTGAAACTTTCATTGGAAAAACTGTCTTCAAGCTGCACACCAGGGGCCAGATGCATAAAGTTCAGTGTAGATTCATGATTAAAACTGTGTTTACGCACAAAGCGAGAAATATGCATGGGGTGCGTACACATGGTTCTGTTGTAGAAATCTCATATGCTCCCTGCTCCACCAGTCTTCAGACCTTTCAGTGAAACAAACGGCAAAGAAATAGTGCAGTGTCACTGATTGTGTTGGACCGGTGAGGTTCTCTGACAACCAGAACAGCTGTCATTATGCACGGCTGTGCAGCTATAGCATCCCTATCATTAATTCATCACATAGACCTGTAAACCATCATCGGCAGTGATATCTCTCCATAATTTTCAGTGATATAATCAATGATTAGTTTGCAGTGATCATATTGAAACAGACTGTACAGGTGTGTCCCAGTTAAGGAGTAAAAAAAAGAGCGAAATGAAGCCTCCTATGTAAATTAGAAGAATGATAAAATTGATCACACAAAAGTAATTTATCTATATTAAGTTTATAAATGCACCTTTGCACCTTTTTACAAATCGCCATGCAAACGCATAAAAATCACACAGTACAGTTGATTAACATCTTAAATAAACAATGTTTTATTTAGATTGCGTCTCTCACCATATTTTTTTCATTTCCACCTTCATACGACCCGCAGCTGGTTCTGGAAATACATGTGTACACCTGAAGTATGTATGGAGTGGGCACATTGTCATCGCAAAGTCTGTTTTTAGAAATACCAGTTAATGTGTGGGAAATGGCGTATGTATGGTTTTTGTGCGTATGCATAGTTTATACATCTGGCCCTAGGTCTTTTTTTGACAGATGACATAATGGTATGAAGATAATGATGATGATGATGATTCTTCCAGTCAAATCAAAAACTAATCTGACTTGCATTACCAGCCAGGTAAAGGGATTAAAAACCCTTCATCGCTGTGTTCTAGTAGTTTGCTGATCATGCACCATATTCAGCATCTGCTGATGTTGTGACACCACTAGATTATTTTAATGTAATTGAGGACTATGCGACCTTGCAAATGGTCACTTGCTGACAATGTTAAAGCAATATAAGAGCTCCCGTAGGATGCTGGGATGACAGGGACTCATGGCAGAGCCTGTTTACGCTCTGTTGCCTGATAATGTGCGATACTGTAAAATGCTATTACAGACCTGGGACTGTGGCAACGATTATGGATGGCTCCATATAGTAGAAAAGAGTTTATAATGTGTATGTGTTTAGTCCTATGACGAGGCGGCTCTTTTTGTCACTGCTTTTATTGTTTTATTATGCAATGGTTTCCTTCTGTGGCAAGGCTAACAGAAAATGTCTGGCTGAACTGCTAAAGCAGTGACTTTACCTCAAACAGAAACAGTATTTAAAGGGTTGAAACATGCTGTAGATAGATGGGACAAAGGCAGAGGGATACATAGTAATGACAGCTGCAGTTCCTGCTTCAATGACTGCATATTCTACAGTTAAACAAGTGCATGCTCAGTAATTGTCTGCACTCTCATATACTTCATAGTCGTCTCAGCATTAGGTTGGCAAAGGTGTTGGGAAG
Organism: Thunnus albacares; assembly: GCF_914725855.1. Classification (NCBI taxonomy): domain Eukaryota; kingdom Metazoa; phylum Chordata; class Actinopteri; order Scombriformes; family Scombridae; genus Thunnus; species Thunnus albacares. Next base: position 11,603,836 of record NC_058118.1, on the reverse strand, counting down.
TGGTGTAATATAAATTAACCATGCTATCATGTCGTTTCAATAGCCAACTAACAATTACTAAAGCATTACACGAGTATAACTTGGTTTATTTTCTCATCACGTTTTAAACTTACTGTTATTTAGAGACAGTGGCTACTAGAATATTTTTGCTGGTTGTTTTTGTATTCATCGATGGTGTTTGCGTACCTGATGTGTGGGACATTTGGGGACTTAAGTGGAAGTTGCTCTCTAGTTAATCCAGTGATCCCGGCGTCAACTGAGCCGCTCTCTTCCAAAGCTCGAAACAAGAAGCAAAGCCCATAATGTGATTAAGAGGCAAATTCTGGAGCTGCACCATCAACAGAGTGGTTAAGTAATGATGGACCCATTATCCACCTTCCAGGCTGCACCCAGAGGAAAGCCATAAACAAGAAGGTTTACCTGTTGGCTGTCATGTTATTTTATTCATATCAGATTATGGTTTTCTGGTTTCAAGCTTTGGGAGAGAATCGTTCATAACAAATTCATGTTTGAACCAAGATCATAGGTTTACAAAGTAGGTGAATTCTCTTAGGGTGAACTTTCATTTGGATTGTGATGGAATGTTTTATTGTATGAAATCTGTCTTCAGGAAAATAAACTACTAGGCACTATAACACGCTGATGTGTTTGTTTTCCTTTCTTTTTCAACAAATGTATTATTTGGCATTTTGAATTTCAGCACATCCAGACATATAGAAATGTATCCCTCACAAAGACTCTTGTTTCTTCCCATGTCCCTCCCCCTCTGTCCACTAACATGCAGTTACCTGAAAATAAAATAAAATAAATAGCAGCAATAATGAAGTGACATAGACATTGTTTAGTAAAGCAAGTATGTAGTTAACCTAAACAATGGTTAATAATGTGTAATGTAATGATATAAAAAGAAAAAAAGAAACATAAATCATAATTATTTAGGTGTATATAAGGCATCTTATATGAAAAATGGTCATTAAGTCTCAACATGACAATTGGTCATTAAGCTGGCACACAGAAGAAGCTTTACACTATCTGGTCGTATCTTTCATACTGACTTGTCATGGTCACATCTAGGTATTTTCCAGAAAATGTAGGAATTTCCCCCATATTTTATAAAAGGTGTCAGGTTTTCCTTTGATAGCAAAGGTTAATTTCTCTCAGGCAAGACTTTGAGAGAGGTTTTTCAGCCACTGACTGATGAGGGTGACTGAGGGTTTTCTGGGATTTTCCAAACAACAGATATTGTATGTTTTAGCTTGAAGAAGAGAGATGGAAAAAAAAATTCTTGGTGTTATTGAGCCTCGGGGTCTCGGGGAACAGACCAAGAATACACAGTTATTTAGCTGAAACTATTTGTGATAATGTGTCAAGTACATCTCTCCCTTGGGCAAACCCATAACCAGTGAACCAGAGTGCTCTTTTCAGCATTGCATTTCACACATTGGTCTGAATTGTTGGAATCAAAATGGTGTTGTAGGCACGGAGTTGCATAAGTACGCATGGTCCATTTGTACTGCAGGAGTCTAAATCTGGTGTTAATAGTTTGAACTCGGGCTTCGTGGCCTATCTGCTCCTATTCATCTTTTGTTATCTCTGTATTCAAGACATTACACCAAGCAAGTCTCCTATTGTCTGAGGATTCCTCTGATTTAGTTTCAAGTAGGTTGTAGATCATAGACACTTGATCATGACCACTAGAGTGATGCACTATCACTTCCTCCACTATGGAGACTCCTAAGCTGCAGATAATTAGAGAAATGTGTTGAGGGGATATTGTGTTTATTGTTTAGAGTCTCAAAGGTCAGAAATGTGTCATTATTGCATAAGTCTCTGGTTTTGTTGAGGCCTTTGTCAGCCCACAATTTGAACCAAGGATCATGTGTTCCAGGCATAAATCTCCTGTTACCCCATATAGGGGTAAAAGAGGATATCGGCAAGTTTGTACCTAAACAACTTTGTACTTTGAACCAGACCTCAACTGTATTTCTAACAAAAGGGTTTTATGTTCTCTATTTTAGCTTCTTTGGAGAGTCAGAGAACAAATACAGATTCAGTGGTAATGGAGTTGTTGTACTACGTTCTATTTCCACTCAAGGTATAGACGTTCCCCTCTAAAACCAACACATTGCTGCTCTAATTTGGGCTGCCCGGTAGTACCAGGAAAGACTGGTTAGCTGCAACCCTCCTCTCTCAAAGGGATTCACGTAATCTTGGTCTCCTAATGTTCCAGAGAAAATTTGTAATAATCTTCATTTTTGGAAAAAATGAGGTTGGGAGTTCAGTGGTGGGGATTAAAATAAATACAGAAAAGGGAAAATCGGAGTAGCGTCCATCTTTTTATAGGATCTGTTACAGAGGCTATGATTGGGTTGTAGTTCGTTGGAACCAGATCTTCTATTTAAGGCGTAATCTTTATTCCTAAGTATTTAAAACCCTTGGGGGGAGTTTTGGTTGTTTTTTCCTTATAAAGAATAGGAAATTTGAGTATCTGAGAAGATAGAATTTTGAAACCCTTGAGATAATGTGCTAATTTTGAACTACCTGAATCAATGGCATCATGGCTTTAGTACCTGATAATTTGAAGTCCTCCACTCAAAAATGTGTTTTTCTCATTGTTGCTGCACTTGGATCTTTGAGCAGAATGATGAGTTTGACACTAGAAGCCTCCAGTGTACAAACACTGAAAATGGACTTTACAGTGAATAGGTGAATAGATGCCATTTTAAGGTTTTTAATGTGTTAATTGTACTTTTTTTTGTAGAAAAAGAATATCAGACATGCATTATTATTCAAAGCAGAATAATTTTATATGTCTTAAAACATGTATGGAGAGGATCATTGACTATGGAAACATTTTCATTTAGTTTAATTTCTCCATAATAATAATCACACTCACAATGATGCTCAAACAATTTGCTTTGACTTTCAAACAGTAAAAAGTTTTCTGTATCCCAGAACAGAACTGCAGATCAGGTTTGTGTATGTTTACTATGTCTGATTATAATCAAGACCGATATAGAGAAACCCGAGGAAGATGTGTGAATTGAGCATTAGTATTATATGAAGTGCTGTTGTAGAAAGGCAGGGTAGGAAAAAAAAAAACCCAAACAAGTTTTAAGATCTGTGTGTATTTCTGGCTTTCTCCATTAGATGGCAGTCATGGACTAAACTAAGTTCCCTTTCTAACCTTTCAGCTTCAATCAAAGCCTCCATCCATTCACTACCACTGCTTCCTACACAAAATAACAGGTGAAAGAGATGAATTGTTATTGCACTTTTTTTTTTATTGCACTCAAGATACAACAGTCCTCTATGATTCAATACGACCTCTAAAGCATTAAATTTGAACTCTAAAATATCTTCTACCTCCAACACCACAGCAGAATAAACAGAACATTCTTGGAGTGCTGCGAAACCACAAGTTCAGCTGTTTGGTTTGGTGCCGTTGTGTCTCTGTATGAGATTATTACCAGGTTTGAATGCAAGAGCTTACAGCAGAGACTCCAAACAGCCAAGTGAACACAAACTGCTGGCGAAACACAATGAGTTGTGAAGGTTGAGGGTGTTTAACAAGCATGAAGACACGCAAAGACAATTTCTGCCTCAGCTAAAGCAAATAATAAACTCAAACTGTTAAATTAAGAAGGGAACTAACAATTATTTTCATTCACTGTTGATCATTTGTCTAATTAACTATCCATTTAGTCCATAAAATGACAGAAAGTATTTAAAGTGTTAGCTCAATTTCCCAAAGCTCAAGGTGCTGAAGTTTTTGTTAGACTCGACCTTTCGTCCCACAGAGAAAAGCAGTAAATCCTCACATGAGAAGCTGTAACTAGTGAATGTTTAAGTCATTTATCAAGAAAAAATGTAATCATTGTCCTCTGCAGGAAAGGTCACACGTAGCAGGGACTGTTAACAACCTGCCTACAAAACTATTCCTCAAACCTAGACTGCACTTTACCCTTAAAATGTGTAACTCCTGTACTTTTATTTCTGTACATTTTAACAGCTCTTCTGTCACCCGATAACCTCTTTAAGATGCATTGATAGGTAACAAAATTCCTGGCATGGCATTTGAGCAGATCTGATAAGGTGTGTTTATATGCAACTTCACTTTTAAAACTTGGGCTAAAAAAGAAAATATGACAAACAGATGTTGAGAATTGTTTTGCTAGTTGGACAATTTAGTGTCAAAAGGGATAAATACTTAATGTCATTTAAGATAAGTGGAATTTCCTCTCCACTAAAATACAGCACTTTGTCCTCACTGTACACTGAAATCCACAAATAAATATTCTAAACAGTTATTTTGCTTTCAATAGACACTGTCAGCTTCAAGTGAAAACTCATTGTAGCTGTTAACAAAACGGGATTGACTGCTGCTACACTCACAAATTGAAATATTCTAGCAGTTTCTTAAAAACATTTTTCAAATGATGGCGCTTAGTTTTCCGTGTTCCCTTGCATGAAATAAGGTTGAGTGTGTAAACGAATGAATACTGAAATAAAAAGAAAATCTTAGTGCTGAAGAGATTTTAAGACACAACTGCAATTGAATTGAAAACAAAGAGAGTGCTACAGCCTTTGTATTCCACAAACTGACAAAATATGCATTCATCCTGTTACAATAATTCACAAGTAGGCATACATGATCTATTTCTTTTTTAAATATCAAAAACACCACAAAACTAGTCTGTCAGACATTCATTATTGTAAAACTATGTAAATTATTTAACATTTACAAACAGTAAAAAGTATTGTCGAGTAGACAATAATAATAATTATACAGCCATTTGAAAAATAAAACACCCCAATCCCTTTGGTGGAACATTTAGTCTTGAATTCACAAGTTTCATAACAGTAAGTACCAAAAGCGGCAACTTGTTGTCCTCACCACACTAAAAATCATTATATAATCTAAATTATGTTCAGATTGTTCTGTTTTCCTAATTTTCATATAAGGACAGAAGAGCAGCAGTGTGAATATGGAATATGCAGCATTGCTTGCCATAACATGCAAACAAACACACACACACACATACTCACTTATGTGTATTGTGGACATTATGGCAGGTTTGTCTGCTTCTGTCCTGATGTGCTAAAAACAAAAATGTTCCACCAAAGTGAAGTAATCTCATAAAATGTACAAGAAACAATACAAACATCGATTGTCGTACCTAAACGTGAAGTATTACAACTAACCTGCACTCAAAGTCATCAAAGTTGGTGACACTCATAGAAGTACATTATATATTAGATTTCATAGTAATAAGACTTCTAAAAATACTGTAACACTGTTAATCTCTTTACGTACATTTAGCTGTACCAATACTTGCTTATAAGTAGTGAGGCAAAATGGTCAAAATATTGTCACAATAATGTGCATTTTCATATCAATGTTTCTATTCTAAAAGTATTCTGACACGTACATGTACATGTCCTGTATTGTAGGACTTAAGTAGCTCACCGTCTGTTCAGAGGTTGTTCGCTGTAATTCAGTGCCACCTGCTACATTTGAATGCATGTTAATATTTCCACACAAACAGTAAAAGTCTGTTAGGATGTACATTCAAAACATACAAGGGTACTGAAACCTAAGGCCAACAGACAATAAAATTAATCTGGTCATTTTTGTAGAGTTCTTGAGTAAATTGTCTCAAGCATGACATGGCAGATTCAAGTACCTTTTGTTTGTAACATCTGTGAAATCTTCAGAGAAAACATCGTTCCAGCATTTTAACCTAAAGCTGTTTATGCTGTTGAAACGGCCTCCAAAACCAGGGTAACACGTCAAATAGAACAAATCCCTTTAATACCGGTAACTTTGTTAATTTGGTCTTCAATGAGTGAATTTCTCCTTTCACTACATAGCCTTTGATTTCATCCTCTTGTCACGCGTCCTGGTCCCTGATGTATTTTAAAGACAATGTGTTCTGGACTGTAGCCAAGCAGGGTTTTTATTGGGTAGTGTCATTTCAACGCTTCGTTACCCCTACTGTAAATTACAACTGCAGCTGTTAACTTCATCATGTGCCAAAGAGATAAAGGCTATAATGAGCAGAAATGACTTTTGCTTTCCATTTTGTAAAAAGTATTTCATTTACTTGGCTGCGGCTGCATTCAGAGCATGAACATTAAAAATATAAATAAATTAATTCAACAGTAGTCTCAAAGGAAACAGAGCTGCAGTGACGGGAAGCAACAGTCCCTAAAAGAACAAGACCCTTGTGCTCACTGCATGAGATATTAACAGGTGATGTGCTTCAGTGTGCATAATCTAAGTTTGTGAACAAGTAAAAGGTTGTACTTGTGTTTTTAGACAACTAAAATATAAATATATGTAGTTGTGCAGCTGTGCATTATAGTGATTTTGAGGAGCTGAGAGGAGCCTCTGAGCCTGTAAAACTACTGTACTGTATGTACTACTGATTATTGCTTTAATGTGAAGGTGATAACACAGTTTATTAAAACAAAACATCATTAAAATATTAGACACTACATCATTAATACTAATGAGGCACAGAACTATTGATTTGTCTTGTAAATCACATTGTTTTAGTTTATGTCACTTCCAAATAAATCTGCTGCTTCCATCTGCCATGTCATCATTATTTTGGTACGTATTATATTTGATACTTAGATACTGACTGCTTTCAAACACTGCACTGTACGAAAAGAAAAAAAAGTGCTATTGATAAAATAAAGACTTCAGTGTGTGTTTGTGTAGTTGCATGTGTACAGTATTACCATATTGAATCCTAAAGAGGTGCACAGAAACTCTCACGAGGAACACAACAACAGTCACTTTTTTTTTTTTTGGCTTCAGGAAAGAGGACTTGTGGTAGATAGGTAGGTACTCAGCATGTTGTCTGACAGGGTTGACCTTTGACCTTAAGGCCTCACAGCTGCCCGAAGAAGATGGAGCAGAGAAGGAAGATGGCATAGAGAAACAGCAGACCCAGACCCAGCCGGCGATCCAGCTTCCAGTGGTTCAGATGAACGCTCATCACCTGGAAACAAAGAGAGATGGCGGTGAGGAAGAGACAAAAAGATGCATTCACCTTGAACACATTTTTTTAAACCAAATTTTAGCTCTATAATTCATAGGCAGTATGAGAAAAATGATTTGTGAATCCTTTTGTGTTTAAAGCAGGCATGAAGTAGAGCCGTTGATGCTGGATTTTCTGATCAAATATCAGTATTTATTGATTTTATTTTATTTTTTTACATTTTTGATAAGCAGGAATCTTCTAATAACCAGTATGAACAGGAGGAATGATCGAATTGTGAACCTATCCTTTAAATCTGAATTAACTGATTTTTGGCCACTTTGGGGCAGAGCTATGTTGCTAGGTTGTTGCTAGGGCAAAATGCTAGCACACAGTTGCTTTTTTTATGCATGCAGCAGACACCGAGCTACATTAGCATTAATTTTGAGTGGTGTTTGTGTCCTCCTGATGGATCTAATATTCACTCTCCTTTTAGCTTGGTTTTGCTTTCCACAAACTGCTGAGGGAAATATCTGGCTCTTTAGCTGCTAAATGCTCCACTATGTTCGTTAGCTAGTTGCTAATTTTGCTGAAATCATTGAACTAGACAGAAAAGTTGTGGGACAGAAAACCAAAGTAATGAACTGAAAGAAGCTGAAATGCTCTGTAGAGCTGATGGGATCAACAGCACAACACTGTATATACCTAACACATATTATTGGAATTTCTGTACTGTATATATATAGTATAAAGAAACCGGCATGGTGAAAGTGTAAGGCCTCTATGTTACTTAAATCATAAAAAAATACCATTTATATAAAACAAAATATTTAAGCAACTGTTTCTGTTTTTTCCTATCACAAATCTTACAGGTTTAATGAAGTTAAAACACTGCATGACAACCACACATTTAAAATGTTCGGTTATTTCATCAAACGTGCCCTGTGAGCTGAAATTCCTTCTCAAAGTTACAACCAGAGGACGTGTTTGCATGCAGATTTGAATAATATCAGGAGAGGGATGGAAGACACACAGTCCAGCTGTAGTCCACCATGTCTTAAAGTGAATTAAATCCAACCAAGCTGACTTATTTCACACAATGACAAACACCTAACAGATATCAAAACAACTGTGAAACTGTGGTAAACTGTTTTCACTCACCGTCAGAAACACAGATGCCAGCAGCAGGACGACAGAATACACCAGTCCTTTATTATTTATGGAGATCTGTGAAAAGTAAAGCACATGTCACATTTATGAACCTAAAATCTCTCTCTGTGTATCAATAAGTCTCTCTCTCTCTCACACACACACACACACACACACACGAGTAACCCAGAAAAATCAGCGACGGAAGGAAAAAACAAGAGATTGTTGTAGAGATAAAGTGCATACTGATGATCCGTGGTCCACCACAAGGGTACGCAAAGCCCAGGGGAAACCCAAACCCAGCAGGATGTCAAAGATATTGCTGCCTATGGAGTTAGACACTGCCATGTCCCCCATGCCTGAAAAGAGACGGGAAAAGTGACAGAGAAATGCACCACAAAGAGGGAACAGGAAAAAGATTTGGAGCTGGAGATTCAGGATAAAGAGTCTGACAGTTTTTACCTTGTCGAGCTACAATCAGACTTGCCATGCAGTCTGGCACGCTGGTCCCTGCTGCCAGGAACGTTATGCCCATGATGTAGTCTGGGATGTCTAGTGTGTAGCTGATGATGGTGACCTGTTAGAAACATTAGGACACATCAGCTTGTAAACAACTGTATTTCTGTGGTAAACCAAAAGCCTCTTGAAGCTCAGAACTGGAATTGTTGAATCCCAACTGGAGTGATTCTGCTTCCTTCTTACCATCCACACCATGAGGTAGGAGAAGACGGCGATCCACAGGGTGGAGGCCACAAAGGTGACCATGAACCAGCGGTGCCAGCGTGGCAGAATGCAGTTAGGTACAGTGCAGTAGAGCAGGAGGCCCAGAGGCCACGTTATCACCCACTTCACCCGTGCACAACAGCCACCTGTGAAGAGCAGGAAGTCAGACTCATGGAATCTGTCAAATTGTTGACTCATAGGTCATTAAACTCAATAAACGCTACCATTGAAAAACTCAAAAACTATTGAGTGTGTCAAGTGCTGGATCTTCCTCACCTGGTATGCGCACGGGACTGAAAATCCCATCTTCATCATCCTCCTCTTCCTCTGGCTGGCTCAACTCTACCCCCGGCTTGTCTCCTGACTCTGCATCTCCTATTCCAGGTCTCCCGCCTCCGTTCTCCAAACTGCAGGATTCCGTCCTCTTCAGGCTGTTGCTGGTTGACTCCCCTCGTGACCCGGGCCCGGCCTCGCTGCCACGCTGGTTTTTCGAACTCTGGATCAGCCTCTGTCTCTGTGAGAAGAGAGCGAGGAGTTTTTTGTTGGAGAGCCCCGAGCCGATGTGTGTTATAATGTCTGCTGTGAGTGTGTGTGTCAGATACCTCACTGATGAGCATGCGTCCTGCCATGGAGAGCCTAGTGCGAGGGGAGAAGTGGGGGGTGATCATCATACGCAGGCCAGCCTCTGAGAAGGACAGTTTGTGAGGGTTGAGGATGAGGAGCTCATCCACCATGACGACAGGAGGGGGCTCCTGACCATAGGCTTGACCTGTGGAAAAAGTTTGGAGAAGACAGTATTTTAAACTTAAAATTTTAAAAAGCCCTTGGATATGGTGATCAGCTGGAGCAGTAATGTCTTCTGACCTTTGTTGAGGAGCACCATGGAAGTGTTGCAAGCGGAGGCATCCTCTCCCGTCTTGTCGTCTCTGCGATCCTCTGATCTGAGGCAGCACGGCCCGACGCTCCTGAACTGGCGCGTCACAAACACCATAATCTGGGAGTTGAACCTGCGACCAAACAGATGCTGTTTACTTACATCTACATGTGCAAGTGTTTATCAGAACTCAGGTGTGTGGAGGCTTGATGATTGATGAGGGAGTCTGGTCTCTAGTGAACTTACTTCATGATTATAATGTAGATCCCGTACATGGTCATGAGGAGCAAGGACTCCCACCTGCACAGCAAGTAGAACATTTAGATTTACACAGTTGGTGTTTGCACTGTAACTGAACCCCAATTAAACGTTTCATAACACAAATAATAGTAAGTTAACCTTTAGTCTTTCTTTAATCATAAATAAAAAAAATTGAGAATAATAACAAAGGTGATGGCAGAAGGATGTATGCGCACAGGATTTATGTGAAGACAAGCGGTGCATGTTGTCATTATCTGCATTGATACATAATCACCCTCCTCTACTCATAATTATCTTAAAGCAAGTTTTCTTTCTGATTAAAATGCACAAAGGTAAAATGTAGTATAATCTGCTTACTATGAACAATGAGGTCTTTCATGAGCACACTATATTCTGCCAAAGTGAGAACACTTTCCCGCGAGAGATTTCTGTAATTGTGTTTTTATCCTTGCTTTTCTCGCTGGTTTGAAGTGAGCAAGGCTCAATTAAAAAATGTCATGTATTTCTGTGCACCAATCAGCGGTTAGCCACATTTAAATCAAAATGTGATGACTGTTGCAGGGTTGTTTGGTTGTACTGCAAGAACTGTCGATCAAATCTGATCAAATCACAGGCTAACACTTTATTTTACAGGTCCTTTAAATTTTATACTAATTTCTTGGAAATGTTCTGTGTAGTTTGCAGGTATTTAACAGTTAATTTTTAGCACATTTTTTTTTCATAGAAAGTGGTGCAATTTGGTACAAATTATAAGAAAAAACAAAAAAAAGTGTTAAGTTGGTTTAGCTTTTAATTTGCTAAAATTCTTAATAAATTAGACTCAACAGTTTTTAAATGACAGAAAATACTTTGTTTTCAGTGTGTAGTTTTGTGTGTCAAACTATATATTAGCATATCAGGTTGTTTCTTAAAAACTCTATAATGAGCACACTTCCCATATACTACTAAACTACATAACCCTTTTTAAGAAATGACCTAAGAATTAAGTTACACAGCAGCTACTTTAAGGAAATATTGAAGAAATCTAATATGCTACTGACACACAAAACTATACACTGAAAACAAAGTATTTTCTTTCAGATAAAGAATTGTCGAGCCTAATTTACTAAGAGCTACATATGAACCAAAATATAATGAGTGGGTACTTAACAACTAAACCAAATTAACACTTTTTTCTGTTATATCTTATAATTTGTATCAAATTGCACCTCCCTCTCTGTAAAATGTCAAAAAAATTTAAAAAATGCTATTGCTCAAATTTTCAGGAAATTAGTATAAAAGTAAGAGATCTGTAAAATAAAGCATTACCAGTCACACACCCACACAGTCCTAAAGAAACGAGATTAACTGAATTTAAGATTTTTTTTTTCCTGAACTTTACCTTTGATTGTTGCTTATTTGGTCACAATTAAAAATACTTGACATCTGAAATCAAGTTTTCAGAGTCTCTAAGCTGGAGTTCCTGTTTAGCACTTAGTTACATTTACCTATTTTTTTTTCTTAAAAATAAGAATACAGTAACTGTAAAAGATAACAGAACTGGTGCATAAGCACAACTCTATAAAATGCATCAACACTTCATTAGCTTCTCCAACAAACACCCAAACTGAACCTGTGCAGACAGTTGTTCCACTGAGCCTGGATACAGACTGGAAGACCACACCACTGCTGCGCATGTGCAGACTCATATCTCAGATATTCAGAGCATGCAGTGATTTGGCAAAGTCAGCTAAAACACAAATCTGCCAAACTGCATTCAGAAGAACAGCAGTGAGGTGAAATACAGCGGGGCAAGCTTAGCTTGGCACACTGCGATTCAATAAACGGTCTGCCGTATATCACTGATGAATCCACTGTTACAGCTGACATTAAGTCTGTGAATAAATCTACAATTTCATTAAAACCACTGACAAATACAACAATGAAAAGCCATTTCATACAAAAGGCTTCAGGTCGACAGAATAGAAAACATTCAGGACAGGCAGCTAAGAAGCTAAGCAGGCATTGAAGAGCACCGAATGAGCCTGTTAACAAGGAAAAGCGAAACAAAACAAATCAATCTAAGCTTCAAATCCACTGTTCATGTGTGAAGTGGCTTCCACACCATCACCAAGTACAAGATGTCGGCTGCCACTGATGACATACACCTCCTCAACACAAATTAAACAAATGATAAGTCATTTTACAGCAGATTTCAAATTGAACTGATCTCCACTCATCACCTCTGCTGGCTCTGAAATGAGCTGAGGCTGACCAGAAACACATATTCAGGTGTTTTGTTATTTGTTGAGTACAAACCAGGAACCCAAATCGATTTAAGTTCCACAATCAGTGATTATTGAACTTGTTGACGTCCTCATCTTCATGATTGAAATAACAGTCATTTGTGAAAGAGGTTGTGACACCAATTAGAGCCTGAGAGGAAAGAGAAATTTGAAGATCTGTGTCGGTGTGAATACAGATTCTCGCTGTAGGAGTGCTTGTATGGAAATGTGATCATATGATGTGCATTGTTTGCTCTGTTAGTAGTGAATGATATTTACAGAGTTGTACATAGTCAAAAGATTTTTAGTAGAATAATAAAACTATCAATTTGCGGTTATAAATGAGCCTGAAGGTGCATCTTTGAGACGTTTTCAATCACCCTCCTACCATCAGCCTCAGTGTACAAATGACATGAATGTGAGTTCATGTTAACAGATATGTCAGTTCGTTTTCCATCCATTGTAAACATGTAATCCAACTCTTCTTTTTAAATCACATTTCAGGTATAGTTTGAAGACTTTTCAAACAGACCAAGCCCAAAAATTAATCTAAACTGGTTTATACAGTTAATATCTACGAAAACAAGTAAGCAGTGTAAAATATCATCTTGTGTTCAACATCGAGCAGTTCCTACAACAGCATTTATTCAAGGTAGTGAATGTGGTATACATATGTGGACTCACCAGACAACCATGGCATCATAGATAACCTAGAGAGAAAGAAGAAGATACATTTTTAAAAACATAATGTGGAAAAGTAAAAGGTTAACAGAGATTTCACTGACAAAATGCACATCTCACCATGATGAGAGTCAGTACAGAGAGGATGTAGTAGGAGGAATCTCTAAAGAGGGACCACCATGTCAGAGCCACCGTCTGTGGAGAAGAGATAAAAATGTTTAATCACTCATTAAACAAGTGCATCCAGTATGAGTTTAAAAAGAAAAGTTTTTCTACCTGGCCTGCAAAGATCCCACTCAGGCCGATGATGACCAGGATGTTGAAGACAGCGGAGCCGACGATTGTGCCGACTCCGACGTCTCCTTTAGTGATGAAGACACCTGAAGGCGGGCGACACAGGAAGGAGGAATGAAAGTCAAATATGTCCATTCAGAATCTGTGTTTGTTTGGTTTCAGATTAGATCAAATCCTCGCAATCTGTCATCTCCCATTGGTTTCTGTGGCCGAATGACACTCTTATTTCCACTTAAACACACAGTCCACTCAGCTCTGGCCTCACATGAAAAGATGCAAAAACAGTTATTTTATGTGTTGTTTTTTTATTAGTTTTATTTGATTGTTTTCTCCTAAGTTCTTTGAGACAAATCTGTATCTAGAATACAGATGAATTTGACTTTCAATTAAATGGACTGACAACATTTATTGACATGTCTGAAATAGAGAGATTAATTTTTTTTAAAAAGCCTGACAGTAAATTAACTACGACAATACTTTTAGATATCCTGTTCATTTGAAGGGGATTCTTTATGTTGTAATGTATGTAAAACACTGATGAAAAATAAAGAATATGTTTGTGTATGTAATTAAACTCTGCTGACATCTACTGGATGATTCTGGCACTGCAGAGGATGGGAAGACTATTTGAAATTTCTCCGTTTAAGGGGAAAAAAAGGACATGCTCTCTGGCACAGCTGGCACAGCTGTCTAGAATGACTGAGCAACTAACCAATGAGAGAGGTGAAAAGCTCTGGAGCAGAGCTTCCCGCAGCCATAAATGTCGCTCCGGCCACATCTTCACTGAGCTGCAGGTTCTGAAAGAGAAGAAAAACACCCGAGACGGATATAGACTTATTGAAATGGCTAATAATTGGTATAATCCAATTTTGATCTGTTAAAAGAAGCAAATTATATCTGCAGGCAGGCTGGTGATGTTTTCCTCACCTCAGATATTTTCTCAAGGGAAGGAACAAAGTAGTCGTCACAGACGATGGCCAGAGCGTAGAACATGTAGATCGCCTAGAAAGTAAAGATGAGCTCAGATAGGAGAGTGGACGGACATATACACAATCTCCCTTTGTATATAATATATCTACTGTGTAAGTGTTGGTTTGTAATACTTGTGCAGTGCAGTGATACACATCTGTTTATAATGATGTCAGATCTCAGCAGGATGAGTCAAGGACATAAATAAACAAAAACAGACCCAAGAAAAAATATGCAGAGTTCAGGTGAGGTACTCACACAGAGCGCATGAAGAAACACGGCCCCTTTCTTCCTCTGCTCCTTGTTGAAGATGTCGTCTGGAAACTCATGAATGGCTGCAGGGAGACAGACAACAGATTTCATATCGCATGAGTTAACTTTTTAAATATCTTTTTCCAATCTTAAACAGATGTTCATTTCACTAAAAGCAAAATGTGACAAAACAAACTAAAATATACAAATTATCTGGGCTATGAGACTTACAACAGTCTCACAAACTGCACAGGATTTGTTCATATTAGACAAAGGGGATGTGAAATGTTTCTCTTAAAGTTGGGTAATGCATTACACAATTTACTTCTTGTCCTCCTCCTCCCGTTCTTGTATAAAAAGTTTCACTGTAAAATGTATTATAATGTTCTTTGTCTCCTGATTCCTGATCATGTACATCTGCAAAGCTTCATAACCTCTGTTATCATCTTTCTTTACATTCAAACATTTAAGAGAAGAAACTAAAGACCAGGAGTCATTGTTATAATTGTGTGTTCATCATACTGTGTGTCTCATTTCAGACACCATTTCTAACAACATGTTGTGTTGTCATGTAGACGATGTTTGTTGTGCACAGTGCAGTGAGACAGGAAGTGAAGTGGAAGAGAAACTAGCAGCTGCTTCCTGTTCTTACTTGAGTGTACGAACAAGAAAAAACTGTTAATGACAGCTTAGCTTCCCCTTGTTCCCTTGACGTTACAAAACAGAGCCTCGAGAGTGTGGTACAGCTCCAATTTACAACTCTGAGCTGAGCTGGATGAATTTAAACTACTGGGGAGCATGGAGCTATTAATAGCTCCTCTGCTGTGTGAGACAACAGCGGGTCGACAAGCGCACAATAAGCACAGGGCAGCCGTCACAATGCACACTGCTGCATGGAAACTGAACAACAGACTGCATGGATTAAGAGAGGGTCCCTTGTGATCAGGGATATGAGATCTGATCTTTGACACTGCAGTATCAGTGAGTGAGAGGAGGAGGCCATATGGTCCCGAGGATGGGACAGCAATTTGGCCCTGTTGAATTTGAAAATGTAAATGTTTGTGCAGTTGTGTTTACACATTTGTGCGTGTGAAAGAGTGCAGAGCTGCCTGTCTGTCTGCATGCTTATTGTGCCATAAACAGCATTATGTGCATCCTCTCACTTTCAACATCTACAGTGAAAGCGAATTTCCAGGTTGGCTCTGTCTCTCTGTTTTCTGCTCTCTTAGAGAACTGAGGAAAAAGCCTATCTTCTTTGTGTGCCAGCTGTTGTTGCAGTGTAGGGCTCATCCAGTAAATCATCAAGGCTTAGCATGTAAACTTTCTGTCATCTTATTGCACGAGAGAGCGAGCCTTGAATGTGAAGCTGCGCTGTATGCGTCTTCTCAAGCGGCCTGTCACGCTGATCAGCTGTTGGACATCTGTGTTCGCTCTGTGGCTTTGTTTCTTTCACCCTCTTCTGCATCCTGTCTAACAGCCCTGGAAGTCTTCCAGTCTGCTTTCTAGCCCAGAGCATAAACTCTCAGGTTATGCCATCGGTGGAAACGCAGAGCTGCAACATGTAGCTCAGATGGACGCTTCGCAGAGTTGCTCTGGTGAAGGCAGTTGCTATGGCGACCCTCTCCCTGGGGGCAGCTTTTTTTTTTTTTTTTTTTTTTTTTTTTGGATGGGTGGCAGTAGGAAGCCAAAGGCAAGGCGATTGCGTGAACAGTGAGAAAGGGGGAGGTGAATATGAGTTTCCCATGGTTTGAGTTTATGAAAAATGAAAAAAAGAGAAGTGACAGCAGCTCTGGACCGTAATGTCTAAAAATATTTATTTTTCCTTACAAACCCTCAGGAGAGGTCTGAGAGAGTGAGGGAGGGGGAAGAACGGCACAGAGACACAAAGAGAAAGGGAGACACAAACAGCATACTGGTTTACTGAAGGCTGCTGGACAGGAATGTGCTTTGCCATGACTCGTATGCCATGGTTTCACAACACAAAACCGCAAGCTGAAACACCCGGGTTAAAGATGATAGCACATCTGCAACTTCCCAAATCAGGGATTTGAGCCAGATGTGCCATCCGCTTGATAAAGTCAGTAGTTTTGTAATCAGAGGTCGAGCCTCTGTGAGTTTAGGGGAGATCTGAGCTGCAGCGTCGATGTACGGTTACTCTGACAATACAAGCACCTCGTACTTAGACCCGTAACATCATGTCTCTCTGTGCTTTACAGCCAGATAACAAACTGCCCCCACAACTCCTTCACCTCTGATCCAGTTCTGACTGTCGCTGTCTTCACAGCAGCTCACATGTCTTTGTTTCATTCCTACACCATCTGAAGTACTCTTAAAGAGATAATCCACAAGTGTAAATAGCGCCGTATATTTCTTCAACCTTCTCACATTTATTGCACACAAACTGCTGCTGTTACATCTGTGAAAACATAAAGGACATTACTTCATGTGCAGCAGGGTGCACACAGATGTTAGCCAGAGCAGCAACAACTTTATGAACTGGCTGAATCACTAATATATGTTATACATCACTGATAAGAGGGTAAAGCAGGAAATACATTTCATTTATTAGCAAGACAAAGGAGATCCTAAATTATGACTTTAATGTGAACACCTTCTAGTAATTTTGTATATATAAGCTCAAAGTTCCTTCATTTAACCATGCGAGCAGCTCTGTGAGGCTATACTTTGGCAGAGTGGTGCTTTGAGCTAAAGGCTAACATTGGCATGTTAACATGCTCACCATAAAATACTAACATGCTAAAATTCAGGAGGTATAATGTTTACAATGTTTATCTTAGTTTAGCTTGTTAGCATGCTAACTTTTTCCAGTTACCAGAAAACACAAAAGGTTTTGGACATGGACCAAAGAATTGGACAAATTGAAATTTTTGACCTGATAATACCACTGGAGGAAACGTCAGGGGGTCATCGAACGGGGGTGGGGATAATTTAGTATTACTTATTTTTGTTCATAATAAAATGAGCATTATTCATGGTCAACTGACCGACTCGACCTCCCTTCAGCCTGGGGGTGGGGGTGGGGTGTCCTGGGGGAACTCCCACAGAATAAAATTATAATTTAAAACAAATTTCCTGCATTTCTACAACACTTAACCTCTTGGATTAAGTCAAAACAGTCTAGATCAGTTAGATTGAGGGTGCTATGAAAAGAAGAATTATTAGGAGAATGGCTATTTCATATTAGAAATTATATATATAAATACATTATGTAGCCTAAAATTTTAGCAGGTTGCAGGCTAGATCAAGATCAAACAAGGATGAACATTTATATAAATGAAATAGCCTTACAACACATCACAATATGATTTGGATAATTAAACCTGGTTAAACAATGTTAAAACTGAGGGTTGCTATTCTTAATACTCACAAGGCCATATTCAAAGTCTAACAATTGCAACAAAGTAGAAACAATTTGGATAAATGAAATGGCCTCACAATTATAACCTAAAAATCTATTATTGGGAATCGCGAGAAAAGTTTCAGAGCGACAGATACACAGAGCGTCCCCATAACCATAGTAACTCGCTCTCTCTCCTGCCTGCATGCACACGGCATCAGAGGAGAGGGAGAGACGCTGTGCTGCCACCAGAAGAGCCGCTGACTGAGATTACTCTGAGCAACGTGCATGGGAGTAAATTACAATATAATAGATTTATGTATATTCCTTGCTTTCCCCCTGATCGTCTGAATAACTCACTGCTGCACGATGCTGCTCTGTCTTGTCTGTCCGTGCACTGTCAGTGTCCTCTTTTGACACCATGAAGTTATCAGTTATAAATTTATTTTTCACTGTGTGAGAAAATGGACGTGAGGCGTGAGAGCCTGTGAAAAGTGTCAAGTGCGTGAGTCTCACTGTCAATGCATAAGAGTTGGCAGCCCTGTTGTGTACCATATTTCTTGGCAATCCATCCAACAGTTACTGAGAGATTTCACTCAATACCACATGTGAGCTCATTGTGGTGCTGGAGGAAAAAATCAGGGGATCACCAAAATCAGTAGGATCCATTGCCTAGCAACAATGAATGTCTGTAGATGTTCAGATATTTCACTGGATAAGTGAAAACTAGAGGAAGGTTTCAGGGGATCACCAAACTCAGTAGAATTCATCCTCTGGACACCATGAATATACAAATTTCATGGCAATCCATCCAATAGTTGTCAAAATATTTCACTAATAGCCAAATGTGTCAACCTGCTGGGGATGCTTGAGGAAAAGTCAGGGATCAAAGTTAGTAGGATTCATCCTCTGGGGACCAATGATGTCTCTACAAATTTTACATCAATCCATCCAATAGTTGTTGTATTATTTCAGCCTGAACCAATGAGGTGGACCGACCGACTGACAGACTAACATTACCATCCTCAAAGCTATGCCGCTAGCATGGCTAGAAAGGGATCACTTCCTTTCAAAAGATCTTGAAGCGCTGATTATTTCTTCAAATGTCAGAAGAGGCAAAACTTTTATCTACTATATACTAGAGTCAAATGTGAGGTTAAGTGAGGTGATGAAACTAGTATTGTTAAAGGTGCACCTGAAGAAGGGTAGTGTTAAATTATAACAGAAACTAATTCAGCGATGAAAAAAGCACACTGAACAACAATTTTACATATTAACTCCAAAGCACTATAAAAGCCAGGAGGCGCATGTTAAATGGGACACTGTTTGTCAAGTAGCAAAGCGTAAATTTGCTCTAATGCATCTGCTTTCAGCCGTTACACACTAAGTGTCTGCTATATAAGACTTTATTAGCTTTTAGTTGAGTCCACATTTGT
This sequence comes from Thunnus albacares, assembly GCF_914725855.1. Lineage (NCBI taxonomy): Eukaryota > Metazoa > Chordata > Actinopteri > Scombriformes > Scombridae > Thunnus > Thunnus albacares. The sequence goes on along the minus strand of NC_058118.1, from coordinate 11,584,583 downwards.
AGCAAATATAAAACACTGTTTGCTGTTTAAACACTTGAACACTTTGTCTTTTTCTTATCTGAAATCGGTTTATGTTTCCCTGTTATGGTGAGAACAAACCTTTCTTATATATGTATTTTAGCAGAGTCCAGATCAATAAAGCCTGTGCAGCAGATAAGATCTTCAAGTATATTTGCAATGCCAAGCAAATTCTTCCCATGGTATTAGAAGTGAAATCCCAACAAAGTGAAAACAGCGGTGATGTGAGGAGCTAAGCTCTCTATCTGAGTCAATCTGCTGCAAGAGGCTTTAGACTGTAGCTGTGGGCAGTGGGCGGTACAGAATAATGTTATCGATCAGAAAGTCTGCAGGGTGTCCTGGAGTCAAGCTACGGTATCGACTGGCACACCGAGTAAAGTCGTATCATGCCCCAACCAAACCAACGTTAATGTATCAAGCACATGCACAGACCAACAGCAACGAGCCTGCATTTTTCATGAGGAATCAAAAAATAAATATTTCATCCAGGTGTGTGATGTAAATTCAATTATGCATTTGTTCTTTGATTTCGCTTCCCTTTGAGGCAGTTTGAATACAGCGCCGATGAAACGACAGCAGGCCTTCAAACCGCACCAACCACCTCGCCTATCAATAAAAACACTTAACATGTTACACTGTTGTGACAGAAGTGAACAAAAAACTGCTGGGGATGTGGCTCAAATGGAAACAGTAAAACAAACAACTTTAAAGAGCAATTTTTTAGAAACCTCACATTGAGAGCCTTAACCTGTGCCTTTTATTCCTTAAATGTTGAGTCATTTTTGGGAACGGAGTACATGCCTTACAGAGAAAACTAAAAGGAGAGAGTGAAATCCAACAGTTACATTTGCTGCTGTTTGCCTTGTGTGGCATCCATAATCAGACTGCCCTGATAAAAGTCCAAGATCATTTGAAGATAATTTTAGTTAGATTATCTGCCAGCCTCTCTTTCTCAACGCTTTCCCAAAAAAACCCTGAAAACATGGCTGTGGAAAAATACTATTCTCAGCTGACTGTTGCTTGCCAAAATAAACAACATAACAAGCCTCGACATCACACACAGTATGAGCCGTTTACTTCATTTACATCATTTGAATTCATTTGCCTCCCCCCTCTTCTCCTCACGGTCTATTTTTAGTTCTTTGCTTTGCACTTTTAATGCTTGAAAGACAGAATTGTCTGGGTTTCAAAATTTAGCATTCAGTTGCCTAGCAACAACGGTCTCAGCGGCCTGTCAGCTGAAGGCGGATCACACCGTATCCATCTTGTTAAGCAATGGAGGGATGAAAAGAAAGAAAGAGAGCCTGGGGCTGGACGTTACTGTGCAATCCCCAAGATAATATCCCCCAAGGTCCACGGCAGGCTTTTTAATCACACTACATATTATGCAATCACTGTCAGACGGCCTGCTGAGGAAGAGGGCGGCAACCTGAGCCTGGAGCCGCGCTCATTGTCTTATAGTATGTGTCTTATAGTACCTGTCCAGCTTTTTGTTCGCCTGCTTGTCTCCAGCGTATTACCACGATGAAGTATCTACCTGCAGAAGGCTTGTGTGTTTGTAAGAGATAATGAAGGAGAGCTGTTTGCAACAAGAAACTCAATTAAGGTTAAGTGTGTTATCAGGTAGCAAAACACAAATGTGCTGTGCAGAGCAAATGGAGCACTAGTGGAAAGATTATTTTCTGTCCTCAGTAAGTAAGTCTCCTAAGTGAAAAACACACCTCTAATTTAAGAGAATGTGTGGTAGACAACTAGACAGCGATGTGCCTGTAAGTGTGAATTCACTCTAAGTGCCAGATCAACTGTCTATGTTCATACACCTCTGAATATATAAGCTCTTTAAAACTATAACCAATATAATATATTATTTACAAAGAGCTGTGGTATTAAATTTCCACATAAGATCATCAGCAGCTAAAACGATTATAAAGAAAATGTTGTAAAAAACTAAAACTACCATCATAGCTGATTGTTTTGTTTTGTTTTATGCATTGACCAAAGGGTATGTTTCGAGTCGAGGCTACACCTCTATTTTATTGTGTTAAGTGAAATTATTTTAAATCAAACCTTACATTAGGCCTGCGACTAACAATTATTTTCACTACGAATTCATTATCATTAATCAATGAATTGTTTTATCTATATAATGTCAGATAATTGTGAAAAAATGCCTGTTATTATTTTTTAGAGCCCATGGTGATGTCTTCAAATGTATTCTTGGGTCTGATCAACAGTTCAAAATCCAAAGAAATTCAGTTTTACCATCATGTATAACACAGAAGAGCTTCAAACATCACATTTGAGAAACTGCAACCAGCAAACATCTGCATTTTTGCTTAAAAAATGACAAATTACAATCAAAAATATTTGCAGATTCATTTTCTGTAAACCGACTAATCGATCATTCAACAAATTGTTGCAGCTCTGCCTTACAAACAGAAGAACAGCCATGTTGTGCCAGTGTCAGATGCACATTATATAAACCTTTTGCAAATAAATGAGGGCACCCTGACATGGAGACCATTCCCATCTCCTGTGACAAGTAAAATAAAGGCGCTTCCCAGTGAGTTTAACTGCATATTTTACTATACACATCCTCACATGCAGGCGATGTCAGGCAAACGTGTTTCACTCAAATCTATTTTTAAAAGCTCAAAATTATTCATTGTGTGTGCATCTTTTTTAGATTGCACTTCCTCAGTGGGCAGAGTCCACTTTAGGCCTGAACAGACTGCCTGCATGATATTTCATTAGCATAACTTGATTTGCATAATTGTCTTTGAGAATAAGACTGAAATTCTGTACTCAGGTTTCAACAATGAAGGTGCAAATAAGTGTGCAGTTTGCACACAATTCAACATTGTGACTGGCAGCCTCCAGTAATATTAGCACAGTATTCACTTAGTAAGGCAAAAAATTTTTCATTGTGCAGCTGTGTTATTCTATCTACTCCGTGCTTCTCCCCCACACATAACAATAAAGAGATTTCCTCTCCAATGTGAATTTTTAATAATAAAACTGTCAGCAGTGATGAATGCAGCTCATGTTAGCCAGCCAGCTAATCAGCTTGGGAACCAGAGAAACAGAGGTCTTATTATGGCTGTCGATTGGCTGCGTGTCTCAGTAATAAATTCATGAAGAGCAGTTTGAATCTGCCTAAACTATTCAGGGCACAACCAGACTCCAACAGGAAGCAAATATAAGTAACTCGGCGTCAGCTAAAGACAGACTACCTTAGAAAATCTAATCTGACTTTCACTCTGGCAGCCTCCTCTTGCACACTTCATCTGTCTCCTTGAATCTTTCACTGCACAAGCTTGACACTGGCTACACACTCCTGACAACTAACACTGTTCGGTCCGCGTGACCTTTCAGTTCACCTGCAGGGGAGAGGCATAATTCTCTGGTACACTCCGCCTTCCTTGTTTACCTGCACACACACCACATACACATGCACGTATACACACATGGCAGAAAAATGACATCTCTGAACCATTTCTGGATCTGAAATTGACTCCCTGTGCTTTCCGCATACTATATGACCAAATGAACTTGTTCACCAATATGATGAAGCATTTGAGGTCTTGTTGGGTGCGTGTAATTCCAAATACTGAATTAGGTGTTTGCAATACAACAATATACTGTATTGGGTTGTGATTGTGATTGAAGCATGTTGTTTCATTATAAAGTTTGTAAAATATTACAACACATATCGATATTGTGATATAATATTACATACATTATGATAGAAGATATTATCCATATTCCCCGCCCTGACACTGAATGATAAGTCTGCGTAGCAGACTAGGAGGGTTTGCTGGTCTGTCCTGGAGCGACACACAACATTTATCCAGGTAGAGAGGAGTGACTCACCTGCTCGCGGCTGCTCTAGGCTCTGGTTGTCTGATTTCTCCTGCATCAGCCTGCGTGTCCATCGCAGCGTCCCGCCATTCACGCCTGGCCGAGACCCCGAAGACTCCGTCTCTGTTATAAAACCACACCAGAGTCATTTTAGCAAACAACCAGCAAGACCTCACACACTGTAACCACAGAACTAAACCTCTGTATTTTGACTTATGGCTGAAACTAACAAGTGTCTTCATAATTAATCTGTGGATTATTTTTAAGATCGATCAACTGGCAACCATTTTGATATCGATTGAATTGTTTCAGTTATTGGTCGAGCGAGAATGCTAAACATTCACAAGTTCCAGCTTCTCAGTTGTGAGGATTTGCTGTTTTTCTTTTTTCCTTTATGAACGTAAACTGATTATTTATAAATTTTATAGACCAAATGATAATCTACAAATCAAGGAAGTAAGTGGCAGGTTAATCAATAATGAAAATAATCAGATGCAGCCCAAATACAATGAAACAAAATAATGAAAAATGCTCTTGGCTGTGATGATTTCCTAGAGTGACTTCTTCAAACTGCCTGTTTTATTTATTCAATGAACAAAGACAAAAACCAGAGACGCAGAGAAGTTCTTAAATTTGTGAAGCTGGAATCAGTAACTATTGATCAACTATTCAATTAATGAACCAATCATTTTATCCTTTGTTTGATTTAGTGTCAGTAGTTTTCCAAAGAACCTCTGACTGAAAGATAATAACCAAACAATTTATCTTGTATTTTATTAGTTTGGGTGTTAAATTAGTGTCCACTCATCCTCAGAAAACCATCCAAGTATTGTTACTGCTGCTTTTCTCCAACCTAATAATCGTGTGCAGAGCTATTCTTGTGGACTAGACAGACTATAGTTTCATGTTTCTGGCTGTGGGAGATAGCAACACGTTCAGTAATTCAGCCCATGCTGCAGTCAGCTGTCCTGAGCCATCATCAGTACTGAAATCTTTATGGTGTGTATTTCAGCTGTGTGTTTCATTCCTCGACAGCTAATCTCTGTTTTTACGGCTTTACTGAGGCGACCTCACAGATAGATCTGTCTCATCATCTCTCTCATCTTTTCAACGGGGGAAGGGGGGGAATACAGATATCCTTCACTGCCACCCACAGAGATCTTTCCACCAAGGGCTAGAGAAGATAGAGGCAAGGTATTACACCCTGTACTAAACACTGTCCTCTTATTTACGAGGCAGCTTGGTCCTTGTGTCTGATGCATTTCGTGATTGCCAGGCGCTGTAGTGTCCCTTTGTACCTAGCAGCTCAATGAGCCAATGCATTTCACGAGGGCAGCGGTCGTGGCTGAGAGGAGACGTGAAGGCTTTCATGTTGAGGTATCAAGAGGAGCTCGATTCGTATGAAATTCAAATGAGCTCCTGTCACTGATGGCTCTGCACCATCTTCACACTTATAACTGGGTCTAAACTGTATCCTGTCTCATTAGAAAACTGAGAGATAAAAATGGAATGCTTTTGCAGATTTGAGATTTTAGTAACTCAAGAAAATCCTAATATGGTATGGACAAACAACTTATAAAATACAACACTAACTGGTGCTGATAGTTTATATAAACTAGGGGCTTTTTTCTACTGTATTTCTCATTAGAAATACAGTAGCTTTTAATGAAAATAATACTGAGAAATAAAGCACAACATAAATTACTTGTACAAAGGTGAAACCCTGATGATGAGCTGATCTGACTGTAAAAACAAAATGAACTTAAACATAGATTATCAGTATAGTATTTTTTTTCCAATTATTCTAGCATTCCTAAATTCAAGATGGTTAAAAAAGCAAGACTCCCTGAATCCTCTGCAAGTCTTTGTATCTTCCAGTAGGTTTAAATGTGCTGGTGTTGCTAATCCTAAACCACCCAGCTGTCTTGTGATCAATGTAGTTAATAGATGACAGCCTAAACAATCCACACTTGTGAAATAAATGGCATTTATTCTGTTCTTTGTCCTTAACGTTTAATGTCTTAAAAGTGTCTTAATTTTTATGATTGTATAGTAGGTGGTCTTTGTTTCAGGCTATTTAAAACTGGAGATAAAGATCACAGCCTTGCATACTTTCCAAGCACGTAGTACCACTGTCTTCACTCTGACCCTGACCTTTGCCCTAAAAGTTTATCATTTTAGCAATCCAAGCTGTAGTGGTTGTTGCTTCAGACAAGACTGTCTGCTAAATGGCTGAAATGTAAATATAAAGGAAGGAGGTTAGAGAAGGATCAGTGAGCAGAGAGAGATGAACGCTGATGAATTATGAAACCTGGTGTTTCTACGGAAATATCTTCATCTTGCTGCCACACTCCTCAACATAAACACGCTGGTTGAAAGCAGAAAGGTATGTGTAAATACCATAAAATGAAGTGAAAAATGACATAATTCATTCTAATCATAAATCCTGCTACACAATAGTATAAGCAAACCTCTAAGCTGAAGCTTTTGCTCAAATTTTTTTTAGTCTTCTAGCAGAAAGAAGCAGAAAAGAAGTCAAAATCCCATAAATACACCTTGCTGAACTCGCACAAACTGCTACAAATCATTACAGTAATTAGCACCTGTTTGATTTTTACAGGGACTGAAAGAAAAGTTCAACACCATATACTTTCAGCTGTTCCTTTCAGGGAAGACAAACCACTGTTGCCTCCTTCTGTAACAGAAACAACATTTGATCCTGTCAATCACACATCGACTGGACAGACCGGCTTCCTCAGGTCTCAGTTCACTGCCTCCGCAGGGCTAGACTGCAGTCTGTGGTAGTAAATGTCTGACTGTGAAATCCTCAATAGGGGCAGTGCAGGCGAGCAACCTGAGTCTTTAAGACAAAACTTTATAAAAATAATATTTGTATTTCTCAACACTTTGAGCTCTGTTTTCATGTGGATTACAGCACAGTCCTCCAGATCTCCAGTCTGACATTCAGACTGAACACTTATAAAGTGTCATGTTGCAGTAAACACATGCTGAAGAGTTGATCAGCATCTCATTTGACCTTTAATGGGATCCAAACCACAGTTACACAATGAGCATAGACAATACTAAGTTTAAAGTTTAAAAAATCCTAATGAGGACCCAAAGCTCAAATGAGGATTCTGTCATGAGCGCAATTAGAGAACAAATGTTCCTCCATAAAGACGTAAATCAATTTCTGATGCTTTAAGTGACTTTAAGGCTTTGTTCTTGCTGTATCACTGCTACATGGTGGCATCTTTCGCTCCAGATGTCTTTTGTTGCTGTATGTGACAATTTGCTTTTTTCAAAAGGCTACTAGAGTCAGCTTTATTCCATTCGTCACACTATGTGTATAACTTTAATGTAATTTAAACATTTTACCATTTAATCTGATAATATTTGTTTATAGAAAAATGAGCCAAATTCATGCAGTGTATTTGTGCTTTCAGCCCATTCATCTAGCCTAGTTGTCTCTGGGTCAAATCCCTCCTGGAGAGCTCCAAAATCAGAAATTTTCAAATTCTACAATTAATGACTTTAAAGTGGCTATAATCGATATTTTTATATTAACAATGGATCACATGACTACTTGTACCACTTGTAATGCATTGACAGGTGTAGCTTGTAGTGACAAACCCACAGATAATTATCATCTGACTGCAGTTCCCGCTCTATTGAGCTTCATAGCATCTTTAAGGTAGTTTTTTTTGGTTTTGCCCACAACTTTACCGTTTCGTTTGACTCTCACTGCTCTCTTCAGCCTTGTTTTCTGTTGTAACATGCAGCTGTTCTCAGTGAGAGCTCTGATCAACTGATTGTATGCTATCTGCCCAGCACCCAACAGACAGACAAAGGCAACTGTTTGCAAGTTGTACCTTCATAAAGTGAAAATATGTCAGTACTGTGTTTACAACTTGTCTCCACTGCCCCTAAGTTGCCAAAAAATCAGTTATTGTTGGTTTAATATCTGCTAAACTGTTAAAAGGCTTTTCATAATCAGTGTGCAGCTAGCGCTGTCTCTCGGAAAATGACAAATTTTGTGTTGGGCTACAACTAACAATCATTTTCATTATCCATTATCGATAAATTGTTTGGACTACAAAATGCCTGAACACAATGAAAAATATCTGTCTCAGTTTCCTAAATCCATGGGTGATGTCTGTTTTTCTCAACCGTCTGTACAAAATCTAAACATATTCAGTTTACTATCACACAAGATCAAGAACAGCAGCAAATCTTCACAAATTACATGACGTTTGGCATTTTCTGCTTTAAAAATGACTTAAATGATTAATCGATTATCAAAATATGAGTTTTTCTGTTGATATCCTAGTAAACTAATCGCCTTATCATCACAGCCCTATTATCCAGCATGCTGTTAGACAAAGTCATGACTTGGGACACAGTCAGGATTTATGTGTCAGCTGTTACAATCACTGCTGCTATGTTTTTTCAAATGCTTTGAAAGGAGTCCACCGCTTGATTGTATAAATGACGAACAGCCATTATAGAGATTAAATCCTGGCTAGTGAGGCTTGAAATGTTCAATTAAGCAATGAAACCCCACATATCTAAATATGGAGAACGGTTGGTCATCTAGAAGAATAAAGTCGACTAATTTCTCTTGTTTGCTTTGCTGCTGTCTGGACATTGCTTGTACAGCTTTGTCATATTCTACCATAAGATTTTCATCAAGTTTGTGGTGATGAATAATACTTTTAAACTTTCTGTTTGTTTTAAGTTCTTTTTCTGATGTCAAATCCAGTGTTTAGCCAGAATCAGACCGATATTGGTACAGAGAATCGAATGAGCACATCCATAAATGGTTATACAAGCAGTGTTATTCAAGATGCTACACTATGTGTAATATTTTCCGAGTATATTGTGAGAGTAACCCGCCTGTCGCCCTTACAAACAGCAGACTGCATGCTTTGCCCTGTGCTTTTATAGGGTTTGAGTTGAGTGGCCTTGGTCTTGGTTCAAAAAACCTCTTCTGGTTGATGGCACACTCATAATTTAAAGGTGAAGTATAAATATTAATGACATGGTTCATTCACCAGAACACCCTTCCATGAAGGACAGCATGCAATATCAGGATGAGACCAAATGTAAATCAAACACTCCTGATAGAACAAGTTCACTCATTCACATCTCTGCAATGCACACAGGACTGAAGAGAAAAAAAAGTCTTGGTGCTGAAGTGTCGACGAGTGTTTGTGACAGTGTGTGACGACATCAGCAAAGGTGTTGAGAGGATAACGAGGTGCAGGAGGGGGCTGATACCTTTAGGTGTGTTGCTGATAGATGAGACATTAAAGCATCTGGATCAGATTTCACTTATTTGAATCTGTAACATTAAATAATAACCTCATTTTGGCCATTAATGATGTGACCCAGAATGGTACTTAATATTATAGAGGTTGTTGATTTAAGGAGGTTTAAGGAGGTTTAAGGAGAAAGAAATGTAGAGAAGAAGAGGTGGGTACATGAATCGTAATGAAATCTAGTGATTTATGTGGCAGGAACTACAGTTCATGGCCTTTTATAGATGTACCGTACTCGCTGTGTCATATTTTTAAGTTCATTTTTTTATTATAAAAACTGACGGGGTAATGAGTCCATGGGGAAATCAGATAATCAGGATTATGTCAATAACGTGTTATAAATTCAGTGAAATGATTGTAAATAATCCAAAATACATACAATAAATCAATCTATTTATCTATGTTTAGCAAGAATTTATTTAAAACACATTCTTACAGTGACAGCCTGGGAAAAGAAACAAATTGGACGTGGAGTACACCTATTAAGAAAAAAATAATCCTTTAATATACCAAATAATACATTTCTTCTGAGATAAAGGATGAAATTTCAATGAATACCTGTTGGATCTGCATTAACCGATAACTTATCTACATTGATTGGATCTAAATATGTCAAATTCGTGTCTCATGTAATCATCAAACTGTCATCTTCCTGCAGTGTGAATCATGGCCCAAAGGGCAGATGCTGGGAAAGGTTAGCAGTCATGTTGGAAAATCCTAAACTAAGATTTAAATATTTAAAGCAGTGCTTCAACTGTCTGACATGCAGCACTGTTTGTGACTTCGCAGAGAAAAGCTTTGCTTTAACAATGACACATTCCTGGACAGCAATCAAGACTGGACTTTCAACTTCTGCACCTGCTTTCTTTCTTATATAGATTGTTACTTGTCATTTCTTCTTGGATACATTTTCATGAAGAATGTCACACCTGTCTACTGTAATATTACTGATCACACCTCTACACCAGACACTGTGTATTTAGTCATATAAAAGAAGACTTTTACATCCACATAGAAGCATAAATAAGGACAAAGCACTACATGTTCTGAATACATACATACAGTAGCTCTTTGTTTAGAGCAAGAATATTAATATATGGATGTGTTTTAGACTGTGTGTGGGTAAAATGTTTCTTACATTTATTCCTTTCCTTAGGACTGGTTATTTTACATGGTTCCTCTTCATTTTCAGTTGTACAGTAGATCAGTCAGTCAATCTTTTATCATGTTATCTTAATATAATATAAAATGTGGGCTCCTTTCTTCAGGGTACACACACATCAAATGTCTATAAATTCAAATACATTCAAACAGTGATCAATATGTGCATATGATGATAAAGTATATCGTGTTTTAGATTAGGTTTTTCATTTCCATTGTATATCTAAGAACGTCCATAGGATTATTATTGCTGTGCACGCTCGCAGGCGCGCGCAGCCTGTATGTCTATATTAAGGTCTCACCTGGTGCCTGGATGACCTGTGTGAGCCAAAGGACGGCGACCAGCCCGACTCCACAGCAGCAGAACCGCTGGAAGGGCCGCCGGTGCCTCGCTGCTGCTCTCATTCCTCAGCCGGCCGCATATCCACGAAAAACATCTGTTGCTCTCTCTCTGACACTTGTTTCCTCCACTTTCTCTGCAAACAGCTCCGGACAAACCACCAGCACCGCCGCTACGTACCTCAAGCGGCAACAGAAGCAAGCCACTTCTCTGCCAAGTTGCTGAACAGTGTCAAAAAAATTTAAAAAAATTTTGAAAAATTCAGCGCCTGGTTTTCTCCCTCCAGACTCAGAGCAGACGCTGCGCTGCTTCACTCCGCCAAACCTCCAGGTCGCACATAGCGAGTAAAAGAGCTCTCTGCGTTCATGTGTGCAGTCTGAAAGGTCGACAGCAGATCCCACAGTGAGGTGCAACAACAGGAGGCGACATGCTCTGAGCTCTGTGTGCTTTCACTCTCTCTCTCTCTCTCTCTCTCTCTCTCTCTCTCTCTCTCTCTCTCTCTCTCGCTCTCTCGCTCTCTCTCTTTCTTCTCACACTGTGTGTTTACCTGCATGGCCACCAGGCGGCGACAAACTCAGAGCTCCTAGTTCACAAGAAATGTGTGTGACACCTTCATCTTTTTGAACTTTTGGACCCCTGCTGAGCTGCTAACAGTATATTCGTCCCCAAGCATTAAAGACTATGTTCACAATTTTTCAAGTCTGTCTTAAAACAACAGCCAGGTGCCCATATGAACATCAAAACATCATTCCTCCTGTTCATACTGACCATTAAAAGATCTCATTTAAATGCACTTGCAGTGCAAGTGATGGGGGCCAATATCCACAGTCCTCATTTTGAGCAAAATGTATTTAAAGGTTTATCTGAAGATAATGTGAGGCTTCAGCTCTCAGTTAGTTAAATAAAGTAGATATCTTCAACAGTCAAAGTAAAAATGTCCCTCTTTGTGTCTCGACGGTCAGTGTTTCCCTTTTTTGTTACAGATTGTAACAAAAAGGGGGAATTTGGCACTAAAAAGACTAACTCTAAAAGATATCAAATGGATATGACTTATTCATATTAGCGTCAAGTAAACTTTTAAATATATTTTTGCACAGAAGGAGGGTTGTGGATTTTGTCACCCATCACTTACAGTGAAAGTGCATTATGAAGGGATCTTATGATGGTCAGTATGAACAGGAGGAATGATTACACCAAGAAAAATGTGTTTTAATGTTCATGCGTGCACCATTATTGCTTTAGGACCAGACTATTGCTTTAGGACAGACTTGAAATACTGAATATCCTTTAAAGCATACAGAACATAGGGTAGACACATTAAAGGCAGCACCTGTTGGGGATGGTCCTGCAGAGTCCCAGCACTGCAGCAAATTTTCCATCTCTCTCTTCTGCCCTCACCTGATTAGCTCTTGAGTAGCTGAACACACCTGATGTAGTTTATCAGGCATGAATAGAGCAGGCAAATATGGAAAATATACAGTGCTGGGGCTCAGAGTGAACACCACTAAATGCATTACATTATTCCGAATAATCATCAGTATCAAATGCAGTAAGTAAAGTGGTACTTCAGCAATTTTGTGCTGTACTTGCACATAGTTTGTGGACAGATCAAAGCAGCAGAGGCCAAGATATCCTGACCCTTAGCCCTGTATATGAGTCAGACTATTCCCTCATCGCAATATCTTTCAAACTCACCCGTTTTATAACGCAGACTTTCTGTTAAAAAAGTGTCCACACCATAGACTGTATATAAAGAGGTCCAAACTGAGACAACTGATGACATCACTAGTTCTTCAGATTTGACAGAGCTCCTCCAGAGCCACAGAAAACTTTACAACTGTTTTGACAGACTGAGCGGTACTCTGCATGATAGGTAAACTCGATGTGTAATCATGACCCTTTAAAGGTGATCTGTAGAGATTAGCAAGTAACAAACAAGTTATTTTTACATTCAGGGGTTCTTTCCAGAGAGCATTGTGTGTTTGTGTGAGGTCTAACAAACGTGTCAAATGCATTCCGTGTTTATCTTTGTGATTAACATTAATTTGTCTTGCTTTCCTATCAAGTGTGTCTGTGTATATCTGTTGATCTCAGCATCAAGCAGCCACATACAATTGCCCTTACAGGCATAACTTAAGTTAACTTAACTATACTGAATTTAATTTGATTGAATTTCCTTCCATAAAACATTTGTAAAGCTGATTTTTGGAATATTTTATATCCTGCATTGTTATTATCCATATTTAATTGCTATGCATCACCGATCAGTGGGATAGATAGATCACTGACTGGTCTGCCAGTATGGCGAGATGGCTTGTGGCCAACACATAGTAACTTGAATCAAGTTACATCACGTAAAATTATGTATTTCAACACATTTTTACTTCAGGTGACGCAAATCAGCTTTGAAGCCTTACAGAAAAAGGGAAAATATATTAAAATCTACATTTTTTTAATCCTCGGTGGGAACTTAACCTGTGTGATTGACCCCAAATTGGCCGTATCAACATGTATGAACCAAACGGGATGTGTCGACCCATGGAGATTTCTTTACCCAAGGACTAAGGAATTTTCATTTTTCTCTCATGTGCATCACTTGTACACTAGAATAGTTTATTTTTTCATTGACAAGACTCTTCTTTCTTTTGTTAAATCAGTAGAATATAAAGCCATTGTGATCTCAGACCATGCTCCTCTCATACTAGAATTGTCCTTCCCATCTCCTGCCACCAAACTCCCTCTCTATTATCAGACAAATCATTTATATATCCACGTCCATTGATCACTTCTTAGTAACAAAACTGATGCTGTTTCTATTTCAGTGCTTTGAGAAATATTGAAAGCTGTTCTCAGGAGCTGAATTATTTCATAGGTCTTGAGGTAGGAAATTAGCAGTACAGATTTCCCTGAATATTGATCCCTGCTCCCATTCTCTCATGAACCCATGCAGAAAATGTTCCTGAACATTTCAGGGATAGACTGCATGTGTGAAAGGGACTTAACTCTGCTCACGTTGTTAAACAGCGCAGGATCAAAGTACAAGAACCGACTAAATCCATTTTAGACCTGGATCGACAATACTCAGACGCACCTACCTCAGAGTTATATAAAAAGATATTTGGCCTCCAGACAGAGTTCAATTTAATGTCTACTGCCAAAGCATAACAACCGTTGCTCCATACACGCAGGACTTATATGGAGACGAGGCGAGTCGGCTCCTTGCTCATCAAATAAAATGTAAGTCTGCGTCACATATGATTTCTCAAATTGTGGACTCCCCCAAAATTTAACTACACACCCTACTCTCATTAACAATACATTTTCATCTTACTACTCCAACCTGTATACATCAGAAGCCCCAAGTGACATATCACCCATGAATAATTTTCTTAGAAACTCCTATTAGTACAGAATTAAATCTGGAGTTATAACAAACCTTACTTATTGGAGGAAATGGTAAGCTCTATTCAGACTATACAAAATGGCAAATCCTCAGGTCCTGATGGGTACCCTAATGAAATTTTAAAAAAGTTTACAAATAAATTAGCTGCTCTCCTTTTGGAAATGTTTGATGATACCATGTCTATAGGCTCTTTGCTGCCAATGTTGACCCAAGCATCAATCTCCCTTTTGTTAAAACCTGGCGAGGAGCCTACAAACTGTACCTCCACCGTCCTATTTCGCTTTTGAACGTGGATGTTAAAACACTGGCAAAAATTTTAGCAGGCTGATTGGATACCGTTTTGGTGGATATTATTTCAGAGGACCAGACAGGTTTTATGAAGGGCCGCCATTCTTTTTCTAATGTACATACGTCAGCTCCTAAGTGTTATTAATTCTGCATCTTCACTGGACACCGCAGAGGGAGTTATCTCATTAGATGCAGAAAAAGCCTTTGACAGGGTGGAATGGGGATATTTATTCACCGTCTTGAAAAAATTTGGTTTGGGGAAAAATTCGCCTCAATGGTCTGCCTTCTCTATTCCTCCCCACAGGGTTGAGTCTGTACCAATAATCTACGTTCTCCATACTTCCCCTTCTCACAAGGAACTTGTCAGGGCTGCCCCCTATCACCTCTTTTATTCACCATAGCCATTTAACCCTTTTCCACAGCTCTGAAAGCATCCCCTTTTTGGGGTGTTGAATATTGTTTGTTCTTATATGCAGATGACCTATTATTGTATGTCACTGACCTTGTTGTTGCCTGTGTATCCGAAATATTAGATGTATTGAAAATATTTGGTTCTTTCTTCAGGTGTAAACTAAATATCACAAAAGAGCAAGTGTTTTCCGGTTAACAACTTGGCATTAATGATCAACTAAGGAGACCTTCCTTTTCATTTTTCTGAAACTAGTTTTAAATACCTAAGTATAAAAATCACTCGCTACATTAATCT
This sequence comes from Thunnus albacares, assembly GCF_914725855.1. Lineage (NCBI taxonomy): Eukaryota > Metazoa > Chordata > Actinopteri > Scombriformes > Scombridae > Thunnus > Thunnus albacares. The sequence continues at coordinate 11,569,485 of NC_058118.1, read as the reverse complement.
CTACAAAAAGAGAATTTTACAACCCTGGTGGAAAAAGTGAGATCAGACATCCACAGATGGAAGATTATTCCTTTATCTTTAGCTGGCAGAGTTCAGTGTGTAAAAATGAATGCTTTGCCCTGACTTCTTCATCTTTTTATGTGTTTTTCTGGACACAATTCTGGTCATACCCCAATAAAATATTGTTGAAAAAAAATCTAGTCTTATTTTCTAACTTCCGGCTCTTGAAATAATACAAAATAAAAATGCTGAACTGCCCTGCTGTCTGTTTTGGGAAACAAAAACTACTTGTCACACAGAGACCTTCCAGAAACAGGGTGAAGATAAAGAAACACTGCTATCTACTAATAATAATCCACCCCTGCCAGTTTCCAAGAAAGTACAAGTGCAAGCACTGTACAGTAGAAGTAGTCTGGTTAGTGTCTTCTATTAAAAATTAAGACCTTAAAAAAAGGCAGATTTTCACTTGAGTGATATGAAATTTTAAAAAATGAAAGTAGCCTTATCCAACAAAAGTAAGCCTGCAGTGCCCTAGTGATTTTTCATTTTTTAATGTTTAACTTCAGAGTTTATAATAAAAGGGCAGGACTTTCTGATTAGTTTATGACCTGCATGGCTTGTTATATGAAGTGCATCACTTATTAACTTTTTTTTTTGTTTATTTGTTTGTTTGTTTTTAACAGAAACTTGTTTAATGTGTGTATTAGTGTGTTGCTTTGGAGCACAATTTCAAGGGCAGAAATTGAAGAAGCTTTGTTTTTAAATTTGTTTAGATTTTATTTAAATTGTTTGTTGAAAGTTACTGTATGTCTGTAATGATTTTGTTCAACATGAAAAGTGGAAATACTCTATTTAATGCAACTGTTAAGTTAGATTAACAATTGTTTGCATTTATAAATATTAGAAGGGCTGCTTTATATTACATGTACCTGTCTATGTGTCCAGATGCTTATATTGATCAAACCAATGAAATCTGACTTATATATGCAATGTTTGTCTCTCCTGCTCACTTTTTATAGTTCAATATATTCGGACAACATGCAGAAGGAAAATGTACATGCACAAACAATGACACACATAAGTCTCATTTATGGCAGAAACACAGCAGTGATGTTGCAGAAAGGCCTCATCCACTTGTTGTGTATGGAGCAACAGTGGTCTGGCCATTTAAAATACAACCAGGAGTCTAAACACACTCACACCAGCACATGGCCTCTGTATTTACAGAACACGGATGAGTCAAACTGGCGTTAAGCCCTTGAGCTGTGTGTGACACATAGCCCTTCGTGAAGACTCCATCCTGCGCTCCAACCCCAAATAAAGACATAGGCCTGCGCATTGTTGTCATCAGTTCTCCTCCTGGTGTCAGGGCAGTGAAGATAAAGCGTTTTTCTACGGCTGGTGTTTAGGAAAGCCTTCCAGAGGACAGAGTCCTGGGAAATGTTTGTATGATGTTGTCGTGCTGTATTATGATCATAGAACAAACTTTGGAAAATGTATTTGTCTTACCTCATGCAGATGGGAATGCGCATCCAAACAGTATTTTAAAACTGTATTATCACTCTAAATCTCTGTATGTGTTATGTGACTGCAGGATGGTTTTATTTTTATATCTTGGCTCTGAGTCTCAGTCAAAGATGTTGTATATTATTGAAGGTGTTGGTGTTGCTCTGACATGACAGAGCTGATGCAGAGTCCATAAGTATGTTAGTTTTTGGTGTTTAGTGAATATGCTGGCAGACAAAATGCAGAAAAGATACAAGTAAGAGTTGTAGCATGGCATGTGGTGTATGAGAACATAACAGTCCATCATGATTGTGTGATTAAGGTCAAATAATTTCAATAATCATGAACCAGATTAAACCAAAAAGTTTCTATAGTTGTTCTGTCAGCATTTCTCAGTTCCCTGTAGGATGTTAAATAACACATAATATCTCAACAGTCTGGTGGAGTTTTGAAGGGGACAGAGCTTTGTCCAAAGTGTCAAACAGGAAGTGAGACTGTCTGTTTATTGGATCCATTTTAAATCGGTCCAGTGTGACGATCACAGAGATTCCACTTCTTAAAATACAGCTAAACTCAGTCAACGTCAATACTTTCATTTTCAGTCCACATATATATAGTGCTTAACCCCTTATAATCCTCAGCGCCATTAGTTGACAATGTTTTATCTTTACTGACAATGAAATCACATTCAAGTCGAAGGCTTGAGATTAAATCAAAGCTTTTGAATCCTTGTCAAGTTGCTTCAAAAGCAAAGACAGTTTATTCAGAGAGATGTCATCAGCTAATGAGCAGTAAGCTACAAGATGAAAATACATTTTTAATTAAAAGCTGATCCAAAATGTTTGTGTGTGTGTGTGTGTGTGTGTGTCATGCAAAAACCACAAAAATCTGATTTAGAACACGATGCAGTGTGATTGTGAAGAGATGATTGGTTTTTAATCCTGATTCTCAGAGCTGCTGGGTTTCATTTCAGCTGTGGGATTGATTTACACCTGGAACAACGCTGCAAATAACCAGCTGGCAAGACAGGAAAAAAATACTTGTATCTTAGTTGCACTGGGCTGAAATTTACTGTGACATTTTCGTTAATACAGATCATGCTAGCTGTTTGCTTTTCTCTACATTGTGTCTTGTCTGGTGCTAATTCTTGTTTTAGTGTAAATGCTGATCTAGAATAAAAACCAAATAATTTTATCTGAACTTACAATTAAATTAAACCACCTAAAAGCATTTCCCTTTTATACCAAAAATATTATTTTATTCACTGATATAAATAGATTGAATACTTCTGTGTACTACTCATACTGTTGCTTGTTCAACAATAGAAGCTTAGTGTTATAAGACCTCTAACCAGGAGCCTGCTGGTTCCACAGAGAGTTTATATTTATACATACTTCTTTTATGTTCTATTCTCCTCAGCCAATCTGATTTGGCCGCGACCTCCATCTGACACCAATCATCTCTTTGCTGTCAAACCTCAAAAGTGTTTCTTCCTGAGCTGCTTTCAAGTTGATGTTTCAGAGCTGCCGCATCCACCTCCCATGTTCATCAGAGTCCAGTTCAGGAAGTGAGAGCCTCAGAAATCCTGCTCCTGAAAAAATCCATCCAGCTCTTTCAACAGAGCTGTAGTCACCATAGTAACAGATCTGCCCCATCACATTATTACTATAATATTACAATAATTCCCTCATTTACATTCCATGAACATTATAAATTCACAGTAGGGGCTAATTGACTCTGACTTTGCTGAATGATTTCAATAAAGACATAAAATGCAAACTAATAACACCCCTCATTTAACTTCAGTGATGTTAACAGAAGTTGTGCAACAACTTTTCTGTTGTACAAGTCAGTTTTACTATATTTCAAATGGCCTGCAAGTTACCAGATTTGTTGTTTCACTCAAACACCAATTCAGCCAATAAAAGCACTTAAAATATTTTAAGTGATCTTGTTTTGTGGACCACCATGTTCTTTCTGCTGTCTGGTCTGTGTGTGAATAAAATCCCGGATTTCCCTAAGGACATACTTTTTGCTGTTTTTCTTCCACAAACTAAATGGAATGACTAACATCCCCCACAATCATGCCATCATTTCCTAAAGTCAACTACACAAATATCCCAAAATTATGTGTCACTGTGTAGACAAAACATCTGTATCAGCTTTGCTTTGCACCAGGTTTAGACTGTTGCATTTCCAGATTAGGTCATGAAGTAAATCATAGCAGATTTATTTTCCCCTTTTTTCTCCTTTTAGGTCATTACCATCATCTTTTTGAATACTCTGTTGGGTTTTCTGAGACAATTTATTTTTAAATATTTAAATACCAAAATAATCATCCCTCAGGGGAAGCATACGTGGTTCAGCACATTCATGTCAATTTAAACTTGATTTCAATGCATCATCACTCATGTTAAGCACCTTTTTCCTTTTAATTCACTTTTTAAAAATCATATATTTGTCGGTTTGCTTCTTTTAACAATCGGTGGTACTCATTGAGCTGTAAACCTTCAGTGATGCTTGAGACCAAACAACACACATGTATTACTATCTGTTGTTTTATGTGTCACCCAATGACTTTTCCTCACATGGCAGATGAAAGACCAGCTGTTGTGACGGTCTCTTAGAAATCCTTAATCATGCCACATACACACACAAAAAAACCCTCATCCAGTGCAACCAAAAGACAAAGAAATGAGATCACTAAGCTGGGTTGACATACATTACATTTTCAGGTAGGCACAAAGTCAGAGAAATAAGCCTTCACATAACACCAGTTTGACCATCCATTCTGAAAGTTGCACTCATTAAGGCGTACCTAATGGTGTTTAAGACCTTATTAAATATGTGAGAGCTACAGCTGACATAGCTCAGTACTAGAATGATAATAATAGTCACATTAAGCAAGATTTGCAGATAGTATTTTGTCATATGATGGTTGTTGGTTTTCTAAAAAAGAAACTAAAGTGTATAACCAAGCCCACCTTTCCTTTCTGCTCTATTTCACATTTTTTCCTCGCGACTTCCCTCCAGTTTAAACAGCTACAAGAAGATCCACATTTGCATGATTAATAAGTTACATTTTTTATACATACACACATACAGAAGGGGAGCTTGGAAGTTTGCTTGGCACATTCTCATGCTTGGCCAACCTCCTACAATCTAAATAACTATACAAGACACAGTAAAACAGGTCTTCTCACACCGGCTTCTCCCTGTTAACTCATGAGGCTTCAGCATGTACAGGAGACGAAACAACCTGCATGGCCACGATGAACACTTGTCTGCATAATCATCCTGCAAAAGGAGGGCGTACACGACCCAATGCACTAAGTAACATGGAACAATTGAGCTGTACATACAGTATCTTCACATACTGATAAAGTTTAGATTCATAATTTAATCTGTATATACTGTATCTTAATATGCTGGTACCAGGTATTCACAGTGACTCTAAAATAAAATTACAAGAGGAATTTTGTACAAGAAACAAGAGCATTGAGAGTCTGAGTGACTGGCAAACGTTTGGCATCTGTTTATGTCAGAGTTGTTCAGAGTTCATAGTTTGTGGTTGGGTCAGTTCCGCTTGATTTCGGTGGGATTCAGGAGAGCTGCCTGGGCTTTATCGTTGGCACTGAGGAAAAGCAGTCCATCTCCTCTGAACACACTTTGTTATTGGCGCCGTCAGCAGCTGACACACAAAAAGGTGAGGTAAGGTGGTGTCAGGGGGATGAGATCTTATCCACCTTCTTATGTTGAGCAGGGTATAACCCGGGCAGGTTAAATAAAGTACAGTATGTGCCCTGTCCAGTGCTGATTTGACAAAAATAAAAGTGCAAGAACGACACGGAAACATACACAAACACACATCAGGGTGGGAATGGTAAGATTTCATCTATTGTCCTTACCGCTACCACTCATAAGCCATACTAAACAATTACCCAAAATAGTCACTGTAGACATCCGCCAAACACAAAACATATTTAAATACAATATTCTGTATTTTTCACTATTCGTTTAAGGTGTTTTATTCAGACACCTAAAGCTATTTTGCCAGCTGAAAGAAAAGCTGCCATTTGGCATTTTGTGGTTCAGGCCAGCAGGAGGAGAACTTCTACAGTATGGCTGCTACAATAGTGAGGTTAGAAGAAAACTGCTACAGGCAATCATGGAAGGAAGCTGAAGCAGTTCTTTCCTGCCATTGTCTGTGTCTTCAGGAGAGGTATAACCCTTTTCAGTTTCTGTTTTCACACACCCCTCCAGGAGGAACAAGCATGCTCAGATCTTTTTTTTTTTTCTTTTTTTTTTTTTTTTAACATTTCCAGTTTATGTCCCTTTCATTTATGGGGTTTTAAAAATCGTCTCTCCCTAAAAACTCCAGAATTTCTTAAATACAGTACTACTGAAAAGTGAAGAGGGCAGAGAGTGATGTCCTTACATAACAGACCTTGCTCTGAGGCTAGTCAGTTAGCATCATTACATCTTTTGAAGTAGAAGGCTGCCTACAGGCCTGTCATTGTCACGTTCCCTTTTTTTTTTTTTTTTTTTTTTTTTTCCTTTTTGTGTTTTGTTTCAAGGCCTTCCACACTATCAGCGCCACACGCAGACATTGCAACTACACGCCTGGCAGAGAGAATAGCAATACTACTGTTCACATATATTATTGGTGATATATATATACAATTTTGGTCATTTCAGATAAGACACCACCAAAACATGCTATACAGTGTCTCTCAGTCTTAATTGCCACTCTTTATGCAAGTGCTATTCAGCCCAGCTTGTCAAGTATTTGAAGCAAAGTACAGTAAGAGATGCACACATACAGTATACATACACACGCACACACACACACACACACACACACGCACACATGTGGCACACATCCACGCACATTATCATACACACACCAAGAGAAGCACTCTGGCATTGCGCAACAACACAGCAGCCTGAGAGCCGTTTGTTGGTCAGTCTGTGAGGGTCATGAGATGTTTAAAATGTCATTATTTTCTTTTTTATGAGTTGATTTGCATACTCCCTCACCAACAGGCAGGTCCAGGGTTCAGGACTGAGACTGTGGTAATACACGGATTGGAGAGGATACGTGTGTGCGTGTGTGTGTTTGCTTTAGCAAATATGTACGGACAAAATAAGTGTACTAAGTGTACAAGCACGTTGTACGATTTGCATCTTTGTGTGTTTGTGCGTGCTGTGGTGAGGCTAACAGGGCTTGTTGACGTTGCACAGCAGCTCAGTGACTTTGATGAGGCGGGCCACCGTGCTCTGCGACTCCTCCTGCAGCCGCTGGTTGTTCTGCCTGAGGCTCTGCACCTCGGCCTGCAGCACCGCCTTGTCCTCTTTCTCCTGAAAGACATCGGCACACAACAAAACAAAAGCCGTCTCTCAGATCGCTGTGGCAGGAACGGGAGGGGAGCGACAGGTTGGGCAGGCTGGCTTTAAGGAAACTAGTGGGCACACATAAACACAGAGCTTGAAATAAAACAACACAGACAGTGTAGAGAAGCACATCGCACTGCAGAGAGGGAGAAGAAACCCACACTCCAAAACAGTGCTGAAACAATCAGTCACCAAACTCATCGTTTGTTTGACAGAACTGATTATTTGTTTTCGCCATTTTCTCTGTGGCATCTCGAAATTGCTTGTTTCAGTCCAAAAAAACATATTCAATTTACAAATAATATAAAACAAGGAAAAGCTTAAACAATTAATCAGCTGTTGAAGTTGTTGTTAATTTTCTGTAGATCAATTAATCAACTAATTGTTTCAGCACTAAATGGATATTTTGTCGTTATCCTTGAGTTCATAATCTAAATAATTGATTGATGAGAAAAATCAGAATCGAAAACAGTGACAGTCCGAATCAAGAACTTTTAAATAATAAACTTTCCATATAATATAATATAATATAATAATAATATAATAGGCTTTGTACACACAGTGACACATAGTTTTGTACACACAGAGACACATACTGTACAGTATTGACAAGAAAAATGTCAACACAACGCCCACTTGTCTGCAGTTGACTGAGGTACTCTATTTGCTGAAGAAGACCACAAGATATGGCTGAAAGCTTCAGAAAACACAAGTCGACTTTGTGTTGAGAAGTATTTTTTTTGTCAAGCAGCTGTTTCCAAAGTTCATAATAAACCTTCAAGCTCATCACATACAGTATTTGTTCACATTTACATGAAAAATAAACAGAGCAACACTGTGGTTCGACTAAAACAGAAGCCGTAAATTTTGTCTCTCGATGACATCATAGCGATTAGTTTGCTGGTTTGTTTCATCAGTAGTCATTTATGTTTGACAATGTGGATAATAGCATGTATGTAGTAACATGTCAACACTGGATCATGTTTAGTAGAAATGTTCAGAAGAAAATATTAGAAAATGTTGATTACAGCGTTCAAGGATTTGTTTTAAATAACAGCAGTAGCAGCAGATTTACTGAACAAAAAAAGAAATATTCCAAAAATCTGAGATTGTTACTGTACAAAACTATTACAAAATAATTGATAAAAATGCCTTTGAGTGTTTTTGTATTTAATGCATCTCTACATTGAGTCAGCGGTTGCATGGATGGGATGATTTGTCCAAGTAAACAAAAGGCTGCATCAGTGAACTCAAACCATCTTGCTCCAGCGACAGAAGCTGAACAATTGAAATACTTTTTCCTACCTGGTGACTTTCCCGTGCAGCTCACTGAAAATATCGTGACAGAGGAAAAAAAAAAAAAAAAACGTTTGAAGCATTCATGAAAGTCAAAGCACCTTTTGCAGGTCATCCTGCAGCTTCTTCAGCATGGCCTCCAGCTGCGATACCTTCTCTTCTAGGTGGCCTGGAGAGTCACTGCAACAAAGAGAAGCAGTGACACTTAGTCAAAAGCAACGACTTAATTTGAGAATTGGAAAATACATATATGAAACCAGAGTCAATATGGTTTCAAACCAACAAATCAAGAGGTATCAGCCGCATTTTAAAGATGGTTTTCTTTCGTTTAAGAGAAAAAAATCCTTTCCTCCTCCTTTTATCTAATACAGAGTGAACTTTTCCATTTGCTTGATTAGTCGTGGAGCCGTCTGTCATGCTGGCAGCCTCATAGCTCAAGACATCGTCCTTGCTGCCTTTAATGAAACCTGAAAATACTCAGAGATCAATTAACAGTAATTGCTACGGCTGACAGGACGTGAGTGAGCGCAGTCATCCCATCATGCATTTCTTCTGACTGCGGCTCTACATAATGACTGCGCACTACATGGCAAAGCCCCTGCAGTCTCCCAGTGATTTCAAAAGTATGATGATGATACTGTATTTAGAAGAATGAGGCCTCTTCATTACAAGATTTTAGGTCAGCAGTGTGTTTTTAAGTGTCATGATTAATGATATGGTTGTATACTTCATTCTTTTGGTTGGTTTGAACAAAACAAATTAACCTCATGTTATGTAATATGTAACTATATGTAATTATTGTAATTTGCAAGTTGAGGCTCACAAACAGATGCTAACGAGTGGTGATTAACTCCAAATATTGTGCTAGTGTCTTTTTTAAGCTTTTTACATGTTAGCTGGATCCAAATTTAAATGCGTAATAGTTACCCATGCTGATCTCTACAGTATGTGGGTGGACAAAAACTGAGCTGTAAATACTACAACTCTGGACTGAGGAAAAGCTTTACATCTGTGTTTGCTTATTTTCTATTGATTCGTTTTCTCTTTTGCTTCTGAAAAATAAGGAGCTGGGAAAAGTATGAAAAAACTAAACAAAAACCAAAATGAACTGGGGTGGGAGTTATACAAAAAGATGACAAGGACAGTGAGTCAGACATGCTGCGTGTATGTGTGTGCATCTACGCCTGCATGCGCCTAAGTCCATCACTGAGTCAGCAAGAGGGCTTTCTTTATGGGGGAGAGAAGCCATCACATTGAGTCAAACAGTTGGATGTTGGAAGTCTAAATAATTGAGCGAGAGTATAGGTCTTATGCAATGATTCAGACAAAGAAAACCAAGAGACTAACTACTGAGATATTCAACAGCCTAATTCATGTCCATGTACATACTGTGTGTATTGCAGCCCACCTGTCCTTTGAGTCTTTCAGCTTGCCGTCTGTCTGGTCACCTCCTGCTTGGGAAGGGTCTCCGGCTTTGCGGTCTGGGATAAGGAACAATATCCGCATTATAATGATTTACACAGAACACAGTCATTCATACAATTTCACTTTTCACTTTTTATATAAATCCATTGCACTCATATGAAAAAGTCTGTTTTGTTTTCCAAAATACACTGGGTGACCAAAAGTATGTGGACATCATGAACATTACACCCATACTGTATGTGATCATTGAACACAGATGGAGATATGCTGCTATATCAGCATATATCTTAATGGGAAGACTCTCTACTGGGAAGATTCCCTACTGGGAAGACGCCACCAGAAACCTGGCTGCAGGGATTTGCTCCCGTTCAGCCACAAGAGCATCAGTGAGGTCAGGCATTGATGTGTAGCGATAAAGCCTGGCTCGCAGTCTGCGCTCCAGTTCATCCCAGAGGTGTTGGATGGGGTTGAGGTCAGGGCTCTGTGCAGTTCTTCCACACCAAACTCAGAAAACCTTATCAGTTCTCTATGGAGCAGGTTTTATGCATGGGGGCATTTTCATGTTGAGACAGGAAAGGGTCTTCCCCAAACTGTTGCCACAAAGCCAGAAGCACACTATTGTCTGAAATATCATTGTTCTGTATCATTAAGATTTCCCCTAATATGTAAGAGGCCCAAACCCTGAATAACAGCCTCAGACCAAAAGTATAAAACCAGGGGTCAAAATACTTTTGCACATATAGTTTCTATACAAGAGATTATTTTGCCAGTACATCAAAAATTTACAGTCTAAATTCAATCTCAGAAAATTCAGGATGAGATAAAAACAGGGAGAATAAACAAATCTGGATTTATCTTGGTGTCTGTGATTGTGCTAAGAAAGGCAGCTTTCTGTATGATTTTACACAGACACACATACACACACACACATATGTATATATTTACAGTAAGCGAGGTATTTATATACACATAGTTCCTCACCCTCTCGTGACAGAGCCTCCAGGATGCTGCGGCAGGCTGTGGCCAGGTCAGCGATGGACTGCCATTCCTCTTCGGTCGAATCTGTCGTTTCTGAGAGAACTGAGAGAAAGACACAGAGATGAATTAAGTTTCTGTATGAAACATATCTGAATATAATGTACCTATAATGGTAATGGTACAATACAGCAGAGCAGTGCGACTGCAGTTTTTACTGCATGAGCAGCCAGATTCATTCTGGCTCTACACTAACAATGAGTCACCACTGGGGGATGCTGCTGTGTTAATGTCAGACTGAGGCAGAATAAGAAGGGACAAAGAGGAAATGTTATGATGTATGCAGCATGCCTGCAGGGTTCACCGAATTATGTTTCTGACTTTTTAAGACGTTTTTGACACCAGTTAAGATTTGAGGGCTACTTCTGAACACAATTCTGTAAGTGGAAGTAAATATGATCAAGACAATGATCCTAATATCATTTGAATAACCAAGTATTGGTAAATTATTTCTAATTTTTATGCCAACTCTTAAAAAAACAATGAGATAAAATATATTTCAGACACCACTATCGCTCCTATTTTAGTTAGATTAATGCATTGGTATTTTGTTTTCAAAAAGATGTGACACTTTTTAAAGACCTGAACCCTTCCTGTGAAAGAACATAATGTAAAAAGATCAGATGCTTCAGAGGCCACCCCCACAGAAATTATAAGAATCTGATGAGATGATGAGCAAGTATGCTCTTATGGCGGCTAAATGATGAGGCTCATAGTCTCAGCGGAGGCTGAGCAGATGGTGTAAAAGGGGTTTCTTGATTTGGGGCTGCCTAAAACTCCACCCCTCCCACTACCCATCTGTCCCCCTTTTATCCCAGCCCTGGCAGGGGGTGGCAGCAGAGCAGGGGTGATATTAGATTAGTGGAATAGGGGGCAGCGCAGATGAAAGAAGGGGGACAAAGGGGATGCAGTGGGGAGCAGAGGGAGGATAATGAAGAGAGGGGTTTAAGGCAGAGAAGATCTGGAAAAAAAGGAATTTGAGGCTTAAATCAGGCAGAGATGATTTGCAAACATGTGTAATTGTTCCATTTTGGCATCATTTGAGCAGTTGTGTCAGCTGTTGAGAGAAGAGCTTTGTTTTGAGTCCATGATCAGGGTCAAAGTATCTCTGCTATTAATTTTCCTACATTAATCTTTTTCATTTTAAATGCTGCAACCATTCATTTTGCTAACTTAATAACAGTGCAGATAAATTAATATATATGTATTTAATTGTTTAAAAAATTAGCCAAAGGGAATTACTTACTCTTGGTGATGGAGTTATGAAGACTTAGGGCTCGTGAATTTCTTTCAGCTCGGTCCACACATGACAACCGGGAAGTCGAGAGAGAGGAGTCACTAGCTGAAGCTTTGTCTTCACCAAACTCAGCCCCCATGAACTGTAGACACATAGATGGAGATAGACATAGAGATAGAGAGGAAATGACACTGTCAGAGAGGGGAGGGGTTGTTGAGGAGAAACCACTCAGATGTCCTTTCGTTTCGGTTTGTCACCTGTTCGTCCTCCAGGGGAACCTTGGGTTTGACAGCTAGGATCAGATCAGGTGTGGCGTCTCGCAGCTCCCCGACGTTCTCATAGATGTGGCGCTCCACCTTCCTCCCCACGTTGTCGTACACGTGCCTTTACACCGGGCAGGGAGGGAGAGACGTGGTGATGGTGGTGGTGGTGATGGGGGGAGAAATACAAAGTAAATCTGCTGTTTATGCTTCGTGACATTTTTATCAAATCCAGAGGTCAAAGCAAAAAAAAAAAAGAGCACTCGGACAAGTAATCTCCAGGATTGCTTTGGTTTTTGGCCTGATTGATGTTTCCTATCCTGCACTCACAAAATGATCCATCAAAAATATCATATCTGATCCATTTCGGTCAAACTATTTAGTTCTGCTTTGTGTGACAGTAAAAAGTAATCAAATTCATTCCTGTGAGCAGCAGAGTTTAATATCATCCTAGGAATATTTCCTCTTCCTCCTGATGAGGCTTTTGGAGTTCTCGGGGTAAAACCAAGCAGCGTGCTAAAAATAATTTGCCAAGCAGATCTATTTAGGTGTCCTACATCTTGTTACATATGTGTTCTTCTTTCTCTAAGCATTTAATCTCAGCATTGAATGGAAACACATGTGATTTCCTATTGTTGTTTACTGAGTTGTTGTCCATTACTACCGTCTGAAAAAGCTAAAAACTTCAGATCGCTTCTCATTTTAACTCTTTACTGTTAAATCATGAAGATCTGCTGCTTAACAATCCAAATAGTTAGGTGCCAGAGTTTGAAAAGGCAGAGAGAAAGTGAGTTTCACATGGGAAACATTAAAAAATTGCATTAAGTTAACACACTCTGCTCTGCTGTGAGTGGTGTGAACCCTGTTCGGTGTCCTTTCTCAGTGCCTTGTCCTTTGCAGGAAAAGTGACGCACTGACTGAGATTAAATTGTGATGCGTCAGCTTCAATTTGAGGATATTTTCAGCCATGCTGGATGATTTAAGAGCTGTAGACCTTTTTAGCTGATGGTCTCCCCATTTGCAGATGTATCTAGATAGATTATGAGATCTTGCAAAGCAGTATACAGAAAGAGCTCTATTTTTCACAATAATGCCTCCATAACACTCATATGTCAGCTCAAATTAACAGCGTTATGAGCTTTATTAGCACTCACCCATCACACGTATCTCCATAGGACGGCTGTCTCTCTAAAGAGTAGCTGCGTGTGAGCTGCAAGGTGCTGTCCTCCTGGCTCTGATTGGCCGGTTGGTCCTGCAGAGAAGTGGCTCGTAACAAAGGTAAGCTGGGCGGTGTGAGGAGCAAGCCATGACTTCTCTCATTTTGCTCCTTATCAGACAACTGCTCCTCGACCTCTTCGCCCTCTACCTGCACCTCCATTATGTCCACCTCATTGACTGAACCCGCCTTCAGCTTGTCTTCCTCCTCCTCCTCCTCCTCTTCCTCTTCTTCCCTCTCATCTAGCACCCAGGCCTCTCCGGACTGATCCTCGCCGGGCTTACACTCTGCGTCCTTGATGGCTTTCTGGTACAGCTCAGAGAAACTCCTGTGGAACATAAAACAACAAGATACATATTAAGAAGAAAACCATCACGCCTCTCATTTCCTTCCAGCTTCTCATTGCACCGTTGAGTCATAATTTATCTAGAAAAAGCCAAAAACAAAAGATGAGATGGAAAAAAAGCTCTATATTTGTCTAAGCTTCTGTTATATCCCTTTGAAATCACAGAGCCTCCACTACCTATCAACAATAATGACACATTTGTGACAATTTGCGCTTTGTTGTCACAGAACAAGCATGTCAGGACTGAAATATAAATAAACCAGGGGGGTTCTCTGAGGATATTTCTGCTGCTACCTTTGAAACATTGCTCTGAAGTTAACTGAGAGCTACAGAGGTGTCTGGTTTAATACTGGTTTTATTTATTTCAACAATTCTGTCCACACCAGGCTACAGCTGTTTCTGCCTTTTCTTTGACTTCAGTTGAATGGAAAGTATGCTGCACACAGACATCATGTGCCAGTATGATTTAAGATCATTAGAGGGATTGATTAGTTGTTAGCCAGCTGGTGTGACACTGACTGCAGGTCGTCATCAATAGCAGAGCTGTGACCCTTAAGTGGCATCTCCCTTGTTTTTCTGAACTGACTTGTCCCACTAACCCCCACCCTCTTATTTGCTGTCGACCTCTCTCTCACTCCCTCACTGGGACTACACTTCACTTTCCGCGGCACACTTTATCCCCATGAGTCTCTTCTCCAGTCTCACTGTGTGTCTGCTCTCCACCTTGAGTCTGTTGACCCAAACGTGCCCTCGTTAATGTTCCCTCTCCTCCTCCTTCTTCCTAACCCTCTGCTCTGCAGCCTCACCCACCTGCGAGGCTTGCCGTTCTCATCCGGTGGAATAACAGTGATGTGGATCTTGTGTGCAGTGCGGAGCAGCCTGGTCCTCTCCTCGGGGCTGAGGTGAACCAGGGAGTGTCCGCACAGCCGCACCACACGAGCCCATAGCTGTAGGCCTCCGCTCTCAGCGTAGCAGAACCGCTGCAGCTCCGTCACAAAGCCCTCTTCGTTCATCAGGAAGCCGGGCTGCCCCACTCCATCACGCAGGGGGGTGATCTCCAGAGCCTCGCCGCCCCTGGTAACCAGCTGCAGATGAGAAGAAGAAGATCTAAACCACCAACTGCAAAATTTTAAATCAGCAGTGAGATAAAGGCGGAAGGTCAAAATCACCCACCTCAAGCCTCTGCACCACCTCTTTTATATCCTCCGCTTGGTTCTCCATCACACTGATTGACACTGACTCCCCACGTTCATAATAGATATCCAAGCAGGGCCCTCCATCTTTAGTCTCTGTGACTGCCTTCCAGCCAATGACATCCCGGCAGGAGCAGTTAAACACCACCCTGCGTGTGTACCTTTCAATGAGCACCACCGATTCAGCCGACACTCCAAGCAGACAGGGCAGCTTGTGCTCTCCTGCCTCCCCATCATCCCCGCTGTTGACCATCACAGCCCACACCAGAGCCCCGGCACTGTGCAGCTCAGCCCCTTTGGCTCCCTTCAGCTTGTCTTTGCGCTTGCCTCCCAGGGAGAGCAGGGGGAACTTGGTGGAGGAGTCGATGGGTGTTGTGGTCACATAGTTTTCGGCCAGGTCCTTCAGGTATTCTTGCCGCGTACGGGTAGCCATGGAGCGGAACTTCTCTGACTTCTCCGCAGCGTTTTCAGCGTTCACTGCCTTCGCCAAGAGGAAGTCTCTGAAGGCAAGCGAGCGAGGGAAGCGGGCGCCCTTAGGGAACAGTGGGCCAAATAATGGTATGTCTTTAGAGCGTGTCACAGCCACCCTGAGAGGGAAAGAGGAAAAGAAGGAATGACAGAGAAAGAGAGAGGGCACAGCGGAAACATTTAATCTGTGTCTGTATTTCAGTGCTAGAGAGTGTTGTGTGGTGCTCTCTGTGTACTCATATCTACGCAGGATTTGCCACAGAGATGCAAAAATTTGTGTTTTCCCCCGAGCTGCCTCACAACTATTATTATGTAAGCTAAACTTGCATAAAAGTGTATGTAGTAACACCTCTCTTTATTGCATAATGCTGATGTCAATGGATATGTATCACTCATGATACAATGAAGAAAGGTCTGTGCAGTATTTTTGATCAGTCTTCTTTTAGTTAATTTCACTACTTCCTGTGACACATAGGCTTGACATGAATTAATGTCTCAAGAGATTTCAGATTGGAAAAGAAGGGCAAAGTAACTTTGGGGATGAAAAGACATTTTTATTTTTATTTAAATACCTGCGTATCAATAATCATATTTTGAATAGAATGTAACAGATAGGCTCAAATCAGACCTGTAATAGGTGTTGTCTGTGCAGGGCTCGTGAACTTGAACGATGATGAAGACATGTTGGAAGTGGGAGCGGATGGACTTTGGAGTGAAGGGCAGAGCGCCGGGTTCCTGGAACACGATGGTCACGATGTCATTACCGATGTGCCGCTTTCTCAGCAACTGATGAAAGAAACAGAGACAAACAAACAAACAGGCCAGAGTCATTACAATTAATTAAAACTAAGAGACGAATGAAACAAATGAGACAAATGATAAAAATCAATAATTAATTGGGAAAAGAGTACAGCTGACGTCACATACCTAAACCTAACTGAAATAAAATAAAAAATAAAATACAGAGCTGTAAGTACTCTTTCAAATAACTTTGTTTGGCCATGACCAGTTTTCCTGACAGAGGAAATGCTATCGCCCTCACTGTTTGCACAACTCAATACAAAGAAAATACTGTACTTGCGCAATTGAGGAGTCTTGTCATTTCAAATTTAATCATATTGCATTTGTAAACCTATTCTAAACTTGTTACTGACAAGAAAAAATGCCCCTAGATATGAAAATGGATTAAGATAAAGATATAAATACTGAATAAATAATATATTGTATGTTAATATATATAACTAAAACTACTCACCATGAAGCAGACAGTTTAAAGAGGAATCTCACGGCTTTGTCGCTGCCATGTTTTTTTTTTTTTTAAACCTTTAATCTACATTAGTATGTCATGTCCAGTTCCTTTGCAAGTGACAGCAAATTTAAAGGCTTACACCATAAACCTCACACAAAGAACTGAGCAGGAAGGCTGTCTGAGAGACGATGCTGAATACATTCATGGTGGGAGTGAACACTGGGGGGCAGGATTTTTATGTCATGCTTGTTGTTGAACACAGAGGCTTTTTCTAAAGCATTTCCCAAAAGCATGAAAGCCTGAACACAGATGGGTAATGAGTGTTTAGCCAAGACTGATGCTATTTCTTTTTTAGAATAGATGTGAAACATTTGAGAAAATTGCCATTTTGTGACCTCCAAGAGATAAATTTGGTTTGGGAGAGGACAGGGAAACAAAATGACATGACGTATCTCTGTAAGGTAGCTGAAACATTTGTGGGTTTATTTTACCTGCTGTGTGTTGTTGGCTGTGTAGGGCAGCATAGTGGACACATGAAACATAATTTCGTAGTCCTGGTAACGCGTGTAGAGGGAATGTGTCCCCGTTGAGTCCGCTGTACAGACACAAGACATACACACGTATCACACAAAGAGACAGAAGTAGAGCTTCAGTGAAATCAGTCGACATCTCTGAATGGAAGACCAAACTGAAACTGTCACAGCCGGGATGAAATCTGTCCCATTTGCTGTTCTCTGCTGCTCACTGAAGGGAAAACAGCTCTGAGATAATCAGCAGTGACTATGCTACTTTACAGGCGTTACTCAGATTACATGTGGCTAGATAGGAGTTATCTTAGGCTTTCACTGGTGCACTGATGCCCTTCAGATAATGGGTGTGCGACAAGGTGAGATGCTGCCAATAGATCCGGGTGTGGTGCATGTTTTCAGCTCACTCTTGTTGTCCAGCTGAGCTCTGTACTTCTCCCAGCCCTTCAGCCGCACCCGCTCCCCAAGCAGATCTAGGAACTCCTCAAACGCCGGCCCCGAGCTCTCGTTATTGTACATATCTTCCTCCGAGCTCTGCCCGGCCCGGCAGTACATCACCCCGACCTTTCTCTGGAAATTCAGCTGAATTAGAAGACAGAGAAGCAAAGAGTTTATAATTAGCATCCACTACACACTGTTAAATTTGCATGTTTACACCATTAGTCTAACCCTCTAATAGAAGTCCTGAACATTTGACATCTTACTTTACAGCTCAAAAAGGTTGTTTGGAAAAGCACATCTATATAGTAAAATGTTGTACACACACTTATACAGTATATATTAACCCTATTAATCCCTCTCAGCTTTAATTTCCAACAACGCCTTCAACTCATCACTTGGCAGTTTACTGTTTCCTTTTCTCAACTACTCAAAGGTGGAGCTAGGAGCTGCGTGGGTGGGTTTCAATGTTGAGCCAAGGGTGTGACGGGTCATAAAAATAAAGCTTCTATTCATGGTGATAGGGCTCAGTGATTAGCCATTCACCAGAAACAATGCATTTGCTGGTTGCAGTTTCTCAAACTTGCATGTTTTTCTTAATTTTCTTCATATCATCGAAAGTTGAATCTTAGTTTTTCTTTTGTTGTGTGTTTGTCAGATAAAATAAGATTCTTGAGGACAATACTTTGGGCTCTAGGAACATGTGACAAGCACTTGTCATTATGTTTAACATTTCATAATAATTAACCGAAAAAAATTGACTAATCATTCATGAAAATAATATGGCTATGTATGGTCATATGGTAAGTGAACAGTGGGCACGTTGGCAGAGGTAGTTGGCAGAAGGAATTCATAAATGTAATGTAATGTTTCACACATTAAAACACCTGATTGATCACTGCGGACAGTAGATGTTATGGTGTCAAAGTTACAAATAAATGTTTTGACTCTGGACATTCCAGCCTGACCTTGAAAAACAGCTTTCTGATGCTATTTAAAACCATCCGATGTCCTGAAAAGCATTCACAGGCAGCAGCCTTTAGTAGCCGTACTTACCCCCTGTTCATCCAGCTTCAGCAGAGTGTCCCGGACCTTGGGTGAGTTTGAGGCCAAGCGAAGGCAGTGCAGGTTCAGTTCAGGCATGATGAACTCCAGCAGCCTCTTGGGAGACAAGCCCCTCGGGGTGGTGTGACGAGCGGCTGAGGGCACCGACTCCTCCAAGATGGAACCTCGCAGTGTCTTCATCTGAGGAGAGGAATCATGTTCATCGCATCCAGTCAAATCAATTTCACACACACTGAACTGGAGGAGAGGAAAGTGCCGGTTTACCTCTGTGGTGCGAAAGATGATTCTGTAATTGTACTGAGCACCGCTGGATCCTTCCTTCTCCTCTCTACGGAAACTGATGGCCACAGGACCGAGGCGATCATCCATACCAAAGAAATTCTGATGTTCTGTGATGACGATAAAGAGAAGAAGAAAAATTATGGAGGTGCTTTATCTTATAATTTATGAGCATCATAAATTATAAGATAAGAAATGTGAGAATTTGTACCCTGATGAAGAATTGATAAGTGTATTCCTGTGGTATCATTCTCTCCATTGACTGGGCATAAACAGAATCAGCAAAAATGCAAGATGACTTTCACGTCGTAGCACGTACCTTTCATGTAGAAATATTTGCGATAGTAATGGGCTCCCAGATCTGCATGCTCTATAAAGTAGTTGCTCTTGCCCTGCTGTTGGACGTGACTTTCTCTGGGCTCCTCCAGGACCGACACTGCGTCATTGGGTGTTCGCAGGCTTGACCAAAGCCACCGCCTGCCCTGGGATTGACCCAGACCCACCTGTTCTTCTCCTCCCGTCTCATTGCGAAAGTGAGGGCAGCTGAGCAGCAGCTCATTATCATTGCCATCACCTTCGTCCAGCAGCAGCGATTGCTCAGGGTCATCTGCGTTCCCCCCGTTGCCTCCTCCGCCCTGTGCAGGTGAGGACGGGGTGGCCTGGGAGAGTGGGCGCAGCTGGGAGGCGGCTGAAGCCCCTGAGGTGATATTCTTTTTCCGTCCAATGCTGTCTCTGTTTGTGGCTGCCTCGGTGAGGTCAAACAGGATGCTCTGAACATCGTAGTGAGCAAAATTCCTCACCCAGGCTCCGCCACCGAGGTTATCATACGGGCCAGGTGGAGGGATCTGAGCGTGCACAGGTTTGGACTTCTTACCTAGACCTTCAGGCTTCGGTGGTTTGGCAGGTTTCGGGGAGTCCCCTGTGGAAACAGACAGACCCCGAAAGAAGCCATCAGGCTCCGGAGGGTTGCCCTGCAGTCCTAAAAGCAGGAAAGGGTCTTTGAAGCGGAGAGCATTTGGACTCAGGGGCCCCTGGTCATCTGCGCTTTGCTCCTGGGCCTGAGTCTGTCTCTCCAGTGAGGACAGGCTGCCGTATTCCCTGTGTAGCAGCACACCCGAGTCCCCCTGAGCCCCTGCACCTGCCTTCTCACCAACCACCCGTGCTACTTTGCCCCCCGCCTTCCCAGAGGAGTCCAAGTCTCCTAAAGTTACATCGCTGTTACTTCTCTGCATGATGTGGCCTCGGCCCACCGACCGCAGCCCCACGAGGCTTGGAGTGAGGCTGTCTCCATCAGCTCCATCACCGTCCCTCCTGGGCGGCCACTCCACTACACCTACGCCCTCCCGCTTGGGGTCAAAGTTGACAGCGGCAATAGGTGGTCGCACGTTCTGACGGCGAAATTTGCGGATGAAGAGGTCGTCTGACTGCATGGTGCCTGAGAAACCGATCTGGTCCAGAGCTTTCTGCTCTCCCAGTTAAATTTCTGTCCTGGTCTCTATGGTGCTGGTGTGGTGTGTGAGAGCTGTGCACAAAGATGAAAAACCCCGCTGAGTGAAAGCAACAAATATAGTCCTCATTTACACCACTTAAGATGGTTGAACTTTCTCAACCCTTGGGCCACACTTTGTTATCACAAGTCACCGAGTTCTTGAGTGTAAATTAAGTTCTGATGAGGAGAGTGTGCAGCTGTTTCTCGTTGCAGGGGACCGTCCAGGTGTGCAGATGTGTGTTTTGGTGGTACACCAGTTGCAGGGGGCTCCTTCCTGTGGAGTGAGGATGAGAGGATCATCACTGGAGCCTGACTCTCCGCCCTCTGTGTAGGAAAGGCCCTGCCTTCATCGACACTTTGAACATGACATCCATTCGTCTGCACTCTTCAGTGCCTGCAGCTTCCCTTTTGGTCTCGTCCACTGGCCACCTGTATAAAAAAAGAAAGCAACGCCATTTTCAATGTAATCTTTCCCATCATTCACCCACGTTGCTATTATCGCAATAGACAGCTTTATATTCAACCCAGTCAGTGAGTAAACAGAGACACTTTGTGGAGAGGAATGGTTTTGATAAACAAGTATTGAATTCCAACAATAAAGCAGCCGCCAGGTCTGACGTGTGTTTTATTGTTGGGTAATGCTAGTACCTCTGTTTTCTTTCATTATTATTCTTTCCTTTACACACTTTCCGTTCCAAAGTTTCCCTAAATAGTTCCATAGCGGGCCTAATGCTCCACCACATCCACCATGCACACGCTCACAATAGACAGTCTTAACACAGGGGAGGGGGCCTTCCTGGCTTATTGAAAGTGTGCCAACATGCAAGAGAAATGAGTGTAAACTGTCTCTCAACTTCACATATGTTCGCACAACAACAGACTCTCGGTTTTGTTGTTAATTCCGGCACCAGTATTTACAAAAAATATAGAAATAATAACAAAAAGAAACAGTGTGAATAATACCAAGACGTTGTTATGTATCAATGAAGAGGTTAAGAGACATTTAAAGGCAACAGCTTTGTGCTAAAGAATATCAAGCACTACGCTTCCCTTTTTTAAGTCCTAATACAGTTAATCGCTCAAAGTTTCGATTGGAACTTACCAATTAAGAGGAGTTTGTGCAAGATAAAGTTCATCTTTTGACGCAGTTGCCCTGTGTCTGACCAAACTGACGTCAAGCAACTGAAGCTGAAACCTTTTGTCGTTCTCAATAATATCAACCTTCTTCCTGTCTGGTTTTTTCACATGCATCTCTTCTCTCGTGCTTGCACCCTGAACAGCAGGTGCAATGGTGCAGAGCTGTTACCAGAAACACACACACATACAGACACACTCACATACACATAAAATGCTAGAGTAAGTGAGGAAGTCACAAGAAATCTTTGTTTCCCTTTCTTGCCCGCTCTCACTCTCTCTTGATTTCCTTAAAGTAAGAGAATATATTAGCAAATCTTTACATTTTTGCAAATCTTTAAACAAAATATGGAAGATGTGTGACTTGTTAAGACTGGAGGTTATCAGTAGCTTCATTTTGTGTCAAAATATGCTAATGTGATGAGGTATTCACATGCCCTTTTAAAGACATGTAGAGGCGCTTGAGGTGGTCACCACTGTTAACAGGAAGTGGCTGACTTCAGATTCAGCTTTGTACTGAGTTTTTAAACAGTCATGTCCTGGTGAACTGCTATTGTTTTTTACTGTCTGATTCAGCATTTGATCACTTCCAGCTTCATCTCCTTTGCTTGTTTTCTTTATTTTGGTCAATAATAGCCATCCAAATGCATGAATGCTTGTGTTAAATATAGATTAGTCTATTTTTTTCGATCTTGTTTCACTTGTTTTCTTTAAAATAACAACCGCACGAGCTGTGTGACACATTTAGATGTCTCCATATAATTTTTGGAAGGACACAGTTTGCTCTACTATGACATGATAGCCTCATCCCCAGCTGATTCACCTCCCAGCGACCAGTGTCTTAAAATTTGCAACATTTGATGAACATATATTGATAAAAACATTCAAAATTCACACACATTTAAATGCTAATACAAGTCAGGACTGGGGAGGAGGAGCTAAATTGATAGAAACAGACAGACTGCTCATGTGTATACAAAGGGCTATAACCATGACTTCAGAAATTCCCCCACCAGCTACCAAAAAAAAAAGGTGGAGAAAGACTATTATTCTTTCTTTAAAACCTGTTTTATTGGCCTAGAACAGTCACATTTAAGAACACTGACTCCAAAAAATGAAAATGAAGCTTAAAATATTTACCATTTTTGTAATATGTAGAATATTAATTTCTTTTCAGGTCATTTAATTTTACAATTTTTTTGTGAGCACCTCTGGTAGGTCAAGGCTACTCTCTCCCTTGGACTAGATTTCCGGCAGCGTGTGGGTTCCCCATCTGACATAGGAGCAGTGGTTCACACAGAGCAGCCTCTGTGTACCGTCTGTATGGTGCCAGGGCTGCTGACATTAAAACCCTGCTCATGTTCCTCTCTGGGAACCTTCAAACTCTTCTCAAACGTCATTCCCCATGTGGGCACAACGTGTGTCTTTCTGAAATCATTAGGTGCAGCATCATCTGCGTGTTTCACAATGCCTTCAAAAAGTGTGAGCAATGCTCTTTCTCCTCTGTTTCAAAGAGGGAGAGTAGATTATTAGCAGTGGGATCTTTTTTTTCCCCAAAATTAGTTTGTCTTCATGTTGTTCCAACAACAAAACCAACTTTCAGGGTCAGAAACACTCCTGCTCTCCACTAACACTGACACTTATCACTCACTGCCTTTGTAAAAATCACATACTCCTGAGCTTCTTAAGACCCCCGACCCATGAATCAGTCCTTGTTTCCATAGCAACCGGTCTGGTGCCACCCTCTAAATGTGGTATCCAGTCCACCAGTGCTTTGTAGTAACCCAGTTTACTCTACTCAGTAGGTGAAATGGCTCCACTTTTGTCAGATGAGCCTATGACTGATGATGTTTATGTCAGCGACCCCGTTCATATTCCTCAGCAGACTACTACAGAGCCAACAAAGACAAACAAGGAGGAGAAATGAGTATGTCATGATTTAACTGCTCCCTATTAAAACACAGGAGAATGGCTGTCTAGTTTATTTGTATCTCAGCTCTTCAACACCACATACAAATACTGTATAGATGTGTGTTTGCATCGATGTTAATGGGTTTACTGGCTGCAGAAACAAGCTGGTTTAGGCAGATATAAAAGCAACTTAATCTGTGCCAAAGCACAGACACTATTGTACTTCTCACAATAAAACTGGATACTTAGACCAAAAAAAGCATAAAATCACAAACATGAGAAAAAGTGCAGGTGGCACTCCATCAGGAAACACTTACAATACGCTACAGTGTATGCAATGCCAACCTTGTTAAGGTTGTAGCTGTGCAGCATCTTATCTCATTTTTGTTATTTTGTTAACTTACTCTATACATATGCTAAGTGCCAAGCATATTTAAGAGGCTGTCTGTCTAATAAAGCCAAGTTAAAATAACATTTGTTTACAAAACTCTCTCCATTTCATCCTCTGGATTGCTTGACACCAGTGAAAAGAAGTGGCTCAAACCTCATAAGACATCTGTAATGTGCAAAAGAGACTTGTATGTACTAATCAGCTATGGCTCTGGTACCTCAAACTATCTGGTCAAAAAAGGGTATAATACACTAAACTACTGGTAAAAATAAGACAGTGATTATATAATATATATATTTTCAGACTACAAACTAAATGAAAAAATTACTGGCTTTTTAAGTGGCTTTGAAGAGTAACCGCAAAGAACCTGGATCACCAAGTTATTTGCATAATTAGCATCTACACAATCTTTTGGGTGTTTCTTTTTCATCCATGTTTACCACTGCGAGGGCAATAACCACATTCTCTTTGAATCAGAATCAAGCACAGCAACAGAAAATGGCACTTTGTGGAAAGGAGCCAAATGTTTTAAAAGCGAGTCTTTTTCTTACCATTACTGATATGTGATGTCTTCCATCAAATCTTCAGTCATCCAGACTAGTGTTTAGAATACATATTAACACCTCTCTTCCAATACAAAGTGTCCTCTGTTACTACTGTAGAGAAGTGTGTGGTGTACCTTATGTAGAAGTACAAAGTGAAGAGGAACTGAAGTGTTCTGTCCCTGCCTCCTTTCTGCACAGTTCATTAGATAACCCGTTGCTTGTATTATGAAATATGTTTTCTGCTGAATGCATTAGGCTGACAATTTAAATGTAATTGTACATCCTGCCAACAAAAAATTAGTGAAGCTTTTTCATTTAAACAAACTTAAACAAAAATGTGCTACCTTAGAAAAAAAAAAACACATAAATTATTAACAAACAGCTTAATGTTTTCCAGGGATATTTCTAGCTGAACAACCGTCCGACTTTATATCACTCTGACTTAAACCAGACCCTAATATTATAGATCATTTCGTAACAGCAGGACTGACTGTGAGTGGCAATAAAAAAGAACTTAAGGATATCATGAAGGCTTGAGACAATAAACAGTAAAGGGAAACTCTTTTCTCAAAAGCTCTCAATCCACCTGATTGTAAATGGGTTCTGCTTTTGGTCTGATGATGCTGTATCTCGCCTTTTTAAAGATTGTTTTCATAGCAATGCACAATAACACCACATCATTCTTGAGTTTTGTGTCATGAACGGGTTCAATGTGGATCTCCTCAAGTATGCAAAATTTGCAAAAAGATGAACATTGACATTATGGTGTAGATGCATCATTTTCTAAAATAATAAGTACATAAAGCCAAAACATACAATCATCCACACAGAGATATCTGCTATTGAGAATATTTTTAGCCATATTAGGCAGCTGCACACGTCAATGGTGCTTACTCTTGTACAAGGAACTGAAGCAAATACTGTTTCCAGTTAAAGTTGCATAAACTCCCCCACGTCCACATCACTCACACATTTCTTTAAATCAGTCGGTGCAGGAGTTGATGGGAAGAGTGTGTGACCCCTTGTGTCCTCTGAGCCACAAATCTAACACCACATCAACAGGAACTTGACCCCCACTGGAACCACGTTGAACACTTTGTATTAAATGGCTTTGAGGAGGAACAGCACAGACTTTGATTTGACTGTTGTGCGATATTCTCCTGCCTTGAAGCTGATTCACCACAGCGAGGATCATAACTTTGACATATACTCATATGGTCAGACTACTTCATAGAAACAGCTGAGTAGCCCGTGCAGAGCTATTGAAGCGTTGCATCAGTTCATGTAATGAACAGCATAAAGCAACTTCTTTGTTTCTCTCTTCTGCCACAGGATCATTCCAGGGGAGGGATGACCCAGACATGTAGCCGATGCTCTCCAGGATTTTTTTTTGAAAGATTTGGAGCATTCACTAAGACCACTGGGAGGCTGCTGCCCTCCACAGATCTCCTTATGGTACCAGAGCCACTCTCAGTCCCCGAGAAACTCAATAATGCATGTACAAAGCAGTGTTTAATCCTGCGTCTCAGAGCTTAAAAGTCCAGTGGACAGTAATAACCTCAGTATTGTCCTCACATGTTCTAGATAAACTAGACTTATTTTAGTGCTGAAAAAAATCAATTTCTGTGTGTGCTAAGCTCCTGTGTCCATCAGGAGTTTGTTCCTGTGTGAAACCCTCAAATCACAAAGAGAAATCTGAAATTATTCTGTGGTGCTGAGGATTATATCTCTTCCTTTGCACCAGATTCGGTTTGAAGGGCCATGACTACCCAGGGTAGATGTTTGGTTTCACTGACAACAGTTAATGACGTCCACTTCCATGTTAAATCCGGGACAAAGTTAATGGGTCTCCGGAGAACGATGTGAGGACACTATCTGAAGTCAGAGGAGAGTCATACTAAGCACACACCATTTTGGGGAAGTCATGGCCGCCTGACATACTTTGCACTCGCTCGTGCAAAGTCTGCGTCCTGAGAAACAGGAAGAGATGACTGACTTCTGAACTCTGAGAGGATGGGTATCGACGTCATCATTTCTACTCAACACTTCCACACCTATGACAGCCTGACTGCGACACTGCGGTATGAATGAGCAGCTTTTCTAACCTCGACATTCAGCGCACTTAATGCTGACGGTGCAGTCGTTTGAAGTATTTAATGGCGGAAAAAAAAGGAAGATCTGATATAAACGACTGAGATCTGATCTGTTTTCCCTTCAGGTGAAGCCATGAAAATCGGCTTAACAGCTTAGCAGCAATTAGATGTGATCAGTGACTGCGGCCTTATCAACTCCATCACATCAAGTTTAGAAAAAGCCTTTGCAGTGACTGTTTATACTTGCAACTTATTGTCGTGCTTGTTGTTTTTCTGTCAAAATTGAAGGCTAAAGTTACGAAATACTCTGCCCGCCTGCACATATGAGGCAAGCAGTCTTTCATAGTGCCAGACTCCCATGTTGTCATCTGGTTTTGACATGTGAGACGAAATAACACATAAAGATGGAGAAGTGAATATTTCTTTTGGCTTAGAAATCCTTTTAAACGTCCAGCCTCAGTGTGGAGGTCAGCTGTCAGTAGTGTCACTGTCTATCCTTTTAGTTAAAAGCTGCCTCGCCAATTCTAAACCACAAGGTCTAAATCAACTCCCTAATAGTGATTGATTTGGGGAAATTTAAAGCCAGGCTCAGACTCACTGTCATTATTGATCCCACGCAACCCTGTTACATTCAAGATCAGGTTGCATCCCCGCTTTGCTGCCCGATGTGTGACACCGAACTGAGAAAGAAAATTAGTTAATTCTCATGCACAACACTTGCCCTCCCCCCACTCACCACACTGCGGACGGTGAACTGGGCCAAGTCCAGAGGCTGGTAAGTGGATGGTACTGCAGCACTCTCTTTTTTTGTAATGTGTTGTATCTCTCTTTTTCCATTCAAACAGTTTTCAAATGTCAGTCTAAGTTATTGCTCCCTAAAGAAATATTATCCTGCATCACTGGCACCTGTCCTCAATAGACTGACTTTAAAAAAAAAAAAAAAAGAGGATGACTGTCAAGGTGGCAGGAAGAAAAGAGCAGTATTTTTGAAGAATCTTAGAAATACAAGCCATAATTGTGAGCAATATTTTGCAGCAGGCAGGCGTTCTTCCCAAAACATATGACCGTAACTCACAGTTTGATCCTGTCACTGGTAATCGTTCATGTCCCTGCTGTGCGAGCGACTCTCCACACATTTTCTGCCTTAAATGTTACACATGTATCATCTCTAACAGAGTGATGCTTTTTGAACACTTGCTCACAACACTTCAAGGTGATGCAGACAGATAACAGAGGAACAGTTACAGAAGTTGTTGACTAGGATGACTGCGGCATCACAACATGGAGAATTTAAAGCGATCACTACACCTGCCCTATTTTATGTTTCTCTTGTCATTTATGGTGACAGCATGCTGATGCAAACTGGATTTTTCAAGGACACTATGAGAGCATGTTTTCCCCTCCAAACACATTTTTACTTTATCCGAAAAAAATGTCACTGATATTTACTTTTTCAATGTCAAAGAAGAGGCATGATTCAGTGACTTGATGATTCAATTCATGAGTCAGTAAAATGCTGTCCTTGTCTGCATCAGCCCTGTTGTTACGGTTGTATGTGGAGGTCAAGCCTCCCTCCACACAATAAAATACCTTTAATTTCAAGAAGAGCTACCCTCCCTTACATGTGTCCTTCAAAAATTGAAAATAAGTCCTCAGCCTTATAAATTATTAATGAGGCCGGGTGAAAGCGGGCGAGGGTCACCAAGTTGTTAATTATTCATTGCTACTGGGTTGCTCCCTTGTCCAGTCTTGTGCTGTTGGGGATGCACACACAGACACAGCTTTGGTGAACTAATTTGTCATGATTTATAACCAAGTCTGTGTTTGACTTCTTTGTGCATGTGTGTCTCATGTCTTACAGTAAACCAGTGTGGCTGAGGTCATCCAGAGTGTGATTTCAGCAATGTCTGGTCCAGTTTCAGTTCTTTTTGGGATGTTTTTGACATGGTTTACTCAGAAAACAAGTCAGACACTGTGACGGTAGAAACCCAAATGCTTCACAAATCAGAGAATGTGGACATTGTTTTTATTTCTTACTCAAGACGCATACATCACAATACATAATCAGTGAACCTCCCCCTTCAGTATACAAAGAGGAAGTAAGCTCAGAAAAGCTCCTTCTATAGAATCGTCTATATTAAAACCTTACTTCCTCTTGCAATAAATAGTACGACCTTACACTAATACTCTCTCGATTACATTTCCAAACACTATTGTTTCTACTGTAACCTACGTGCTGCTCTGCGACAGCAAAAGAAAGTACCTAACGCTATTGTTTGATATGTTATTTGCCATGACATCAACACTGTGTGCTGGCAGAGCACTGCCACTTCCTGTGTATCTGAAAATACACCTTGTGACAGACTATGTGTGTGTATGTGTGTGTGTGTGTGTGTGTGAGGGGATGGGCTGAGAGGTTTCAGGCCTAAATGTGAGAAAGTTTGAGTACTTGTCTTTGTATGTCTCTGCTGACTCTATAAAATAGTGTGCAAGCCTTATTGATGCAGCACACTGTCCACTACATTGACAGGAAGAGCAGCTGTCCTTCTGTGACGGTTTTGTGTGTGTGTGTGTGTGTGTGTGTTCTGCATGTGTGGGCGTGTTCAACAAGGAAAGGAACTGACCCTCAACTTCATGACTGTATCTATTATGTTGAGCTCAACGGTTCACTGTTACTCCTCTGTCATCCGTGCAACCAGCTCTGAGGCAGAGGAAAAGAGATTGCCCGATATTGCTTTACAGTTTTTCTCAGGTGCTTTGGCTCAATTCTCAAATGGCAGTTGAAGTGGTCAAAACAATATGTGAGATTTCTTTACAACATTTTGTATTTGTGCACAAAAGAAAGAGCATTTCTTTGTTATCATTTGCAAATGTTGTCGCACATTTAGGCAAATGACTAAGTACAGTTGTCTACAAATTTGAACAATTATTGGTTGTATATGTTTTTGTGAACAAAATAGATTATGTTTCTTCTCAGTTGAATAGTTTTACTCTCAAAAATATGTTACAATTTTTTCATTGTATAAATCATCACATGCAGAATAGTCCGTGTAATTGTCAAAATGTGCTGAGCCCATGTTTAATGAATTGCATTGATATGGAATGGTCGTAAAATCTGCTAAACTGATAAATTTGTTGTCAGGTGAAACTCGAACTTCACTTATGAACGGGGAGTTTCTCACATCTTAGATCAACCGATTGGCACGTGCCATCCAGTAAGTTTACAGCTGTAAGTCATGAGTATACGTATTGTAAAACATATTTATAGAGCTTAAGGGCAACAGAGTTACTAGAACTTGTGAACATGGAGGAAACTGCTCAGATGAACATTGGACGGGGGCAACAGAGGTGTAAAGTGAAAGAGTGAAGCATATAATCATCGACCACCAAATCTTGTGGTCTTTACTTGCTGCACCGAATGCTGCATATGATGATAAAACAACAGAAGCGTGCAGAGATGGTTGTGGCATACAAGACAATTCTTCCTCTGTTGCATTGCAAGTGAGAGCATAAGGTGTGAAGTCAATGAGAATCTGTAACCAAACAGACAGGAGACTGTGATTCCCAGCACTGTAACTTTATTTTGTTACTATACTGCTGCATATAGTAGGCATGTTTTGTTTTAATTTTTAGTTATTTTTCTGTTTATTGTATTGTACTGTGTTGTTTTTCCTCACATTACATTCAAATCTAAGCGCTCTTTTGCTTTACAAAGTGGAATACCTGCAGAGTTTTCACTTCGATACACAACAGCAGTCAGTTCGCTTCAGAAAGATCTGGTCTGGTACAGCAGGCATTCAGCTTCAGTGAAAACATGATGGACCACACTGTTTGGAAATTAGGAGATGAGGAACACACTTCCTCAGGGTCCACTGTCATTCTGACAAAACATCTAAACATTTTGACCACCTTGGTTTTACACAATGTCAAAGGAATATGTCATTTCGGTGGCAACTTAATCATTGACACGGTAACTTCATTTTGAAACATGAATTAAAGGTTTTGGGTGAGTTATAGCCTTCTGTGGGTTAACTAGAATGTTTTGCTTCATGTATGAGCTGTTTTGGGAAATGCATCTTCAGTGCTGAGAGCTTTAAAAATCTTTCAAGAAATATACCAAAGCATATGAGAAAAACTGTAATAGCAATCTGAACTGTTAGCCTACCTTGTGCACTTTTCAGAGGAAGAGATGCTGACCTCCCTCGCTTCCTCACTGTCCCTATTGTACAATGAAATGAAGCTGAGTGCCCATGAAATGGCTGCAACAGTACCTATGCTCATCCCCATTTCTCAGCTGAAAATCTTTATTTGTGGGAGCAAATCTCCTGAAGAAAGCTGTCTTCAGTTACACTCAATAAGTGTTGTTTATGACTTGCGGGTAAAGGCCACTTCTAAATTGTTGCCATCAAACTTACAAGCTACACCGGCTCCGTCTGTGTCCATTATGATCTTAGTGGACACAAATTGCTATCATTATTTGGTGAAATTGACTAGTCTCTTGTTTACTTTCATGGTGCAGGCATCGGTACAGCGATCCTTTCTGCTTTTCTGCTAGTTCACACACCTCTGACATTAATATCAAAGCCCAAACACAAATTGAAGAGGATGGCAGCAGTTGTGTAGTGAAGGAACCACTGCAAATAGTACCTCTAAGAGTCTCGCGTTTGCATGAAAACCTACACCTTTACCTGGGAGCTAGTGTAGCTAATCACAAATAATCATAAGGATTAAAATGTGAAAAAAATATCCTACTAAGATACTGTTTTATTGGGGGGGGGGTCACTGTAAATTGGCACATTGCAGGCGAGCACTTGCTGCAGCTTACAGCCTCTCCTCTGCTTGTTGGCCTCGTGTCATTTACACCGGCGGCTCTGCACCTTCTGACCTACATAAAAACAAGCAGCTCATGCACCATTATGCTAACTACAGTGATGCAGATAGCAGCCGATTTACTGTAGCTTTGCTGTGATGCTCTCGTACATCTAGGCTATCATCATCAAGAAGGTTCTATGCCTCTGCGGATTTGGACTTGTGAATGAAAACATGCAGACTTCCACGTGAATTACTAGTGTGGACTAATGCTTCCATGGAATAATTCACTGAGCCATTACAGCACCTTGCTCAATTGCAAAGTTTATCAGTGCATGCCTGCAGCCAATATTATTCCTGCTGCTAATTTTTTCCCACTAAGGTATTAAATTGACACATAAAGGCTATGACTTCAAGGCACATATTTGTGTCACATTATTAAAAATGAGCAAGAATAAGGGAAGTGTGGCAGGACTTCATTTCAAAGGAAAACACTCCTCTCCTCTCTTCCGTAATACACCACCATGGTCACATCTTTCAGTTTCCTGTGTGAGGTTTCTGTTTTGCCCTGTGAGAGCAGACAGACAACCCAGCACTGAGAGGTATCTGCTCTCTCCTCTCACTTCTTGATTGTCAATGCCTTTAACCACGCAAATGAAACAACTGAGGTTGCAACTTCCTCCTCATACAGACCAAAAAGGTCCTTTGGTGGTAAATAACAATATGCTGATAATCTTTAATTTGTCATGCATGAGCCTGAGAATAGAATATTTTCCATTAGGCTTCTTGTCCGCCTTTTTTGATCTGTATCTACCAAAGCTTGGCGATGAAGTGACGTGGTGCGAGCGTGAATAGTTGGCCCCGATCTGCTTTCAGTGGCTCTGAATACCCCTGAGTGCACTTCTCCTGTAATAGCAACGTGAACAATGAGAAGGAGCCGCTGCACCACTTAATGGTTTATAATGTATGTATGACATAATTGAGAGGGACATTGTGATTAAGGACAATAAGTTTCAGTGTATTTCTGAAGGGCATTTCTCAACATGTGAACGCAGTAGGCTACATGTTTATAGGGATTGTATATAGGATAAAAACAGCAGCTTCCACATATTTTAGGACTATTACATCAAGGTTTTGTTGTTGAAAGTACCTGGCTCCATTTCTTATTCTCTCTTTAGCTCTACATAGAGCATCGAATGACTAGCAAAACTCTAATAACATCATTTATTTAAAATAGGCCTCAAACTCATCTTTTACCAATAATGATTATGTTCTTTGTACTTGCAGGACCCATTTCTCTCTTCATCTCTGACTTCATACTTCAACAGCCGATGGATTTTGTTTTGAAGAGGATATTAAAGAGAATTATTCCCCTGTGTCATTTTTGAGAATCTAACAAAATCGTTTTGTGCAGAAAGTGTGTGTTGCAAAATCATTCAGGGACATTTTGAAAGTCTTAAAATGCTACATTTCAAAAAGACAACAGCTATTGAGAATTGACTCACCAAATGATAAAAATCTCACTGAATATTTGTCATACTAATTTATCTCCACTGTGCAGTCCTGCTCTGTCCAACTCACTGAATGACTCATTCTTACATCTTTTATGTTCTTTCTTAATATCGCAAATTACTACTACGCAGCCACAGAAGGGCAACGGCCTCGAACAAAACTAATGATGCCTGATCTTCCATTAAGACCAGTGGCTGCAGGGGACAGGTGACAACAGAGAGCACAAGCTAAGAGGATCCACCCAGTGGCTTACGCTGCCGGCATCCTGCCATCCGACGAAGGGAAGGCTCCGCCTGTCCAACTGCCTTCCTTGCTGAGCCCCCACAGGGAGCCTGCTGGGTGTAGCCATGCAAAATGGCTCCAAATGAGAGGAATGATGTGATGCTGACTCAGACAAAAACAAAATCTGCCTGGTAACCTCACGACACGTGAACAACTGAGCGCACAAACAGGTCAAAATGTTCATATTGCTCATAGCTTTTTGTTCACATGCAGGGACCATCTTGTATCAAGCAGCACAAACTAAAAATACCCTCAGAAATCACTTTTTTATAGCCTTAAATTTCCTTTTATTGTCACATCTGTACAATCTGCTAACTGAAGACTGCTGATTAATGACTGTTTCTTTGTGAAAGATGAGTCATTTTAGGAGTCATTGTATTATTTTGCAAAAAATGGGTCAAATAACATGAGCCAAAGTTTAAATCCTGACAAACAACTTCAGAATACATTATCCTAGATCTACCGCCCCTCACAGTGACTCAGTTTTACTGCACATCTGTGTGATGCTGGTAAAAAAAAACATCATTATCATTATTCAGCGTAAAGCACACAGAGGTTATTCACTCCTTCACACCTGCATTTACAAAAGGGCAAACAACGACAGCATTCCTCCCTCTTCTATTATTCCTTCTATCTTTTATTGATTTGGTTTCACAATGATGATGACTTCTCATGTTAGAGGTTACCGCTGGCATAAACAGTCACTGATTGAGCATTTAGGATTATCTTCATGGCATTATCTCTCTGCTAGACAAGAACTGACAGTGGAGAGAAAGACGCTGAGACATGTGACAGTCTGAATCTACGACATGACACACGCATGTATATAGTCAAGCTCTCCTGGTTCTTGTTCGGTGAAGAAAATAAAAGTGGGTCGATCGATTCAAGAGTGTCCTCCACCTCTGCTCCCTTCCTATGCAAGCTGTGATTGTCCCACATGTCCTGCAGAAGCCTCCCATAGGAAAAGACTTTTGTAGGTTATTGCCTTAAAAAAATCTACTCTGAAACAGAACCATTATGCTGAATCCCGTTCTTTCGGCACTAGACTTTTTTTCTGAGCGTGGACAACGTCAACCTTTAGTTTCAGTGTACAGGGATCTTTTTGGAGATGGAGTTTAACATATTAAATATGTCAAATAACTCTGTCATCAACAGTTAAACTGCTGCTGACTGAGTTCCAGTACAATGGTACAAACTGGATGTCAAGTGTCGAGTGTGTCGAGTGTGTCAAGTGTGTCCGGCCCAGATCAGACACCGAAATGTGCTCATATCCCGGACACAGATCCACACATCTCTCTTTCCTCAGTATCATAATGAAATACTTTATCTACACTCATCTATCATTCACATTACAAAGCTGCACCTCACTGGTAATAGCAGGCAGACATGTAATTGTTTGAGGTGATTTGATTATAGAAAATAATGAAAACCAACAGGCACTAATTGCTAAACTACTTTGCCAATAGAGTGGATTTCCATCAAATTGACTTAGAAAACATGTCTTAAGGAAAAAGTGCCAACACTAAAGCGATATAAAATCTAAATCTATCATTAAATATTGATGGAGATAGAAAGTAAATTATGAAGCACAGTGCTTCACAATGGCTGCAGTTATTCTGGTACTAGTAGGCTCTTAAATTAAATTAAATTCTAAAATATCTCTCTATCAATCAAATAATACACAAGTATTGTCAATTAAGGAACTACCAGTGTTTACAACTGCTAGTTATACCACTTAAACACGGCCACTGAGTGAGAACTGTACTATTTTATATACATTATATATGTAGTGCAGTGGACAAGTCGACAGAGTTGGATGAACGGGCTGCATTTCCCATAAAAAACGACAGGAGGTAGAGAAAAACAAGGTGGATTTTCAGACACACACACACACACACACACACAAAGTTGACCCTGACGAACAACATCACACCCTCCTGCCAGTCTAGCCAGGAACACAAACACAATGCCATCAGGTCACATTCATATTTCTACCAATCACACATCCTTCCTTCCTGCAGAGAGTCCTTCCATCATGCCAGTTCAAAATGCCTTTGATGGTTTAAAACATCAACCACAGTGGCCACCACACTGCATGCGGCTCAATGTAAATTAAAAGGCCTGTCCTTTGAGTGCACTGGCTTATGTAAGCTGCTGCTGCGTGTCTCTTTTACCCGCCAGCCCTCCATCCCTGCCTTTCTTTCCCTTCAGCATCCCTGAAACCCCAACGCCTCGTAAACACACAGCCCCATCCAAAATTAAGAGAGTGCAGGGGGTGGTGAGGAGGGTGAGGAGGGGAGGGAGGAGGTGGGGATGGGGGGGGGCCTGACTCCCGCATCCCTCATTTTCTCTGCCACCTTGAAAACAACACCCCAAATCCGGTTGTGGCTCTCCATTCCATCATTGTCTGTGCACATCACATGCAGGCGTATTACAATCCTCTTTATCTCCGTGCACCGCAGACTAAAGATGGTGGCTTTTCTTTTTTTTTTTTTTTTTGTCTTTGAAAATATACATTTGAAATAAATTCTGCTCTTCTTTTTGTTCCTGCATCTTTAGCTCATCCCTTTCTCTCTGTCTCTCTCTCTCATTCTCTCAGTACCCCCTCCATCCATCCATCCCTCCCTCCACCTTGTCCTGCAGCCGCTCTACGGCGAGGTTTTGCAGTGGCTTCTTGACAATGTCATAACACTGTTTTTAAGACAATTCTGCCTCGTTGGAGAGCGCACAATGGAGAGAGACAGGAAAGATGGGGGGTTAGTGTCGGGAGAAGGGAGGAGGTGGTGGTGGTGGGGGGGGGTTAGAAGAAGGAGGAGGAGGAGGAGGAGGAGGAGGCCGGGGATGAAATGCGACAAAGGTTGCAAGCTGGATTCAAACCCCACAATGTCGCGTGTAAATGGCACCTTAGCTCTCTGAGCCACTTGGACGCCCCAATAAAATGCATTTTTAAAGAGCTGACAGCAACACAATGAGCAGAGAGGCAGAGGGAGGACATGCTGGAGGGTGATATGATCATGCAAAGCCATTATTACATATCCTCTGTCGTTTTCATACATTGTCTCTGATTGGATTGTGTGAGCTTAAGGGGCATATGCATGCCTGTACAGAGGTATGTGGCATACACGGTGTGCAGATCCATCTATCTGAATCCATTATCATCAGAAAGAGGACCCGGTGAGGCTGGAATGTGTATTCTCCGTAATTCTCAACACAGAAAGAAAAGGCTTACCTCCACATTTCAGCTCCGTTCGACCCTGCCTTGTTTCATCCTGTTCCTCTCTGCCGACTCCCTCCCCTTCTCTCCCCATGACAGCATTTTTCTGCTATCTATCTCCACGGTTAGGCTCCTTCTTCTCCTCCTTCAGTTCCTCCTGTCTGCAGTTCTCTTCCTCTGTCCAAAAATAAAAGAAACACAACACACACACGCACACACACACACACAGAGCACACACTTCCCTGATCTCTTGTGTCTACCGGCTCCTCTATTCTGTTGTTAAGTCAAGAGGCAGGTTGATTTGTGCTGTCCTCCTCCCTCTTTCTCCCTCTCGCGTTGATTCCATTCACATCACACTAGAGCCAACCCTCTCTCTCTCTCTCTCTCTCTCTCTCTCTCTCACACACACACACACACACACACACACACACACACACACGGCTCTACCCAGCCGTTCTCTCCTCCCCCCTCCTCATCTCCTTGTCAGAGAGAGGTTGAGGCAGCGGACAGCAGTGGCCAACAGGAGAGCTCTCTGTGTCTTAAACTGAAGTTCAAAAATGCTTCATTGTCTCACCGGCAAGACTGCGAATTTTTTTTTTTTTAAAAAATGGCTGAAATAAGGGCTCAAGAATGCTCATTTAAAGTGTAATATCATGTTGTGCATAACCAGAAATGTAGATGCTGATTAAATGTTAGTAAGGCAGTCAGCTCCTACAATTAGCAAAGGTTTTTCCTGGTCTCTATTTTATTCAGACTAATGAACACATTCATTTCAAGCAGGGCACAAATTAGCACCAGCCACCAGCCAAATGCTGGTAAAATATGTTGGCTGGTAGATTTGCTTCACTCACCAGCCAGAAAAAACAACCGTAATCTATTGAGTGGCTGGTAAA
This sequence comes from Thunnus albacares, assembly GCF_914725855.1. Taxonomy (NCBI): domain Eukaryota; kingdom Metazoa; phylum Chordata; class Actinopteri; order Scombriformes; family Scombridae; genus Thunnus; species Thunnus albacares. The sequence goes on along the minus strand of NC_058118.1, from coordinate 11,532,278 downwards.
ATTCACTAAAACACTCACTAGCCATTTGGCCAGTGGACAAAAAGTTAATTTTGCAGCCTGGTTTCAAGTCTCGTTTGCTTTGTGCCTAAACTGACATTTCTGCACGAGAGAGATAAAGGCTCAAAAGCCCACTCGGGGGCAAAGGTGAAAACGGCAGTGTGTGTGTGTTTGTTTATGTGTGTGTGACAGTTTGTTTATTTGTAGAGACCTCTGTGTACTCCCCAAACAGTGTAGACCATAACAAACAATCAACCTGCTTGAGAACAATGACAGCGCAGGAGTGAGTGCACCGACATACTGCAGATGGCTTTTTGCTTCCCCGCCAGCCACCGCACCTTCTAAAAACACACACCTGTGAGTTTGGATAAAAAACATTTCATGATGTTCAGGAGAAGAGGAGGAGAATCAGCAGAGGCGAGTATGCGGCACCACCATCCCCCTAATTACTGTATGGAGTCTCGTGCAGGCCGTACCATATGGCTGTGTGTGTGTTACCAGGTCAGTGACTCTGGTCAAGCTCAGAGCAGTGTGGGGGGTTGGGGGCGGGGAGGAGAAGGAGCCTGCGCTGCTGGTGGTGTGTGTCCTGAACAGATAAGAAAAATAAAAAACAGAGGCACAAGTTGATAGTAGTTAAACAGTTTTTTCCCCCCCTCCAAAAAAACAAACAACATACCTCAGTGTGTGTTCATCAGAGGTCAGGAGGCGTTTTTTTTTTGTAGCTGCTGTGGGAATCTTTTGCTTCTTCCAGTGTTCAGCATTGTTTTAATCTGCAAAAAGAAAAATTACACAATACAAATGTCTAATTTTCATGACCTCACATACAGTATTAAACCCAAGTGAGACAGAGTTCATGCATACGTATGTGCTTGTGTGAAAATAAAATCTAAATGTTCATAATCTTAACTTTCAGACTGGTCTAACTGTCTTTAAAGATTACACCCCAGTCTGATACCATTAATACAATCTGCCCTTCTCTTACTTACTGATACAGTATAGTTTTCAGTGCTGGAGCTTGATTTGTGATGGTCTGAATCCTCTGAGCTGCTCAAAGTATTAGTCACACCAGAGGTCATTTTGGGTATGAATTAGCTCACAACAATCAGTGCTACACTGACACCATGTGGAGATGTTCCACCAAGACTGCTAAGATTGTTTTAAGAGTTTGCAGAAAAACATACTTGTCCCTATAAAGTTTTATCCTTCCTATGACAGACTAACAGGGCTGCAACTAATGATTATTTTCTTTACAGATTAAAGAAAATAATCCTCAAAGATTAATTGCTTGCTTATCTGTAAAATGTCAGATGTAGTCAAATGTCCAGAACCCAAAGTTACTCAGTTTACCATCATAAATCACAAACATCACATCCTAATAGCTGACATGCCGCAAACAGTGAACGGTGGTGGTTTTGCTTGAGAAGTGACTTGATCATGAATATAGTTTCTGATTAATTTTTCTATAGATTGACTGATCAGTTGCAGCTATGAAATACATAATACATAACACACTTGGTTTGAAACAATGACAGAAAATGAGCTCTGCTCAGCCTGTCAGCTGAGTTCTTTCTTAAAATTCAAGCCAAGTAAAATACAGCACTAAAGCTCTCTGCTCTTTGATTATTATTCTTTCATTATGATTAATGATTCATACCATAGATCACATTTCTTCACATTTCTTGCTCCTAACTGATAGATATTAATGTAGTGCTACCGACAATCTAAAGCAAGCATTATGTGCAATGGCTACAACCCAACAACCGTGTACATCAGAGCTGCAACTAGCGATAATTGTCATAAACATGCTTGATTCATTGTTATAAAATGTTTATAAAATGGGAGTAAATTGGGAAAACTGTTGATCACAATTCCCCTAAAGTCCAAGATGACACATTCAAATTGTTTGTTTTGGCCGATGAACTAACTGTCCAAAACCATTAGTGTCAGAATAGTATCTTATAAGACAAAGAAAAGCAGCGATTTACATTAGAGAAACTAGTAACAGAGAATGTTTTGCTCTTTTCTTGAGAAGTGACTAAAATAATTAATCCATTTTTCATAGTTGCAGCTCTAGTGTACATATAATATTTTCTATGTGAGGTTTTTTTTTTTTAGACTAACAGCACTTAATACCAGAAATAGAAAACAGAAATACCAAAGCTCTTACAGAATGTGCCACCAGGCAGGAATCAGGATGAGGAGGAAATGTATCAGAGGCCAGGATGAACGCTGCAGCTTGGATATTAACATTAGATTAGTGTGAAATTCCTCTCTGTCCTCATGGGTACTGGTGTGGCTCTGCCAGGTGTAGAAAGAAAATGGGTGAGATGTGATGTTGGGAGAGGCTTCACCAGAGCTGCAGCACAACTAAATCTCACAGTGGAGGGATGATTGAAACCTGACTTGCAGAAATGGAAAAAGCATCAGGCGGATTCACATAAAAGCTAGTTTATGTGATTTATGGTGTAACGCAGTTCATCTCTTATCAAACCTATCTGTGTCAGCAGCAGTCATGAAGGAAAACTACAGTTATGTTGCACCTATAACTTTAGGCTACTTGCTCACTTTAGGATCATATTATTACAGTTATTTTTACAGTTGTTTAATAGTTCTACCTGTAACATGGGTAGAGAAATTTAATACACTCCAGGTGCCCATTTGTTGTCCAAATTGACTCAGTCCCTCCAGCTGTAATACAATTACAATGGTCAGGTTGCACTATTACATTTCCCTTTCAGCAGGCAACCCTCTCTCTTGCCTAATTTTAGCCTGCGGTTTGAACTTTTGTAATGCAATTTTGCACACAGAGGGGGGTGGAGACTCATGATGCTGCCCCCTGGTGGCTACTATACAGCATGTTATTATAATACATGACTGGTGTCCATATTGCATGTTAATTGTATTGCACTGACTTCTTTCATTTATTTTAAAAGCCTATAAACGGATTTAACTTTTACAAAGCCTACACATCTATTAATTACCATGTTTTAATTATATAAAAAACACATTAAGCTTTGTTTAACCTGATTCTGAAGCCTCTCTGTCAAAGAACACACAGCATAGCGAGGACGAAAAGGCAATATATTCACATTGAAAGACACTTTCAAGGTTTTTAAGATTTTTTTATCAATTCAACAAGCGTTTCATATCAAACGTTCAAATCATACTCTCAACTGTGTTTCACTTAAAGATATACTGAATCATTTCAACAGAGTAAATTCAACGGCCTTTGCGACATGTAAACATAAAACACAAATTGAAAGTAAGATCACTCTTTTTTCTGTTCCTATTAATATTGTGCAGTTAGTTTACATTATGAAAAAAAAAAAGAACTAAAGACAACTGTACACAAAATTTACATTACTCTAAGAGTTCAACATGGCTTCTGTCTTCAAAGCATTTTTTCTTTACAATCAGGTTCAGTTATGTACAGTTACAGGGAACATATGTTTAACCGGGGAGTTGATTTGTCTCAGTGCACAATGTGTACAGATGATCCTGACAGGACATTATCTGAGGAAAAAAAAGAAAAGTTTACCAGCATGATCAAGCATAAATACTATTTATTACTATTTAAATATAGTGAAATGAAAAGAGGGACTGCTATTGTAAAAGATGAATTGACTGTTGGTTCTTAAAAGCAACGTTTTAACTGCGGGTCTGGATGTCCAGTTTTGTATTTTTGTATGAATCCAAACTGTTCTGGCGGTTCTTAATTTGGATCTATTATTACAAGTGAGTCATATTGAATTACGTAGTTGACAGTGAAAACAACCGGAAGCCTACAGCAGGAACTACCAGTACAGTTCTGCTCTCTCTGTTAGCTGAGCCACTGGAGAAGAAAGGGCAAAGATTCAGGCACTCAAAGAGAATGAAAATTACCATCTGTGTGTTGAGATGAGAATTTAAATGAGCAGGTATCTTACTCCCGAAACAGATCTGAATTGTAATTCCTTGTACTTTTTCCCTGTATGCACATTCTGTTTAATAAAAACGTTTGTACGCAGTCAGAGGCATTTGAAAAATGTATTGAAGCCTGCACACTTTGTATAAAATCACTATTCAAGGTAAAAGTGCTAACTAAATGTTGGAGTGCTGCTCAGATATTAGTTGTCTGAATGTTTAATGAGGACATTTCCCATCAACTAAGGTTTCCTTGACATCACCAGTATGAGGAGCTGAAGTGATGTTTCTGGAGTCAAACAAGGAAATTTGTTGAACTACATTGATAAACAGAACTTTGGGATACATAAATATTGATGACAACATTTTAACTCTACTTCTTTATGAGGCAGATTAAAAAAACCAAAACACATGTTTGTGTTGGCCCAAAATAATAAAATAAAAATCTTTCATTGCTGCATTTAAGAAAAAGAAATCCACTTTGTGGGCTTTACATTATGTGGACATCATCAACAGATGAAGCGATTCACTGTAGAAATCAAATTATCATCAATAACCTTACTGTCTCACCTTCATGAGGTGGCCAGTATGTTTGCCATTTAAGGCTTTCATTTACACTATTACACAAACACCATGTCCCACTTTAAAACACACTGTCTCAGTCATAAACAGGATCTTTTACACAGCAGAGGGTGTGTTGTATTTTTTGGCGGCGTCACTGTTCACCAGTCTTTGTCCCCAAGTTTGACCGTTGTTTAAGTTCACAATATATAATGAATATTCACAATAAAAAGCATATGCATCTCAAGTGACAATTTATGTTCACTGTTTTTTTATCTGAAGAGACGTCCCGCGTTCAAAAAGGTTTGTGTATCGATGCTCTCGGTGAGACCGCTTGACGAACACCTTGATCTGATCCACCGTTTTCTTCAGGTTCGTTGGGGAGAGCGTTCAGTGAACCAGGCTGCGGCTTTACCACTTGCCCCTCTTGCTCCAGTCCTTAGGTGTGAAGTGAAGGCATTTTGGATCTATGCGCAAGTGTCTCTTCTGCATCGCTCTTTCATGCCCGTCCACAATGTCCTCTGAAAGAGTCAAGATGTATTGACCCTAGATTCAAGAAGGAAGACAAAGTCAAATATTAGAAAAAAAAATCCTTTCATGGCTTCTACAGCATCCTTTTTACATTTTGGGGGAAAATAAGTGGACACTAACTGGACGAAATATATATGAGCTGTCCAGACTTGGTGTCAAATATCGCTCATTTCATCAGTTTTTAAAATATTTTATCTACCATTTTAAAATTTTATAACTTTCATCATTTTTACACAACCAACAACTAAGTCCTGTTAGACAAATTTCTGCATCTTCTGCTTTGGATATCGCAACTCTCTCCACTATTAGAAACAGTTTAACTCCCTAATGTGACCTAAAGAGTCAAAACAGATGATGGGACATTTTTTGGCATCCAGTCTTGGCCTTTCAGAAGCCAACAGTTTAATGAAACTTTGAGTAAAGACCAATGGCAAAGGTGTAGAGGGTCACTGTTCTGTCTCCGACTCCTAGTGTTGTTTTACACCAAGTGCAGTGGTAAATAAAGTCCGCATTGTGAGGCAGAGTGGGATGTCTAACCACAATTTAAACAGCTGACTTGTTGAGATAAACCACCATGTTGCACATGAAGGTGCAATCAGAAAGGGCAGGGTTAAGGATGACGATGATGAGGAGTGTTGGTCTCTCACCTTGTAATAGTTGATTAGGTTGAGGTACTGAAGTGTCGAAATGACGTCTTCTTTCTTTACACTTGTGATCTCACTGATCTCACTGGAGGTGGAAAAGAAAAAAAAAGTCAAATGAAAAAGGGAACCAAACATTAAAATGATTCAAACATTAAAATGAAAAGTTGAGACAAAACAGTCACATACTTGATGGTGATCTGCGGTCTCTCTCCATTGTCGGGTTTAAGGTCCATAAGAATTTCCAAGATGGTCTGGGACCAGTAGGAGCGATAGGACAAAAGACCGAGGTCAGAAAGCGGCTTCTCAGGTGTGCCTGTCTTCCCTTCGACTTTGGACAGCTCGTAACCTGACAAATGATGATTTTCACATGTGAGGTGAACACAGAACATGAAGAAGAATTCAGATACACAGATATTTACTGAACCGTTTTTAAATCTTCACTTACTGAACTCAATGAGCAGTTTGCCATATCCTCTCCGCTGGTACGGAGGCAAAGTCAGGATGCAGGCTACGTTATAATCTTCAGTCGACTCTTTTTCCTATATACAGAAAATAAAAGTTACATTTCATTTTGGAATCCTTTTATTAGATAGAAGACTGTTTCCAAGCTGTTACACATAACACACTCTACCAGTTATTTAAAATGCTTTGCATAATTTGTGTACCTTGGAGAAGTAGCCCACTATGTGGAAGCCTTTAGAGTCGTACTCCGTCATCACATAGAAGAGGAAAGGGTCTGTGTCGTAATACAAGGTTTTGTGGTCCAGGAAACACTTAGCAAGTAAACACAGGTTCTGGGAATAAGTCTGTAAAAAATATAACAGACATACATCAAAAACAAGAATAACAAACGTTGTACACAATGTTGAAAGGAGACAGATATAAATACAATCACTAACTTTGTTTTTCCTGCCGTCAATCTCAAAGAATGAGATGGTTCCTTTGCGGTAGATCTCGTTGCCTGGAGGATGTCTCAGATTACATTTTGTCTGTCAGAGACGAGAGACGGGAGAGCAATTAGCAACAAGCTGAGCAGCAATAGATTGAAGGCTTAAGATGGTGACATATTGATGATGTTTCAAAGAGATTCTCACCAAATGCCTCTGCAGACACTTGAGACTTTTGAGGTACTTGAGGCAGAATTCGCAGAGGTAGAGAATGGGCAGTGTGGTGAGTTCCTGTGGGTACGGTGAGAAGTACCAGGGCTTCAATCTGTGACGTCCTAGCTCTATACACTCTATGTTTTTCATTCGGGTGACGATGTCGTCATGGCTGCGGTCGGACACCAGACTGCCCGTCATGCGGGGTGCAGACGGGATGCCATCCGAACTGTCCTGGGAATCCTGGTGGCAAACAATGTGGACGTTAGACATGAGCATCGTTTTTTCTGGTTTCAGTGCACTTCTGCTGCAGTTATTTTCAAGTACTTACATTTTTTTATTAAAACAAAAAGCTGCTTGATCAAATGTAGTTTTAAAATGTTTAACACATTTAGATTTCTGTATATGTGTATAATCACAGTGGTTGTACATGTTACCAGAAGGACTAAACTTGGGTCTGAGGTAAACAACACCTCCGTTCTATTGGACCCACTAAGGCACAGCTGAATTTGGACAGCAACACACAATCAATTGGCAATAATAGGAAATAAAACAGACCTCTGGTGGTGGTAGAAAGACACTGGCACTTTGAGGCTTGTTATACTGCAAAACCTTTATCATCTAGCAGAAAGAGACACAAAAACACGGGCTTTTGGAAACTAAAGAGGGGAATAAAATGATTTGTATTTACGCTGAACAGTTTGATTAAAGGGGGCAGATTGAAAGCAATATTGAACTTCAGTGTAACATTTGTCGTTTTAGTACATTCCAGGGTGGGTTTATCAGTAGCTGGCCAGCGATACTGGCAATCATCGGTATAAGCGATGCTAGAATTAAAAGAGATTTTGGAAAAGAGCAAACACAAATATTAGGCCAATTATTTCATGGAGGTTTGAAAGACTGTTTTGTTAACTTATTTCAAGAACCCATTGGCCTCTTTCATCAGAGGTGATATAAGAACGTGGGAGGACAGCTGCTGCAGTTTTCTAAACTCCATACAATAGCTGAGCGGCTCATGTGAGTAGCCTGAAGGAATAAATAGAAACAACTCAGAAACCCAGCGGAGGTCTGACTTGCTAAATTTGATCATTTTTCTGCCTCATTTAGTAAAAACATTCAATCTTTCTTCAGTATGTATACAGTAACTGCCTCGTCATGTGTATCTAATCAAAACGAACCAAGTTACAATCAGTTCTTCTGCCGGGTTACTCCACCAACATCTCAAAAACAAAGGTCATACATTTTAGATTATTTTGTCAGAGATTGTTAACACTTTAACAACTGTAGGATCCCCATACAATGATAATTTAGTCATAGATCTTTTTGGCATAATACTCAAATGACTCATGTCAACATATATATAAATACTCTTCCTTTTCAAAGTGATTAGTGCAGTTGCAGCAATTAATTTGCACAACAAAAAGGAAATAGCAGACCAACATAAACCAACTCAACTTAATGAAGCACACAAGACAAAAAAATAGATACTCCAAAAGTGAATGATAGGTGAAAACGTATGAAAGCAGAATCAACATTTTGTCCCTAATACTGGCTGCTGCTGTATGTCATGAATTATCATGTAAATTTCTGTTAGTCTGAAATTTAAGCAAGATCCTAACAAAATGTGTGTTAAGTTTGGCAGCAAATAACAGCAAACAACAGGGACTTTAAACACCATGACAAACATAATCTGCAAACACACTTATAAACAAACTAAAAGTGATAATTAGCATAGTTATGTCAGCATACTCATATACTTGTAGTTTCTGTGGCAGAGTGAATAAATCATTTAAATTTGGTGCACGGTAGTCTTCACCTTAAAGCTGGAATGCGGGTCTTTTGTCTCCCCCTTCTGGCAGTGAGAGTAATAACAAAAACACTGTCTACATGCGTAGGTCATAGGCTCTGCTGTAACCTACTCCATCGCTACTGTTGCAGCTGTAAAATAGTGGATAAATTGTTTTGAGCTTCACTTTCAGAATTTGATCCATTTGGTCCGATAACATTTGGAAAGTCTAGAAAAGCTGCACGATCAAATGATCTTATCCTCATTCAAGTTAGCAGAGAGCTAACCGAAAGTTAGCCAGCTCAGACAACGGAAGTCTCTGGTGCATATGCTCTGCCCATTGAGCATGTGCAGCATGCGTTCATCTGGCCAGAGCACGAATGTCAAACCCAACATCAAATTAAAAACTGTGAAATACAAATACAGAGAAATGTATCTGACAGTGACAGGCTTAATCAGCATTGTGTGACCTCGTTTGGCAAAAGGCTTGAATGTAACAGACATTCATTTATATGTAAAAGTTCCGCACTGCAGGTTTAAAGTCACCTTACTCACAAAACTATGTTTATATATCCTCATCTGTACCAAAATTACAAGCAAAAACCACCACAGATATAGCCCGTATACAGTTTCATAAAGTTTTGCAGAAGTATATCAGAATACAATGAATCTCAAATTGTGTATTTTTAAACTGTGTATTTTTTAGTTGCAGTGCTCAAAATTAAGAGGATATAATCATGTATCTACAAAATGAAAACATGCAGAGACTCACATAAGATATAAATTTGAAATAGGAAAATAATAAGTTGACTGTGGACTGTAAAAGATTAAATACATTCAAGTTTACATACCTCATCTGTGGCCCCACAATTAGCTTTCCTCTTCCTCCCGGGCTGGGAGGGGACGAGTCGTCGGGCAGTGCCGTTCTAGTGTTATACAGAAATAAGGAGTTATGAATTAACTAATGAATAAAACCTTCAACTCAAACGTTTAAAAATCCCAGAAGATTTGTTTTACTGTTGTGAGGGAGGAGAGCTGCTCATGGTCTTCGCGGGACTTGAAGGTGTTGTTGGTCTCTCTGACAGCAGGGAAAACAGATGCCTGAGAGGCTTCAGCTGAACTTGGCAGGGAGGGCACGGGGGTGGCCGGGGGTACCTGAGTCGCCAAGGGAACGGGCTCTACTTTCCTCTTCTGCAGCGAACAAATGGTGTTACATATGTGGCTTAAAATCAGCACAGACAAACCAAACATTTAACTGAATGATAATTTTAGTTTACAAACAAGATTTTTTTGATTCCAGTTAGACCAGAGGTGTGTGCTCAATTTAGTAAGATACAAACCAATGTAAAGACTAAAAGATGGGTATTCCTGTTCTATTTGAAATCATGGGTGTAAGACCTGCAGTTAGTCCACTGATATGAGCTGAGACTGTGTCTGTTTAATGACCACAGCATACTGAATTAAGCATATTTACTAGTCCATTGCAAATTATACCCGATTTAAACCTGGTATTAAAATGCGACAGACACAGATCAACTGTAACTGCATTGGGTTTATTCTTAAAACTAAAAATGTGTCATCAGGAGTAAGACATAATTCAAAGTTTTTACTCTCCTGAAATGCCAGTTGGAATACATCAAAAACTTTTCACTTTCATTCCCTGATGTGCCATTGAAGTAAGCGTCTTCAGTGCATGTGATTTGTGATTTAAAACATTTAATTTGATGCAGATGGTGTGAATCATAGAACAATCCATTTTCAGCACTATATGAGAGATTACAACATAGACAGAGCATGCCAGGTACCTTGAGAGATTTGAAGAGGAAATGTGGCTTTACAAGACCAGAGCATACACCTGTCAAACATTTGGATGTGATCTGCACGACTGGATCGTCTTCCTTTTTTGTATCTTGGTTGTTTATATCTGGATTTCCATGCAGTTCAGCATGACCTGATAGCTACATGAACACACAAGACGCATGTTAACACCAGGAGTAAACAAGGTCTCAGTCATGGCTCTCTAGAATGGGTAAATTCAAGTTGTACCGGTGTGGGGAGGGTTTTGCCTCTGGAGGGAGCTGTGGCAGATTGTACGTTGAGATCTAGACTCTTCCTCTGAATTGAACAGAAAGGAAGAGAAGGAAGGGGGTTAACTGACATTCATGTTAACCCTCAGGTTATTCATTGTGCATACAGTCTAACTAATATCTTTCATGATTAACACAACATTAAACATTAACAGTTTCTATGGCAGTCATTGGAATCCGAAATAAGTATGAATACAAAAACAAAACAAAACAAAACTCTGAGCATGTTGTGTCACTGTTTGAGTGTCTGAGATAAACATTTGGTGGTGTAGTATATACACACTTACCACTTCTCTCTCTGGAGAACTGGGACGGGAGCCCGGAAGACCATTCTTGGTGGGTGTTTTAGCTTCTTTCTTAGGAAACTGGAGCTTTTTCATGTCCAGCCTGTCCGCTGTGACCCACTCATCCAGACGCTTGTTGACTTTTAACACAAGTAAATTTTACACAAACAGGAACACGTTTTCTGTGATGTTTCTGTATAATACATTTCAGCCTACAAAGAGCCTTTAACAGTTATGTCCAAGAAATACAAACAAGCAGTGACACAAATCATACTCACAGTCAATATAGTGAACATAGAAGAGCTTTCTCGAAGACACTTCCTTCACACTTAGAATTTCTGCCAAAGCTGTAAGAAAAGCGGAAAAGTCCAATTAAAACTTGCACTGAAATCTTACTCAAATTAACAAAATCATTATGATTGATAGTCAATAAAATATTACAGATTTAACACCAAATTGCAAATTCTCACATGAGAGAGCCCAGAGCCATGAATGTTTGGCATTTCTGATGAAATTACCAATTAAATTCCTTTTGATTGATTAACTGATTAATCATTGTATCATTTCATCTCTACGTGTGATGATAAAAAGAAACTACAGGCAAAAAACATACATGCTGAATATCAGCTACACATTTCTCTCTCTTTTTTTTTTTGCCATTTTTGTTGTGAGACCGGGTAGGTAAATCAACTAAGGTGTCTAAAAGCTATTTAAAAAAAAAGAGAAAAAAAAATCAAAGAGACATCACTCTTCTCATTTCTCAGACATATAGAATAGTTGTTTTGCTTTGATTTAGTGGGTCACAATAATAACACTATAATACCCACTGAACCTATAGATGATTTATACAATACACGTATATATATATTTTAGTCTAACGCACCAAACGTGCAATACATTGCATTCATTAGTGTATATTTGAACAGGCTGTATATTCTGTGCATAACCACCTACTATGTGCATATAAAGTAACGTGTCACTATTTTTCCTCACCATTCAATATTTATCTCATCACTCCTTGCAAGCTTCACTTCTTAGCACTATTTGTATCCTGTTTACAGTTCACAGAAACGGTTTCACCTGTGTATAGTCATTCCTTGTGTATATTTCTGATGATTGTTGTCTTGTTTTCTTGTGTAAGCACACTGAGAGCCACTAAACCAGAGTCAAATTCCTTATATGCATAAACATACTTGGCCGATAAAGATTACTCTGATTCTGACTTGATCCAAAAAGTTTAAGAACCACTGCACGAAACCCATTTGGATGTGAAGATACAAATGTCAACAATGTGTATTTTTGCTGAGATGTCATAGTAGTAGTAACGTACTGTCATAATGACTTCTGTGAAGCTGAGCAATAACTTTTTTAAACTGAGAGAAACGTCTTACCTGTCAAAATAAACAGGGTCGACCACCACTTTTTATCATACTTGACCATTAAAATGAGCCACACTGTCTCCATCCAAACAGCTGCTGAGCTTTAAACATCCAGTTTCACATTCGTAAACCTCAACCTGATGTCAGATGGATTTCCCCTGGTTTATCCCAATAAAATGTATTTTTTATAAAAATGTCTTTGCGAGTTGGCTAGTTAGTGTCAAAACATTGTGTCTGAAGAGCATTAAAACAACACTGGTTAACACAATGCAGCTTGGTGTGTCCTATGAGTGTTGTTTTGTTGTTTACAGTGTTTTAACTGGAGGCCGAGGCGTCTGTTAACAACAGCTGAGGCTCGCCACTTAGCATTAGCTAGCTTAGCATCGGAAAAACAACCGGACAATACTTACGCCATTCGTCCTCGTGTTCTTGATTTTTACGAAGAACCGGGAGGCGACAGCCCTCCACGATTTCGACCTGTCGAAAACATGCGTTAGTTTACATCCTGAAACTAGTCAATGTCTCTAAATTAAAAATAACATCTTTTTGGAGACCTACCGATGATGCGCTGTCCGCCATTTTCGTCATCTGTGAGAGCAGGAGCAGGGTGTTGTGGGAAAATGCCGGTCCACGCCAAAGACGACACAAACAGCAAGATGAAGCTCCGAGAACCGGAAGTCGGGAAACGAACCCGGAAACGAACCCGGAAAAGATCAGGAGCCTTTTTAAAAACTTGTTCAGTACAGTCCTGAACATGTCTTTACTCCATGTTTCACCAGGTTAACTGTCTGGTTAACGCCACTGTTCAAAACATTAACAAAACATCCACTCATTCCTAAATCCCAATCAGAATAATCTTCACTGGCCAAGTATGTTTATGCATACAAGGAATTTGACTCCAGTTTAGTGGCTCTCAGTGTGCTTATACAAAATAACAACACAATATTCTTCAGAAATATACATAAGGAATGACTATATACAGGTGAAACCATTTCTGTGAACTGTAAACAGGACTCAAATTGTGCAAAGACGTGAAGAGTGCAAGGAGTGCTAGATAAATATTAAATCGTAAGAAAAAACATGTAATTTTGTATACAGTAGGTGGTTGTGTACAGTATATATAGCCTGTTCAAATATACAGTAATGAGTGAAATGTATCGCACATTTTGTATTTTAAACTAAATAAATATGTATAATTTGTAAGTACTGTGGGTATTATAGTGTTATAGTGTATTATAGTGTTGCACTCTCTAAATCCCAATTGGCTTGATGTGGGCCCTCGTATCTCAGCAAGCAGTGATTGGATGGTTTGACAGTAGAGGACATTAGGCTGTGCTGTCTGTCATCATCCACCTGTATCCTCATATCTAAACTCTGTGGCTCATTTATCTCTTAATGCAGCTCCGGTGATAGTACTATCTAGTAGCCTACATAGTACCTCTTCCTCCATTTTTCTACTCAGCACAGGTTGATGTGTTTTAGACAGTGTGAACCCCTGCTCAGTCCTCTACCATTTCTGTCCGGTCAGGGGCTGGACCTGGGATGTTGTTGTGTATTCAGGCCCAGCTAGGAACACATCACATCACCTCTGGTTTCTAACCAGTAGTGAAGCGCATTAGAGAACAGAGCACTTGTGAAACAATAGCTACCTGCAGTAACTCCAATATTATGAGTACATGCATCAACTTCTAACTGCATGCCTAACTGCCCCCCTGTTCTCAGTTTGCTGAATTTAAGGTGACCCAAGTGCAGCACCTTTATTGGCTACACCACCACTTGATTGGAGAATGAATGCATCAATCTGTCTCAGGGTGCTGAGGCAGAGCCCTATAAACCAAATAAAGTCCATTCGATTGCTATGCAGCAGTCATAAACAACCAGAATAGCTAGCGCACACACCAACCTACCCAAGGTAACTACTGTTTTGTTGCCTAACTCAAAATAATTAACATCAATCATTCAGTATCTTCATTGTGTATGTTTTCACAGCTGGATTCAGGATGTATTAGCACTGGTATGAGTAAAGAAAACATATATGGCCGTGACAGATTATGGACCAAACCAGACACCAGCTATATAATGTCTAGATTAAATGAGTTTTCACATATTCATGCTCATACACAGTACCACAGAGAGATGGCGTGATATATAAATACATAGGACATGCAAAAAATACTGATATAGTCCTATACTTGTCTGTGCAACATATTTTTGAGGAACAATCATATTCTTTCCAGCAGGGGTCCCTCTCGTCTACAACTTAATCTAGACTCAAGGGAAAAAATAAACAAGCTTTATACAGAATGTCCTCCTACATGACTTTGGTTGATAACATTAGCTAAATGGAGATTTATATATTGTGTATTTATTGTTTGTTTAACCACATGGCATCTCAGCCTGAATAACAACCATGAAAACTGTAAGTGAATTCATAATAAATGATATTTTATCGTTTCATTTTTCCCCACTGACCCCTATATTACTGCTGCCGCAGCACCCTCATTTATTTTTTTATTGTTTTTCTCAGCTACTCTATTTGCAAAGATGAGAGTAGCTCGAGGCACAAGTCTGAAATCTAGTTTCCTATCCTGACTCGTTCTAGCTCCCTGTCCTTTTATATGTTGGTCCTGTGGGTGTAGAACATGACAGTGTGACTGTGATGGAGGCAATGAGTCCAGCTCTTTGTTAAAATCTCAGTTCCTTTTCTTTTGTCACCTGCTCTCGGCTTATATTTACAGTGTATTTGTACAATGTAGACATATTTATCCCTTCTTTGTTAACATGTCTCATGTAGTGTAAGTTATGACTAAACTGCTTCACCACACTGAATAAAGCCATATGTACATTTGTGGAGGCACTTAAATCGCACTCTCTGATGCATTATGTTTTCTCGCATTACTGCTCTCGCAATCAACAGGGCAATGATGCCTTTGGCCTCTAAAATATGTTAAAAAAAAAGTGTAAAAGTCATGCTGATTTTTCTGGTTCTTGATGATATTCAGCCCACACTCAGCTTTCCTTATTTCAAAAAAATTGATACCCTTACTTCTTGACTCACTCATTTCTGTACTCAGTCAACCTTGTCCATTATAATAATGCTTACATTTGACAAAGTTGTTCGAAATTATGGCTGTTTGCTTTTATTTAAAGAGAGACATAGATGACATAAAACACAAGCCTAGCTATTATTGTGTATTTTAGTGCCTCTGAAGGTTGTTGAAATGCCTGATATGTAGCCTGCTTGTGTGTGTACAAATCCACAATGTGTATATATTATAATAAGCAATATGCACTGATGGCAGCTCACTCACTGTCTGAGAATAAACCAGTTTTAAGAGAGAAAGTTACACATTAAGTAGAGTAATTTTAGTTATTCAAGCAGAACACGCCCCTGAAAAAGACAAAAACACATGTGACCTTAGAGGTAGAAGCAATGTTTCCTTTGCTCATGGCACATTTATACAGAGAATAAATGTGGTAAACGCGGTTATGTTTAAAAATGTAACATTTCACACAACCACAATTGGCTTCACTGGGGATTTGTGGATATGTGTAAGCCTTGTAAGTAAAACATGTGAACTAACAGCAGTCTGAGCAAATTACCTCACCAAGCGAGGGCAAAGGTTATAAATGATCTTTATTATAATCCTTAGAACAGCGTTCAGTATACAGAACTTGCATTTTTTTGAGTTGAAAAACCATATATTAAACTGTAAATGATAAACAAATGATTTCAGACAAAAAAAGAATAATCTGTGTATAACAGCCTTCCATTCCTGTACTAGTGTTCAAACAGACAAACCTTTCTTGAGGGATAGCCTGCATATTGATATTTACCACACAATGATAAAGTGCACTAAAGTCTGGTTGCTTATTATGACAGAGAGGTGAAATAGTGACATGATAAATAAAAGTGTAAATGAGGTGATCTTCATTGATTTGAACATGCGCTCATCAGCTGCACCCCACACTATCACTTTCAGAGCCCCTTAATACTGTTTACAGGTGATTACATTTGATTAAGATTAAATTATTTAGCATCTCCACCGGAGCCAAATTATATCTATTAGTAAGATTTCCCAAGCTAGAAGGGATACCAAGAAACAAATATCAAGAAACACAATAATTTTAGGAGGATTGAAAATAGAGTTTAGAAGGCAAGTAAGATGTCTTCAAAGCAAGTAGAGTGTGAAAATTAAATCCGAGTCAAAGAGATCTTCTCAGAAAACTCCAGTGGGATTTGAATAACTCCAAAAAGTATTGTGAATGCCTTTTCAGAGAGCTTTCTTTGGTCAGAAATCTAATGAGAACATTGGACAACATCATCTCACTCAGAATTGCACCAACTATATTTCATCATTTGCAGCAGAGGAAGGATGATTTGTTTTGTTCTTTGGTACTACGGGCCTTTAGACCTCAGGCTGAGACTTTCCCAGACTGGTTAATGACTTCGATGCTGCTAATTATCCCTGCTTTGTTCCCGGGTTGAAGCTGTTTCTTTTTCTGAAGTCATACCTGCAGGTCTGCTACCAACTCCAGGGTTTTGATATAACTCGGGCAAGGTTAAAACACATATCTGCTGTGTTGGCAGTAAAACTGACTTTATGTAATATTTCTCTTATATGCTACACATTTTCCTGCACTAACGTAAGAACCAATTATCTTTACGGGGTCTGACGTTAAAATGGCAACATGTGCCCAGTGGCTTTAACTTATCCAGCACCCAGCTACAGTACATTTGTGTTATTCCACTTTCATCCCTCTAATTAAATTGTTAAGATCAAACATATACACCAAATTTGCCTCTTTTACTGAACAGAAGTAACAAAAATACAACTTAAATGAAAAGATGAAAAAAAAACAACATTTTCACATTTTTCCTTCATGAAGTTATTTTCATAGAGTTACAATACCTGTGGATGGTTATTGCACATAATAAAACAGATAAGAACAAAAAGACTAAAATCAAGTTCTTAATATAAAACATATACACTGACTGACGCCACAGCAGTAGGAGGTATAACAATCAAACATCACAATGTTGGCTATTGCTATTAATGACAGAATCCAAACCTCCCCTGCTGCACCATTTTCTGCCCACAAGCTACATAACAATACATTTGGTTGACTCTGTTGACTGTAGTTCATTATCCTCCCCTTCTGCCATGTCGTGCCTTTCACACACATCTATGTTAGCATCTCACTCCTGATTCTTTCTTTGTTTTTTTTAATCTAAACCGGTGACGCACTTGATTCCAGGTATTCTAAAAATGTTCCGCAGAAAGCAGAGGATTTGCATCTCCTCAGACATGGCAGGATAAATACATTTGGATGAGGAAATAAAGCCATTACGCTATTGTCTGAAATTTAATATTTCATAAATTTCATTCCTAAAGTGAACATGCAACATTCAGTTGCTGTTTTCCCGTTATACTTTCAAGCAGCACTCATCACATACGTAGATATATAAAAATAAAATTAAATACAAATAAATAAAAAATAATAAACATACATTGAAAAGTGCAAATGTACATTTGTTTACAGCATAACATATCCACTGTACAATCATTGATTATATACTCACATTATTTTATGCATTATAATAAGGATTACTAAGTAGCATAGTTTAAGTAAGAAATATTTCATAGCAAGTCTATTTGAAAATATTTGCATTGCCCTGTGACAAGGAGAGGCTCTTCTAAACATTGCGAAATGTGAATGCGTGTGTGTCTATGTGTGTGTGTGTGTGTGTGTGTGTGTTTGTGTGTGTGTGTGTGTGTGTGTATGTGTATGTGTGTGTGTGTGAGAGAGAGAGAGCAAGAGAGATAGACAGAGAGAGAGAAACCAGCATGAACAATATGTTGACATAAGGTGTATGTGCAAACAATGAGCACTGAAGCAGAGGAAACTCATATCATTCTAGTTCAGAGGCACGGAAACTGCCCAGCCAGCATTTCAAGTATCTAGCATTGTTTTGGACAACACACATCTGTCAGACATCAGCAAAGCAGAGAGAAAGAGAGGGAGAGAAAGAAAAGGATATTTCCTTTTGTAGCTCAGGGAGGAGGCAGCTAAAGAGTCATACAACGAGTGAAAACAAGCAATTCAAAGAGTTGTGTCAAAAGAGTGACACTGATTAGACGAACATCACTTTTTTTTTTTAACCATAGTAGATGATATTGCACTTAACCTAAAACACCATTTTCTCTTAGCCACCAGTATGATTAGGACAGCCCTCCGCATCAGGCTGGAAACAGCTTTCATGCTTGCTTTCACATTTTGCTCAAAAGTATTTTCACAGTTCACTGAATGCTTCCTCGTTTATGGCAGAAACAATAAGGAGCAAGTCATTGACATTTTTACAAACACTTAAATGTCCTAAATGTTCTACTGCCATCAATGGTTGGCCTATAATGGCCATGAAAATTATCCACATCGGAGATGGAAAATGAGGAAAGTCATCCAGTTGCAGTTGGTTTGTTAGGAATGTATTCCAGACAGAAAAGCCATCGTGTTCTGGGTCTTAGTAAGGATACCTGATGAAATGATCCTACAGGAGAGCAAGAGGCTGCCAAAAGTTCTGGCACTCAAAGTTTCCACTTTCCCTGATGGCAATAAGAATGAATCCATCCTGAAATCTGGACATCGTGATGGGTGCTGCTCAATAATCAATTAACGGGCTTCTAATGTGGATCTTGGATTACCTTTTTAGGTATTGGATTGAGAGGCAACAAGTACTTGGGCACTCCTGCACCAATATGGCAACTATGGCTTCCCGTTAACACAGAGGTGTACTTTCCAGAAGTGGACAAAGAAGTACACATCTCAGTTTCTTGGTTAAAATAAACATGCTTTCTGTAACTTTGTTGGGTATTTTGTTCATGTATGGTGCAGGTACACAGTAATGGTCATCTTAGAAATACTATCACCTGGAGGACAACTAATAATGGGAAGGTGGGTACACGACACTCCGTAGTCTAAACTTTCCTTTTTCTTGAATAACAAACCATTTCAAAGATAATATTGTACTGTACAGTTTGGGTAATGGTGCAGCTCAGCTTCCCAATGATTTTATGTGCTGGATTTGTGTATGTCTGTACATGTATGTGAAATAGAGACAGAGAATGAGAGGCTATATGTTTGCTTATGATCTCGCACTGCCAGGATATGTACGAGAGTCTAAATCCATCAGTGGTTGCCTGTGGACGTCCTAACGCTCTGACTTGACTTTGTAGCGCAGGACCAGGTAAGTGGCCAGTCTGAGCACCAGGAAGAAAACCCCCAGCACCATGAAGTCCACATAGAGCTTTGCATCCTCCACATCCAGCAGCTGCAGGACCTCCTCTGGCTTTTGGAACTTACACGTCGGACCCGGACACTCCAGCTCTGACCGGTTCATCCCATAGATAGAGAGTATCACCCCTTCAAAGCCATACCTGAAAGCAGACATTTTTCACAAAACCTCATAAACCCATTTAAAGAGGACAATTCTACATCAGAGATAGCATGACCACAAAGACTAATTGCCAAAATAAATTTAGTAAAAGTCTAATAATAGTGGTTGAACATTCTTCATATAAACAGAATAGCTTACAGTACCTGACATATGAGACATAAGAGCTCCACTGTAGGTATTTGGGAATGGTGTCAAAATTAACGAAGAAGCCAGAGAAGAGGAGCACAGGTATGGCTGTGACTGGACCCACGAAGGTCGCCACCTGTGGAACAAATTAATTTTAATTCATTTCATTGAAAAAAAAAAAGTCTCAATGAAATATCTTGTAAGCAGATACTTAAAGGGGACATATCATGCACATTTACAGGTCTATACCTTTATTATTTTATTCTGGGAATCTTTGCATGATTCTCACTTCAAAAATCTCCTCATTTAACTACTGGCCCTTTATACAGCCCCTCAGTTCAGCCTCTAAATGAAACAGGCCATTTTAGCTCCGGTCTCTTTAAGGCCCCCCTCCCGATGAATACACTCTGTTCTGGTTGGCCAGCTTCAGGAGGCTACCCCTCAACAGACTGGAGGCCGTTCTAGAGGCTACATACGTTTCTTGTTCTTTACTCAAAATGTCAACTACTCAAACATATCCGTACATGTTCAAGCCAAAAATCTGATCTGAAAAATGTGAGAGGACAATGTGAATAGCCTATGGAACAACCTTAGCAACAAAGACAGCTGAACAGACTGCCCTTGGTGGGCATCTGCGAAAAATCTGACATCAGTTCGATGGGGAAGTAGAGGTAACTTTCCAAACAGGCTGAAGCCCTGGCTTTTGACTTTCATGAAGCATTTTTATACACGGTCACCTCAAGTTTTGGATCTTTGACCATGTTGGATGTTTATACATCCAACATTATAACAGTATAAAAATAACAGAAAATCACAAAAAGCGTGATATGTCCGCTTTAAGGTATGCAGGTGTGCCTACCTGCAGGGACGTGGATGCAGCCCCTATAAGCAGACCCAGTGACTGGGCTACCAGGGCCGTGGATGTGGACAAGGCCATGAAAAGCAGGTAGCGACCTGCCTCTGGGGGCTGTTCAGTCATCCAGTAGACTATACTACAGTACATGATTGGACAAAGCACCTGTGAAAGAGATTTGTTAGTGTCTGTAATTTGAACTATACTGCATGCATGTCCAAACTACGGCGTGTTAAATCATTGAAACATTACCTGGAATGGTACATCAGCCATGGTTTTGGCCAGGTAGTAGGCCTTGAGGCTGTACCAGTAGTTGAGATGTTCCCTCATGAACACGGACATCTCTAGAGGAACTGTAGAACAACAGCAGCGTTAAGAGATTTTCCAGAAAAACAACAAGGCAAATGTTTCCAATCCCTCGAAAGACTAAGCATCTTACAGGTTACAACAGTGGGCATGAGGGCAGCAAACATGAGGAACAGCATGGAGAAGAAGAGGAAGCCAGTGTTATTGAAGACCTTGCTGGCATCATTTCCGATTTTGAGATAAAGCAGGCCAATCAGTACTCCAATACACAGATGGGACATCACCCTGAGGTGGGTCAGCACCTGCAAAAGACACAGACATCAAACCCCTAAATCGATACCAAGAATTGAATGTTTTTACTGTCAGAATCTGTTTGAGCAGGAATAGTTTGCTGAGTATTTATTTTACCGTGTCCCTGCATATTGTGATGAAGGTTCTTTTGAAGAGGATGCAGAACTGTGTGAATGAACTGGTGGCAAAGCTATGTTTCTCAAGGGTTCCTGTTTCCTGTGGAGAGAGACAGTGAGGACAAAGAGTCAGTTACGCTCAGATAAAGGGAAAAACATTATCAAAAAAGGAAATTAACCTCTCTCTTATATCATGCTGCAAGTAAATCATCAATTGGTCTAAAGAGTAGAGGAGAGTCTGAATTTATTTAATTAGAAAGTTTTTCATGTAACATCTGTGTATTTTTTGTCATTCAAGAAATATGTGTTATTTGAGTTCATGACTGTTTATCAGTGATTCAATATGTGTCAGACTGATGCAGGAGACAAAGTTCACTTTGAATGTAAGCTGACAAGTTAATGCAAAATGTTTCTACTGTTCAATATTATGTTAAATCATGTAACCAAAGAAGAAAATGAGGATATGGACATATATAGGAATAGAAAAACATTATAATCTCTTTGTTTATGGTTAGCGTTGCTGGCTGATGCCTACATATAAACACCCATATCAAGTTAGAAAGGGCAACAGAGAAAATCATTAAAGTGAAAAATGTTTAAAGGAGTAGATAAGCAAAACTGCACCATGCAGGGGTAGTGGTTTAACAGAGAGCTCTTGTGGTTTACGTTTACAGTTTCAGCATCTAGATGGTGCTCTTATCAAAAGCGACCCATGAAGCTGAGAAAGGGAGACAGCGAGAGGAGGCTGAGGAGACAAATTAATGGACTGGAGGAGAGGAGGAACTGTTTAGGAAAAAATGAGCAATAATATGGAGAGGGAAGGGTAACAGCTTATGAATTTAACACAATTCAGTGGGCGTTAAATTTGGGTTTTTCCTTTATTGGTTCAAATAAGTAGAGCACCTTTGGTCTCCAGTAGACTTCAAGTGAAAAGAGAGTCCACCTTGAAATAAGAGCATCTAGACTACTTTATTAAAATTTGTTTAATAAGGAGAACATTTATCATTTCTATCACACTGTGGCTTTGTAGAGTTGACATGTCTGCCTGCATATTTCATGTAAATGAGTAGATCGCTCATTGTTTAATGAATGCAGTTAATCCATCAGAAACCACTGAAGAAATCTAATGAAACCAAATGTAATTTCCTCTCATCGAACAATTCTTTGGGCTGAATAAAAGCGAACATTTGAAGTGCTCTGTGGTTGGAGAGCTTTCATTTTTTGTTATTATAGGATATGAAGCTATGATTGCTGTTGATATAACACAGACACAATGGCGTGCATCACTCACACTGTGACACTGAGAGTGACAGGAAGGGTCGCTCTTGTCTCTGGAATTCTTTTTGCCCGCCTCGGAGCACAGTCCACCCTGAACTGCCTCAAACAGCACTGGATTCAAGTCTCCGTACTCTCCTGACGCCACCTCAATGACTGGAGGAACATGAAGGACAAGCAAGTGAGGACAATTACACAGAAAAATATACTCGCACATAAACTTGTACTCAAGGAGACGCAGGACTTACTGAAGTCAGCAGGATTGTGATACGTCGGGCAGTGGAGGCCCAGATTCTTCAGATAAGGGATGAGGTAAGGGACTGTGCCCTTGTATATGCACTGACCCTGACTGAGGATGTACAGCTGGTGGAGGAACAACAAGGGTACAGAGTAATCAACATAGTTTCCTACACACTGAGTCTCTGAATAATATATGAACAACTGACAAAACAACAGGCTGGGATATCGACTACGGTGCTGCTCGTCAGCTGGATAAAATGAATCACGCTAACCTGTAGTGCCTTGGTCTGAGCAGCAGCTAATGGAAAGCTGGAAGTGTCCAGCACTATAAGCACTCAGGTTATACCTTATCAAACATCTCAAAGAGCTTGGCACTAGGTTGATGAATGGTGCAGATGATTGTCCGTCCTCCCTGAGCCAGAGACTTCATGAGGGAAACGACCTGGAAGCAGGATGCGCTGTCCAGGCCACTAGGATGGGAAACAAGATGAGACAGATGTAGTATTCAGTCTGGATTTATGTTGAGATTACAATTACTCTAGGTAGGAAACTAGGTCAGTGATATCATACCTGGTGGGCTCATCAAAGAACATGACAGGAGGATTGTTGACCAGCTCGAGGGCGATGGCCAGTCTTTTACACTGGCCCCCAGAGAGAGAGTTAGTGCGTGTCTGAGCGCAGTCCAGAAGGCCCAGAGCGGTCAAGATCTCATCCACCTTACACACAAACAGACAAGTGTGTCATACATGAGGAAGCAAGTATGGAACTGACAACAGGGGTAGACAATATGGTTCTTCTTCTTCTATTATATATGACCTACATTGCAGTATTGATGTATGTTGTGATGTAGATACATTTCTTGAAATTCATGTCATTTTTTTTACTAAAATAATAAAGTACATCATTACATTGATGCAACAATCAATGTAAAATTGTAGTGCAATCAATATATTCAAACTTACAAGTTCTTTTTTGACCTGAACGCTCTCATTCAGTTTCAGATTGGCAGAAACCTAAAAGACAGAGCACAGCATGTTATTTGATTGCTGAACATTTGGCATCAATGAGGAATGGGAGTTATTTTTTTGATGACCTCACCATCATGGCCTCCCTCGTAGTGAGGTGTGGCAGCAGCATGTCATCCTGCATGATGTAGCAGGACATCTTCCTGAAGGTCCTCAGGTCCCTCGGTCGGCCGTTCACCAGGATCTGACCCTTCATGCCCGTCTCCCTGTTTCCAAACAGAAAACTAACTGATCCTGCAGCCATTTTCTAAGCAGGGTATAGGCTGATCTGTGCACACAAATCACTAAATGAAGTCAAAAAATGATCTTATGCAAATACGCCAGCTGTTCAGGGATCTGCACAAACATCATACAGGTCTTAGTCTCACCTGTACCCCGCCAGAATATTCATCAAAGTGGATTTCCCGGCTCCAGAAGGCCCCATGATGCCGATCAGCTCTCTGCTGTTGAATCTTCCAGACAGACACTTGAGGAGGGCTTTGTAACCTGACAATGAGGAAAAAGACCAATTATTTACATTGCTGTTATTGGTCTTAAATTGTTTGTCGGGCATTTAACTCCAAAGTTTGTGTGTATCTTTTTTGACACATGTCAGGGGTCTGAAAAAGCCATTATTGATCGACTGGTATCAATAAATTATTTCTTTATATTGACTATTCTAGCCAATTTACAAGAAACACATTTATGTTACAATGTTTTTTACATTGTCAACAAATATGTCTTTCCTGGGTGTATTTTGAACATCCACAACAACATTTACTGAAGGTACTCTTATATTTTTATGGCACCAAGGAATGTCAAGCAGATAAAGAGAAGGAAATAATTAGTAAAACCACATTAAAAAGCAAGACCAGTAAAGATATAAAGATATAAGCACAAAAGCAAGCGTATAAAAGTTTCATTTTAAGAGCTAATTTGCGTTACTTTGTACCACTCTCACACATCACAAGGAGACAGGTAAACTATCAAGGGATGAGATTCCATTTTTAGTTTGTGTGTACTCTTGTATAGAGTATTGAGTTTCAGATTACTCAATTGAAAAATTAATTGTAAAGAGAAAACACTCAAAAACCAGATGTGAAAGCAATGTGAGGACAAGAATAATAACTGATGAAATCATTTTACATTTTGTATTCAGTTCGCATTTTCCTGTGCTAATTTTACAGTCAGTGTCCATCTGCTTGGTCAATTATAAGTCTGCTCACTATTACACCTTTATAACCTTGTGACAGTGAGACATTGAACCCTGGTTGTAATTTACTGAGCTGTGCTGCGCTGGTTCTTTAAGTGTTTCTATGGTTGGTTATTCAGATAGTAGTCAGAGCCTAATTTCACCCCAGCTGGGGGAAGTCACAGGCTGCTAAATCTGAATCTGCAGAGCTAGCAGTGCTGTCGATCTTAAGAGGTCCAGCAAATGTGCTGTCATGTACAGTATATAAACATTATCTTAATCATTATAACTAAATCAAATTACAAAATATATTACTTGTCCAGGCTACACTGATTACAACCACCATTTTAAAAAAAATAGAAAATAGGAGTATCTGGGCAGAACAAAGAATTCAACGTCAACTGGAATTGGCTGTGAGGAATTAAAATGTTCAAAAAAAAAAAAAACCTTAAAAAAGAAATACGACCACAGAAAGATTTAATATCATAATGCACTCAGTGGCGCCAACAGAAAAACCAAAGGCATTATTCTCAGCAATAAATATATAATGGTTGTAGTGGTGTGGCCTGCTGATGAAGATGGCTCTGGTTTTTTAGTGACGCATTTCCTGACCTTTGTGCTGCTTAAAGCACTGTGGAGACAGTAAAACAACCAGTTTTAGAACTGACAAATTCTGAAAGCTTCCAGATATGGAGAGTTAAAAAGGACAATAAGTATCCTGCCTTGTTGTCACCCGTCTCCCTCGCCTCACCCATCTATTCACTGCCTGCAGGGATGCTTCTTCCTGTCTCAAACTGTGTAATTAGGGTCTCAGCAGATCTGCCAGCCCCCTTAAACCCTCACTCTATGAGTAAAGTAGCCTAATGGCAGTGCCCCCCCCTCCCTCGTAGTGTTATTACATCAGACAGTCTCCACTCAGACATCAGAGCAGCCTGCTGTCAGTGAGGCAGCCCTGCTTTGGCATGTGGTGCATACTGATGATCTAACCCGGTGCTGTAGGTCGTGCATAATAACGGTCTTATCTGTGCGAGGCTGCAGGCACATCCTGATCACCCAGTCTCATGGGAGCCACAGAGTATGTAGCTAACCTCACCGTCCACTCCTGACACCACAGAGACACACTGATGTAGCAGCGTGTGACAGTAAACGCTCAGTGTTCTCAGCCTGGTCTCACAGGTAATCTCAAAGTAATTGCTAGACAAATTATTATGAGTCATGGTTGAGGTGCAGGTCATCAAATGCTTCAGTTTGGAGCCTTGAGACAGATGACAACTTAATTCACACACCTGGAATATAATGTTTCCAGAAACCAAATGTTTATATGCAGTATGATCTGAACAAATGTTTATTTTCCCTCACGCTTAATTAAGATTTGCTTCTTTACTACAGTCAATCTAAATTCTCTAATTTAATTCTAATCTCATTACACAAAATCTTTGACAAATGGGCTCTTTGATTAAATTTTCTGAGATGCAATGAGTTATGGGTGCTTCTTTTATATTGGTACATTTTATATTTATCTTGTTCCATAACCTTCCATCATCATAAGCGATAACTCGTTTGTATTAACGAATCATGTGCACATGATATTTAATGATGACGATTAAGTGCATATATTTAAACTACATATAACTGCATAATTCAACTCAGCTCAAGCAAATTCAAGTAATAATGATTAACAGTAAGTGGCTTCAAAGACAGGAACAAGTCTATTAAGCTGCTGGCACATTATTAAATGAATTTGTCCAAGCTGTGAAATTGTACACACAGAATGAAGCAAAATGAAGCATGATATTTTTGCCACTGGGCCTTCCTCCTCTATACTAACTCATGAGGACATTTAACAAACTCAGGCTGCTGCTACTATTCTTTATATAACAAATACATAGTGCATCCTCTTCCTCCTAACAAACTCAAATCATCAACGCAGGCGCAGAGAAGCAACTCTTAGTAAATAGCAAAATGCAGAGCAGTAATCACCTACAGGCATGTAAACATCTTCATGCTCTCCCTCCCTCTTCCTGTCTTTCCCCTTTCACAGCTGAGCTATAGTGTTTCACCAGTTATCTCCCGTGGGAGGAGAACACCCTCAAGATGAAAGCAGGTCACAGCAGCTTTATCCTAACACGGATAAATGGCTGCCCTCACCAAGAAGAGCCTATAATAACAAATGCAGACAGAGGGCAGCTCATACATCAGCTAACCTTTCTGACCCCTTTTTACTGTTCTACCAAGAAAAGAAGCAACTCTACATTTACAGTATCATCCTGTGAATTTAATTTACGGAACAAAGTGAAATCATACACGGCCCTCTCCAGGTAATCCCTCGCTGTTTGTCACAGACATTTTTAGAAATGACTCATAAGTAGTGTTGCAGTGACTCAAAGGCTAAAAAACATGGAATCACATCTGACATCATGGGTTCAAGGATCATGGTTCGGGCTGCATGTCATCCTTTTTCTCCTCTACCAGCTTCAGCATATGATTCAGTAGCAGTGATGTGTTTTTTTTTCCTCAAGGAGGAATAATCACTGACTACAAAAGTGTGTGTGATTACACCTGTTTTAAAGCTTTGATCAGGCAGACAGGCACTGCAGAGAATCAGCTTTGAGCTTAGCTGGTTAAATGACAGAAAAACACCAAGAAGCCCCTCAGAATGAACTACAGCATATGTCAAACATAAGCAACACAGTGTTTATGAAGTTAGGCGCGGCTTGTTATTTTCTGTGAGTGGCAGATGTAATTGGAGAAGCAGAGGGGCGTTATAAGGCGCAGTATGTATACAACAGGAGGTTCAGTGAGATTGTAAAGAGGGTAAAACAGCAAGAGAGCCTCTTCATGAAAGGCACCACTTAATTAGTAATAGCTCAGACACTTCCTGTTCGCACATCGTCAGCCTGATAAACTGAGGCGGGGCCCCCCCAAAGAGACAACACAGACAAAGGCAGAAACCACAGGTTGATTATGATGATGAGAAAGGAAAAGTGTGTGCATCAATGCACAGATAAAAGCTGATTTATTGACCGCTGCTCAAGAATCCCCTGCTGCTCCCCTTTCTATCCATGATCCTCCTCATGAATACTCTCTCTACATTCAGGTTTCACAATGGAACAACAAACACTCCTCTGCCGGGCTTTTAAAATGCACATCCACATTACACAAGACTGAAAATAGCACAAGAATACCTGCAATACATCATGCATGGCCTCTCTTAAGGATACTATGAGGGGAATGTAAATAAAGGATTCCTCTGAAGTCCTCTATCCCCACCCTGCAAAATATACAGAGGAGCTATACATTATAGTTTACAGAGGGTGGTTTAGCTGAAAAGCAGATATGACCAAAGGTTGGAGACTCAAAGTCTCATCATTAATAAGGGTGGTGAGTTTAAATGCTGTTCATATTTCATGAGCGGATCAATCGTGGGCCTGACTCACTGCCACCGCCTATCGTCAGACAACACAGGAAAAAGAGAGGCAAGCAGTGTGCCAACCTGCAAGTGTAAATTATTTACTATGTCTAAACTCTGCTGAGTGCAGCAAAGCTTAAAGGCACACTGCCTGCTACAACATGGTGGAAGTCTGAGTGTGTGTGTAGGGGGATGAGGGTGGGGAGACTAGTCTGTGCTACATGTGTCAGAACATTAGAGCAAGGCAAGAGACACGAAGGGAAAAATATTTCTCTTAAATGTCACAAAAGCTTTTAAATGCCTCCCTTGAAATTTCTGCACTCCAACCATTGGTCGTCATGGGTGGTGCTCGCTTGCTCGTCCATCACGGTTACTATGTGAACTGAGCTTGCAGTACCTCTCCTCCTCCACCAGGGACCCTCTCGGATGGTGTAGGAGAGCTCATTGAACTCCAGGTCCACAGCAGAGCGGCGTGGGAGGTGGGAGAAGCGCTGAGCCTCAGTGATGTGGTTCTCCACTTTCTTCAGGTGGGTGAGCAGGGGCGCCTCCTGAGGCGTGCCGCCAGGGAGTTTGGTCTCCTCCATGGGGATGCTGACCGTGCCCTGCTCCAGTGTTCTCTCAGCCATGCTGAAAGGCTGCAAAGGAGCACAGACATGTCAGTTTACAAAACTGTTTTCAAGCTTAATTCTACTCTCCTGCTTCAGAGGAGGATGTTTCTTTCTTTTTTTTTCTTTCTTTTTTTTTTTTTTTACATCAATCCTGCTTTATTATACACTTTCATATATGAAGAACCTCAGATACAGATTTATTTTTACCTGACAAATTCCTTCATGTAAATGATTTCCCCTAACTTCTATGCACCAACACACTACCAAGTGCATTTTCCCTTTGAAATTTCTAACATATGGAAATGGAACAGAATGGTTAATTATTATTATTTTTTTTAAAAAACTTAAAAAATTAGTGAAAAATTAGCAACCAAGTCTGACAGGGTTTTTATTTCAAGTGCTTTGGCGATTCAATTAGAAATAATATTGAAAAAAAATATGACAGACACAGCAATAAGACAGATGAAATGAAATTAAATCCATCCAAACATTGGCAAGTAAAAGAGACAAACATGTCATTTTCTGATTCTTTTAATTTGTTTTCTAGTTGGTCGACTGACTGATTGGCCTCCATAGGAAACTGCTGCCTCAGCAGATGTGTGGACACAAAGGTTTGTTGTAGGAATGATTTTAGCATGAGTGCAGATGTCTTCTCAAAACCAGGTGCTGGACATGATCTGATTATAGTTTATTCTATGGACTGGCTGGTTGAGTGGAATGAGATTCTGAGTGTGAGGAGTTGGGATCTGGTTTCAGCCACATGGCACCGTTATACTGCTGATTCACATAAATTTCCTCCTAGACGAGGCGGCCTGTCTGAAGTGCCTGTTAAACCATGTAGCAGCCTGGCAATCCATTAGCTTTCCAATAATCTGAAACTATAACAACACATTGTTTCCATGACATCATGTTACTGTTTCTTCTTTATTCAAGTAAAAGTCAGTAATTATTCAACAAAAAATACTCTATGTAATTAATGAAGAGGATTATGTGCACGATTCAAACATTTGCTTCAAAAGTTAATCAACTGGCCTACTTTCGATTAGTATTCTAGCCGTGAATAAAGAGCGTTGCAGTTATGAGTTGATTGTTTATGCTCATGTTTAAATGATATCAGTGAAACTAATGGGCTGACAATGTTAACTGTGAACTAATTATATTTATCCTACTCACTAATTGAACCACAGTCAAGTTGAAGGTGGACTTAAAATATTTACTAAAAAGTACTATACATGCAAAGTACGTTTTATAATACAAATGTGAGATTTAACATTTAAGAAAATGCATGACATCTATTAAGTCAAGAAATATTTATGTTTATTAATGACTATGTTTAAGCTTTGGTGCTGAAGCATTAATACAGAACTTGCTTGTTGACTGTGGTTTACTTACAGCAATGTCACATGGCTTCAGATTGTGATTTGGAAACTGAGGTTTGATAACCTCATTTCTTACAGAAGTCAGTAGCCTGAGGATGATTTCTTCCAGAGATGAACTTTTACAGGCCATGATGCCTATATTATATAGTATATTATATTATACGGTGCCATTTAATTGAAATAGTATATTAACACACCAGGATCACTTAAATTCATTTTTTTTAAAGAATTGTCACTACGATGTAGTGACTTGCTGGATGGGACATTTTACAATTCAAAAATTAATTTGTCAATGCTTTCTCCTGGACAAACTGTGTATATTCAACACGGTTTTTATATGAACTCAAACATAACTTTGACATTTCTGTGCTGCAAGTTCTTGTTTCTCATCAATTGACATGTACACATCGATATATCTTTTATAAACTAACATCAGCCAGAAATATCGGCCCAGCTGACTTATCTGTCAGGCTCTAATGGAAACATCTTTCGCTTTATGAGTCTGGTACAGTGGAATTTTGCAATAAGAGATGCATCAACCAATATATTTTAAAATACCTCCAATTTATAGCTGACAATAATTATTTTCCTTCTTACAGTCTCATTAGTACTGAGAGTAGTGCAAGGAATAATCAAATAACACAGCTAATATAATGAGATTCTGTCCAAATAGTTAAGAAACAGTCGAAAAACTGCCTTTTTATGTACATAATAGAACTGAAATTGGCTTTAAAATCACCATTAAGGAAAGAACACCTTTGGGGCTGCTTTGAACATTTTGAGCTAATAAAGTTAACATCACATGGTCACAGAAAGACAAGCTAATAAAGTCTGTTTAGTCTTCTGGGTCACAAATGAATCAATGAAGCTATACTGTTTGTTCTACTTCTGACATATTTGCAGCTGCTCCATCAGACATCTTTTCGCAAAGTTGTGATTGGCACATTCGGATGCTTGTCCTTGTACTACAATCATTTTGTGACACCTTTCATGCCAGAAACAAGGTCACAGTGGTGAATACTCACAAATATGATACAGTCACCACTCTCATCAGTGGCAAAAAGATGAGAGAAAACACTATTGAGCAAAGAAAACCTCAAAACCAGCAGCCACAAATGTATATGACTGACTCTCATATTCTAAACTCATATCACATTGTGTACACATAATCAGTTTGTAAAAACATTCACGTCTGTCACCCAATGCCACTCAGACTTGTAGTACTCTCCAGCTGCTGTCTAGCACCTATACTGTGTGTGTAATAAAATATCCTCATGTGAAGAGGGCAAGTGAAGAAAACTGACCACGGCTTCTATTGATCACCCTGCCATTAGCGAATTTCCATTACCAGCCTGCATGTACAGTAAGCTCTGTAAAACACTGACATACTTGAATGGCCTCTCAGTTAGATGAAGGCCTCCTATTCTGTCATGTGCGGCTCCAAAGCCAGGACACGTGAGCAAATAGTAAAAGTCTCCTATAATAGATGAAATATGGTTATTAAATGTATCCAGCTTTGCACTGGTGTGGTGATTCTGTGCTCTGCAATGACTTGTCAGTGATGAGGGATGCTCCAAGCTTCTGAAGAAAACACCTGTTAACAGCAAACTGATGAGAATGAAAACATGAGGAAGTCTTTAGGCTGGAAAATGACAGAGCAGTGGGGGAATTGGACTTTTTTTTTGAAGGTAGATGAATCATAAATGAATGTTCTGAGGACATATTCAGAGTACTGTGAGTTGACCAGTCATTCCCACAGTTTGCATCAAACATGCACACGCACACACGCACGCACATTGCACATACTTGTGTGTTGAAATGACCAGGTGAGAAGCTCAGCCTGCTCTCCTCTCCCGGTGTAAGAGAGCAACAGTGCTCAGTTGATCCCTTCAGACAAAACAGCACAATCCCTCCACATCAGAAGGTCCCCAAAACCGTCCCAGTCAGCCGAAAAAAAAATTAGAAAAAAAGCCCCAACAACAACAACAAGATGCTCACTGCCCAGGAAAAATCCGGATCGGTTGAGAGGCATTTAAGGACCGAGCCGTGTTCTCCTCATCAATATCTCTCGGGGTGCGGCGTGCACCATCCCGCAGCAACTCCACAGATTAAAATCATGTCCGGCCTCAAACTATGACTGCATCCCTGAGAATCGCCAGGGGAACAGGATGCCTGTCATATTTTTTTTTTCCTCAGCAGGATTATTCCTCTCATGAAATCCATCCGTCCTGAACACGCGTCGCAACACTCACACACATCTTTTTTTTTTTTTTTTTTTTTTTTCCCTAGCAGCGGTGTTGATGACAATTCTCCGTCTCTGACATCTGGAATGAAACAAAAACAACCAAACAGTGCTGCAGATGCTTCAGCAGCAGCAGCAGCATCAGCATCAGCATCAGCATCAGCAGCAGC
This sequence comes from Thunnus albacares, assembly GCF_914725855.1. Classification (NCBI taxonomy): domain Eukaryota; kingdom Metazoa; phylum Chordata; class Actinopteri; order Scombriformes; family Scombridae; genus Thunnus; species Thunnus albacares. Next base: position 11,499,339 of record NC_058118.1, on the reverse strand, counting down.
TCGATATAGCAGCCTCTCACCGGTTAGTGCGTCTGTGTGGTACGCACGCCGGATAGCCTACAGGGCGTTGCTGGCAGGATGCTACTGGAGGAAAAACACAATGTTTTGGTTTGGATTGTTTCCTCCTAATCCTCAGGCAGTTTCTGACCTCATGTTTTAGGATGAATATAGTCTCGCAGATAAAACTCTCTAGAGCACCACAGACACATTTTAAGCGCATGTGAGAACATTCTCAGGATATTATGGTGATTTAAGACTGGGGCTCTGACCTAAAAGAAGCAATTACTCCACAGTTAATTGAATTGATTCCGATCAGGTTGACCGTCATGGCCTGTTTTGTTAAATTAGTCTCTCAGATGCCAATTTAAACCTTTTAAGTATTACATTTTCTATTCTGGTGCTACTTTGGGGGGTGCTGTCTCTGGGGAAATGAGAGAAATGGGAATAACCCTATGAAATTAGGATGCTGTGAATAAGATTCCCCATCTAATCACAATATTGATACAGGTGTTCAGTTTGGCTCCGTCTCATCTCTACGTCCTGCTGCTCACAGACAGTGTAAACACGGGGAAGGTTTTTTTGGGTGAAATTTAGGCCCCGCTGTCTCTTTAACAGCTCGCACCTGCGCAGCTGCCCGGTGCTGATGCTGCAGTGCCCGGGTTATTTTCGGTAAAACAGCCGGGGTTACTCGCGTTCAAGCGGGCCCTACACGCCTTACATCACCCCTGAGAGGAAATCAAAACCATTTTTAGTGAATCGCACCTGCCTCTTAATCAGACCAATTTAAAACGAGCTCTTGCGTCTCCACATGAGCGATCTCAGCACAGAAAACCATCTCTCTGTGATTTGCCTTCATATAGCTGCTAGGATAACCAGTTTCCTATTCTTAGACGCAGACAGGGTAACACATATAGACCTGAATCAATGATTGAAAAGCCAGACTACATGAATATGCCTGTAATTCACCACAGATTTACACTGTGTTGCCAGCCACCTGTGGTTTCTTTGTATAAGTCATCCCTGATGGAGACATGTCAGCATCCAAAATAAAGATCAAGGCTCCAGTGTATGTGATGCATTACCATTTTCAAGCATGATTGATAAATGTAGACAGACTCAAAGAAGGACACCATGTGCTACTTCCATCTATTATTCTACTTCAAAGGCCAAATCCTGATTGTGTAATGACATAATTTCCTTGAGGAAAGAGAGATGACCTTTCTTACATCCTCCATGGAATGAAGTTTGCATGCATGAATTATATTAAAAACATCCAACCATTCTCATTCATACCTTCTGAGAAAACATGACCACCAGACAGCTCATTAATCATCTAAATGATCATTAAGTGTGTCCATTCATAAGCCACCACATCAACAGTAACTGCAAACACTTGTGTTAGTTTGCAGTCTGTGATTATTTAAACTCAACAAAAGCTGTCTTTGCAGAGCGACGTGGTGACTGCAGGATTAAAGGTATTCGGGGACTGGAGTTTGCACAAATGAGGGCTAGGCAGAGTATAAGTACTGAGCTGCTGTGATATTAAACAGACATCAGAAGAGAAACATCACACAGGATGGCACTTAGAACAGCTGCTGTCCTCTCTGTGGGCCTCCTGCTGTTACTCATACAAGGAATGCTCACAGATAGAGGTGAATATATGAAAAAAAACTAACCTTAAATGACTCATTTTGGTAGCTTTGTGTGTGTGTGTTTCATGAATAAGAGAATGTAACATGGTGTGCAGGTCCAGCAACTCTTCCTATCAGACTGTCTGTAGTGAATGACCTGTCCAACATGACTCCTGAGTCCTATTCCAGCTCTGTGGCAGAGGGAGGTGTGCTGCTGGGCGCTCTGAGCAGACTGCAGGAAACACAGCGGGACTTCAAGTAAGACCTGCCCGTGACATCCCCTTTAATATCTTTGCATATAATCCTTTATTCTTAAATGTGGCTCAGCTGTTTCCTCTACGTATTTAAGATTGCGATGAGACATTTCAGCTCCTGTGGACACATTTTACAGGTTCACAGTGAAGGTGGACCCAGACTTTGGCCTGTTGCTGGAGAGTGTGAATGGAGTAGGTGGAAGTGAAGGTGAGCAGACGTACTGGGAGATCCTGTCAGAAAGCTCAGGAGAGTTAACCAGGCTGGATGTGGGTGAGTATCCTCCCCTGAGTTTCAATAGAACTTATCTGAGGAAGACTTAATAAGGAGTAATGACACATGAGAATTGGCTGTTCTTTCATTTATTGCCTCAGGATGTCCCCTAATGTGATTAGACTAAAATCTTATTGTTGTGACAATATTACTCAATCTCTGCCTTTTATTTCTTGATGTCATCTTTTTGGTGCAACTATGTAATTATAGCAAGTCATTTTTTTAATTATACTTTGGGTTATTCTAGAGTACTTAAGTTTTTTTTTGGAGAAAAGAGGATGTACTAATAGTTCCTTATTATCCTCTAAATGCTATTACGGCCAGAACATTGTCAACTGAACACTTTGCTCCTCCAGAATCTGAAATATTACAATCTCACTTCAATCCTTTTCACAGGAATTGGCTGCTACACACCACAAGAAAACGAACACATCATCCTCAAGTTCAGCACCTGGTCCCAACAGTGATGAGCCATCTTCACTGTGTAGCAGTAAGTCTTCAGGGTCAGATGTGGAACACAATGAGATGAAAACTTCATTTCCTTTTTTAATTTTTTGCTATCATGGTTGTCTCTGGAAGATCAAGTCCCTGTAAAGTCAAATGTGGTGCTGAATGTGAAAATAAACCATACAGTGACATCTAGTGGTTTGCAAGAGGAAATTCATCTATCAAATGCACACAGATAATAAAATATGTTAGTGAGTCTGTATCAGTATCAAACATATGAGCAAATAATCAGAGTGGCAGTGGTTGAAAAACATATGCAACATTTATTTACATTTTGTGAATGTTTGACCTTGACTTCTCCTTGTGTCATCTGCAATTCTTTGAGTTTGTTAGAAGTTTTCTAAAAATATACGGGGTATCAAGAATGACTACGACATAACATACTTGAAAAACTCAAAACCAATATAAGAAGAAATGTCACAGGCCAGAAACGCTAATGTCCATCAGAGCTGTTTGAGTTCAGAACACTTTTGAATAACATTTGGAAGCCAGATGAGTATTAGTGGCAGCCTTTTGTCCCTACTCATAACACATTACAGTCTGTTTAAGGAGACTACTGCAAATTCAAGCTTGAAATTTCTGCTTTCAACTGTTAGAACCAAGAAAGTGCTGGATTAAAAAAAATAAGCTGGTAGAGGTTCATTTCATGAAAGTGTCAAGGGCTTAAATGTGTCATGGTTTTAAACACTGTGACACATTTAAACATTCAGAGAAACTATTTCTGTTTAAGTTGTTCAGGTGGAGCAGCAGTGTTTTCTTTATTTTTATTCCATTCAAATGCAGACATAGTTTCACAGTAATAAATTCCATCTATATGAAAGTAAAGATTTAATTTTCAAACAAAAATGGATATTTTGGGCCATTTGTCATAATAATTTAAATGTAAAAAATATACATAGCATACTACTGAAAAATCAATCTGTGTATAAGGTGTACAACATTCTCCGTGTTAACACTGACCCCTGACCTTCCTGCCAAAGCTCCTCCCTTTCTAACAAGATTAAGGTTTCAGCTCCTTCCAGGACAGATGGACTGAGAGGAGGAGCGATGAGGCAGAGACACTAATCTCAGCGGTTTCACTTCCCACTCTCCTTATGTTCATCTTTCTTTCTACCTGTCTCTCAGAAACATAAACATGTTTACAGACACACATGTTAAAAGAGTTTGTGTAATGCTCCTGGTGATCTGACCTGGTGACATAAAATCATATTTAGCACCGAATTAATTCAGAAAAAGGTGCCTGAGCTACCAAGTGCTGTCTTGTGAACAATAATTTGCTTACTGAAAATGAGCTTTTTATTAAAAATCAAATTCACCACGTGGCACTTGAGGTTGACTATTTTCATTTTAAGTATTTAACTATTTGACCCTTTTTTAGCTGAGTAAAATTCACCTCACTTTTCTTTTCTATCTCTTTACCCTTTATCACACAGAGATTAACTGAACTTTGCAGTTCTGCTTTGCTCATAATTCACCATTGACTCAGAGGGATTTGAACGTGAGGCACCGAAGTCTCCTGATCATAGAGTATTATCCTTTATATAAAAACCAAGGAGAAATCATTAGATTTAGAGTGCCAGAAAGATTAAATTAATGTCCTCAAACATCCAGATTTTTGTCCATTGAGTTGTCCACACAACAGATGAAGCAGATGAAACATAGTGTGGCTCTGTGGTGTACGAGCTGTCCATATCTTTCTTCATTTGATGTCTCATTGTACCGTCAACATGTGTTTTTTCTCCATGTTTTAGCCTGTAGTTACTAAAAATAAAAAAAGACAAAAATGTTATGTTCTTTGCAGGGAATCCCTCAAAGAAAAACAGCAAATTCAAGTTTAAAGCAATGATCAACCACAGTCAAGTTTGCACTGAGACAACATTGCATCAGTTTAAAAAAAAGGCGGTCATTTATACCTGAGAGTGTGGTGTGGAAGCTACTCACCACATGATAAAGCGCAGTCACAAATGCAAGGGACACACTGTGCAAAGAACCGCTTCCAGCCGGTGTCCTTCTTCTTGCAGTTGTCTATCAGAGTGCAGCCCTGTTTGGGGGGGCCGAAGTAGCTCTTGTACGCGCAGGTGGAGTTGCAGGTCCCGTTCAGCTCCTTCTCACTGATTTCAATGCGTCCCCGCTGACACATTCCTACGAGACAGGCAAAGTGAAATCAAATGATGAGCTGACAGGGCAGAGATGATAAAATCGGTAACACTTTATAATAAAGGTACGAATCATATACTTGAGTAATGCTTAAATAATGACTCATGATGATTTAATGCATGAATTAATGCAGGATGTATCATAAATCCCTGTTGCTGACCATTAACAAATGATCATGCCACTATGACTTTATGTGATTAGTTCACACTTATGATAGATCATCAGTTAAGAAATGTTAATTCACAGTTACTTCATACATTACTTGATATGCGAATGCAAATTAGCTGAATTCCTCTTATATAAAAGTTTATTTCAGGACCACGCATTAGTTCAGCCTCTCTAGAAAAAAAGCTTCATATCTCTATGACAACAGACACTCAGTTGTCAGTTTATTGTGTAGGCCTACAACACTTCTGTTGAGCTTAAACACATGATCATTCTCCTCTAATTTGTCAATTGGTACCTGCTAGATGATTTTGACTCGGCTGCATTCAACAACAACACAAATACAAAAAAAACAACTAAGTTCCACCCACTATGTAAGTGTGTCAAAAATATGGGGTCTATTTTGTCTAATTTCAGTCACGCATAGTTAAGCATTACTTACGAATATGATTTGTAAAGTGTTACCATAAAATCTTTGTGTGACTTAATGTAGTATTGCGTTTACTCACGGAGGCAGGTAGGTTTCGGGGTCCACAGGCCATTAGGCTGGCAAAATCTGGTGGGGTTTCCCACCAGCAAGAAGCCAGGACGACAGGCGTACCTCACCACAGAGCCCACCCACCAGTCATTACCATACACTATTCCATTATAGTCCACGTCTGGCCTCCCACAGTTCACTGCCATACAGGGGAAAGACAATGCAAAGCATGGTACAAAGCTCCATTCATGTCAGACATTGTTGCAGTCCAAGTCTTACCTCTGCACAGGGACTTGTAGCCGAGCCAGCAGCAGCTTGAGTCCCCACAGCGATCTCTCCTCAGCTCCTGGTGGAGAGACTTACAGCCTCCATAACAAAGAGGCGCTGTCCCAGACCAATACATGTCGTCTATGAAATCCGGTTCGGGAATCCATTCCGTCTCACCTACAGTAAAACATTTGAATTAGCTTTTTCAAACACTTGAACAGGACAAATCACAAACACCCATATAATCAATAAAACAATAATGGTTCTTAAAGTTTCCCTCCACTCAAAAATGTTTCTTCTTGTTCCTTCAGTTGGATGTTTGAGCTTCACTATGCAGATTGATGTTTGTGCAGAGTTTGACACTAGAAGGCTGTTTTCATCTTCATCTGCTGAAAGTGGAAAGTTTGTCTGTGATTACAGAAAATCCAAATCCAATTTTAAGGCCCACCCCTTAAAATTGGATTTGTGACATCACAAACAGTTTTGAAATCAATCCTGGTCCAATAATCAATTTACACAAATGTGATGTGGAAACTTGAAGCCTCCAGTGCATATAAAATGAGAATTGACTTTTCAGTGAACAAGGGAACATCTTGCATCCAGCAGCTTCTGAAATTAAATATATTTGCATATTCATAGTTTCCGGATTTTTTAATGAGTGAGAAGGAGTAGATGTCATTTTTTTAACAAGATATTCTTTTGGTAGAAAAACTATATCAGACACAAATTATTATTCAAAGTAGAGTATTTTACATACATCTTAAAATATGTCTGGAGGGAATCTTTATGGATTTTCTATGCAAAACCCAAACTGAAAATGCACTTCAGGCTACAAGATTAAGAAAGATGTTATTGTTGTTACATACTGTAGGGATCCATAAGAACTGTTCCCACAATGCAATGAGCTCTGTCCCATGACTAAAAAGACTAGAGCATGATTGAAAAACATATTGGCATAATAGGAGGTCTTACCACTACCTTCCACCACTCCAATCCTTTCAGGAAACTGAGAAATCGCTCTTTGGAAGGACCCAAACACCAACAGCAGCAGCAGCAGTGGATGTAACCTCATGGTGCCCATCTTCTGATGCAATCAGTTTCTGTGAAAAATCTGCAGATGGATCTGGGAACTAAGGCTATGTCATATTGCTGTCCTGCAGCGGTCTATACATCATCATCATCGCGACGTCAACAGACATAAAGCCATTAGCAACCGTCCCAGTAGAGCTGAGTTCACTGACTGCAGAACGAGGAAGCAGAGAGCAGTAAGTAACACTAAACTAAGCTCCGTGTGGTGCCTAATCTTCTACACACCGCTAATCATTCTGTGACTGGATTCACAGCTCAAACGAAGGCGTGTCGCCTGATCACCAGAAATTTTATGAAAATCAAAGCAAAAACAGGATGAGAAGATCATGTTATATTGTTATTGTCAGGTGTAGAGTAATGATAAACAGTATTTTTGTTGTCTGAACATTTGCACTGATATTGATATGTACTTCTTGAGTCAAATAGTAGGATTTTGAAAATCTTTTGCAGGAAAGTTTCACTGAATGGGTAAACTGCCAAACAAAGTCGGCCCTCGTTCACACTTTTCATTAACACAACCAGATGTGTTTTTCCATTTAGGCAGAAAGATTTCAAATCACATACATGAAAAGTAACTGACCATCAATCAATAATACCAGATACTAAAAATTTCAGTTTAAAGTCACCTAATAACCATGTGTCTACCAAGAGATCAGTCAGTTCCAAACATATACGAATAACATTCATTGAACACACAATAGAGCTGCACTAGAGCAACTAATATCAGCAGGGGGCACCATAGTACTGGTAAAGATCTTGATGTAACATTAAAAACATCTGAATAAGTAAAAAAAAATGTGATTTTTATAAACATTGTGTCAGATGTTTATTCAAATTGTAGATTAAGCATAAAAAAACAAACAAACATGCTCTCCAAGCTAATAAGTTAGCCCCTCTTTGCTGGGCTCCAGACATTTTGGTGAACATGTAATTCTTGTAAAACCATTATTCCAAACCTTTAAGGGTGTGACTGATGTATTTCTGAATTTGGGACAGCCTCTCCATCTCACAGAGAATGGTCATCCACTTGGCAGTGCAGCATTAGTAAGTCTGAAGATGTTACAGTGCGAGACAAAATAAATGAACTGAAAAAATATTTTTAAAAAATACAGGCCAACAGGTTGGACACAAGCTCAACATTAGCAAACAAAACACATACAAACTGGTTTATTGCCTAATATAGGCTTATGGGTCATCATGGAGCACACATCCCTTCATTTAGACGTTTTACACCTAATCTACATCTCTGTGCAGCCCCCACTAAAGGCACAGAAACTCCACTAGATTCTTCATACATTTGCTGTGCATCTGAGAAACAGTACAGTGGATTAAAGAGTGTCCAGTCATGTACGGGGTGTGTGTGCAAGACTGTTCAAATCATCTGCATTCCTTGCTGCTGAGCAGTATCCTGGAGTTGCAGCATGACAGTGTCCTCCCCTGCCTGTGACAAGCCTCCAGTGAGAACGTACAGCATGCTCTCTTCTTGAACGCCCTCCTCAGTGCTGACGGTCGGCTCCTCAGGCCTCTGCTCCTCCAGCAGCACCCCTCTCAGTTCTACCTGCACTTCCGAAAGAGCTGCCCCGGGGGATTCTTCCTCCGCCTCGGTCTGGCCACTGTCCTCGTCCTCCTGCCTATTTTGTCTTTCTCTCATCAATTGCTCTGTCAGCTCCACGCTCTCGTAGCGAATCAGCTGCAGCCTCAAGAAGCCGTCCTCATGCTCCTTGTACCTGGCAGAGTGACAGGGAGGCAATCAGTGCTGTGACATTCCACACATCTCAAATTCAGCATTACTGGATGGATCGATTCAAGACTTACCTGAACCTTGGGTGTCCAGACGGCCATTTGAATTGGTGCTTTTTGTGCAGATGGACAGTAAGGTTGTTGCCCCTGGTGAAGCACTGACCACACACGTGGCACTTGTAGCGAGCTACAAAATTACCCTGAAAGAAAATTAGAGGATGATAAATGACATTAAAAATTCCTCTCTGAAGGCAAGTTAACGATTATTTAAAAGAGTCCCCCTTTCACCTCATGCTCTTTTTTATGGTGAATCTTCATGGTGGTGAGGGTACGAGAGGTGAAGCCACAGCCAGGAACGTCGCAGTGGAATGCCGGCTCGCTGCTGTGGGTTTCCAGGTGTTTACGCAAGTCGATCAGATTCTTACAGCTATGAAAATAAAATCAAGAGTGCGAGTATTAAGATAACATAAATGTAACTGCTTGTCTACCAGCTTCATCTTGATTTGTATTGCTGCAGCTTCAGAGGAGGTGATACCTGTACTCGCAGTAGTCGCAGCTGTATGGCTTCTCGTTACTGTGGCGGAACTTGATATGGTTGCGCAGTGATGACGGTGATGGACAAGTCATGTCACACAGTGGGCATTTGTAGTGGCTCACTGTACCAGTGAAACAAATCAATGATGAGACAAAAATCATCCAACAGGAATCCCTCACTCACTTCAATACTAAAGTCTATTATATGGTCATTTGGTAAAAATAGACATTATAAAGGCCTATTAGTACTTATTCTTCTGTTAAACCCAGAAATCATGGTGGAAAACCTGACACTTTTCCATAACAACAGGGATTTATTTGTAATGGGAATTGCTGATCACAGGATGGAGAGGTCTTGAGAGTTTATACTCTCTAAAAAATATACTAAAAAATGATTTGAAAATGGTTTTGAAAGGCTGAAACTGTACCAGATTTACAGTTATTAAGCTCAAACATGCCAAAATAGCTGTCTAGTGTTTTAAGGCTTCACTTTATTTTTCCCCCTACAAATCTACACATTTTGGGAACAACTGATAATACTGATAAAGCTTTTATGTGTGGACTGACCGTGGGTCCTCATGTGGTCTCTCAGTAGTCTTTCTGTTGCAAAACGTTTGGAACAGTGAGAACACTGGAACCTCTGACCTACAGAAAACATAAATACGAGCACACAAAGCAAAGCAAGAATTACTAGATGTTAGTTGAACCAAAATAAGTTAGACACATTGCTATTCATCTTGCTGTCAGAATCCCTGGAGCCTATAATTTTACCTTCCATGGCGCTCTGTCGAATTATGTGGTCGAAGAACTTTGTGTTGCTGGCGTACATCCCACCACAGCCTGGACACGCCACTACCTTCTCCTGGGTGTGGCTGCGCAGGTGCTCCCGCAGCTTAGGACGCCCTTTAGCGGTGGCTTCGCAATCTGGAGAAGAACAGTCACAGAACTTAAACTCAATGACCCGACATCCTCAGTATTTTATTTTAAACCTAAACTTTTAAACCTCTTTAACCGAAACTTTGTTGTGAAATCTTAAGTTACACTGACATTTCTGAACCATAATATTAAGATCAATCATGTTTAATAGCTTACCTTTCCATCCGCAGCGTATTGGGAATTCACAGTCTCCTGCTGGTATATCTATACACAGGCTATGCATCTCCACATGGCGGTAGAACCACTCTGGGTTTTCATACGGCGGTTGCTTTGACAAATATGCAAAGAAAGAAATAGTTTGAGTTTAAGAAAATGTGGCCTAATGGCCTAGCATCTAATATTATTTTCCACCAAATCTCACAAACTGTTAAATCAAGTGATTTATTTAGGCGTTTGTTTTCTTAGCTCCACTAGCAGCAGCACCAGCCTCTGCCAAGCTTACCTCACATTCCTCCCAGAGGCAGATAAAATTGTCTGGAATTTCAGGGATGATGTTGCGGTTGTGGTAGCCGATGGAGCAGCTGCCAATCTCCGGCTGGGCGTTAAGCACCTGCTGACCCAACTGCTTCAGCTTAGTATGGTAACAGTGAAAGAAGAGATGTCGTCGCACCTCTTCAGGGCCCTCCACAGAGCAGAAACCGCAGTCTTTCCAGAGACAGTTTCTCTCCTCTTGGCACAAAAAGCAAAGAGTTTGCATGAGTGGGCATCTCTATTTATGCATTAATATTTATTGTTTATCATCTAAAAGTACTCCAGCACATTGGATATAAAGTTAAGCGACGACTTGTGGTTAAAATGGCAACTTTAAGCTTTAATTTGGGAGAGGTTGGATGCAATTCTGATGAAAGGTGTAGAACTGTAGTCAAATTTGGACAAATTAATATAATCAGCAGTCTGAGTTAGTCACATCAAGTGGATATCTGCCACATTTACAGTCTTAGTAACAAAAATAGCAAAAAAAGAGGGACTTTGACAGTAAAAAGACTGCAATGTTGAAAGATATCTTCATGATTTGACTCACTTGGATGGCTGAAGCTTCATATTACCTTCAGATACATTTTTGCACAGAGGGAGGACTGCAGATTTTGGCCCCCATCACTTACATTGTAAGTGCATTGGAGAGATCTTCTAATGGTCAGTATGAACAGGAGGGATGATTACAGCAAGAAAAACCTATTTCAATGTTCAATTTGGCACCTGACTATTGTTTTAAGACAGACATGAAAAATTATGAAGTCGTCCTTTAAACTGTGTGGCCATAAAAACCCATTTTAACTTCAGCCATTGTTTCATTTCAATCCTATGAGCTGCAGTACAAATATGTACAACTATCAAGGCTGCACTCTTTATTCGCCTCCACATTAACGTTACTCGTTACAGCACGAAATACGCCAACATTAGACCAGCCACAGGTAGATACTGTTCATTATAAGACTGAAAGCATCTCACCCTCTGCTTCTTCTTCATCGTCCTCCTCCGCCATGTTCACAGCAAGGTGACCCTCCGCATGCTTGCAGAAGTTTTCCATCAAACTGAACGACTCCTGACACGACCCCCACTCACACTCCAGCTTCAGTGTTTTCTTCTGTATCCGTTTGTTGTGAGGCATCTCTTTCTAAAATGTAGTGTCTGTTTTACACCCAGCGTGATGCTACCAGGAAGTCTTTACAACACTCTCCGGCTCTAATAAAACCCCTGAATCAATATCCTCGAAGACTGTGACAAACGAAAAACATACAATGAGACAACTCCTTACTTAAATACGAGCTTCAGCTCTGCTGATGGCTGTTTTGGAAACACAGAAATCATGTAAACATCGGAGTTGCTTTGACTGTTCCGTGCAGATGTCTCCCCAGAAACAAGGACCACTTCCAGGGTTCCGGATGTAATCTGTTCCGCCTCCAGCTCTACTTTGTTGGTGATAGATGGGGACGATTAGCAAAACTCTCGTCCCTTCCCATCTAATCTAGTATTTACTATTTACCACTTTTGCAATGGAAAGTAACTAAGTACATTTACTTAGTTACTGTACGTGCAATTATGAGATTATTTTCATTTTATTCTACCTTATATTTATGCTCTGCTACATTTCAGAGGCGCATGGTACATTGGGTACATTTGACTCCACAGTTATTCGGCAGTAGTTATAATCAGCTCATACAGTGTTACAGATTAAAATACCCAACGCTATATAAAGTATCAGAGCCTGACTGATACTGGAATTCAGAGGCTCATACCAATATTTAAGTATTTTAAAAATCGACAATATGCCAATATCCACGTTTTTCATCAAAGTATCAAAGCATCATTTAACACTGTTGATAAGGATCCCCATTAAATTTAGCTACTAAAGTGTGACCCAGATGTTTTTGCATTGCAATTCCTTGTTATTTCAGGCTGACATATTGTATACAAATACTATCATTATATAATAACACTCCTCTAGATTTGGGTAAAATAAATGCTTTTACTCTTACGCACATTTAGCTAATAATACTTTCATATTTTAAGTAAGATTGTGAAGGACTCTAATTTGTAATGAAGTATTTTTTAATAGTAGCGTTGCTACTTTTATTTAAGAATCTGAATACCATCTTCCACCACTGCAAATAACAATGACGGTACAAATCTTCTATTTTAATTTTCTCAGCCTTTATTTCTCAGTTTGAGGCTTCCATCTCAACAATAAACCGTTTCCCATTTGTAGTTACATTCCTAAACAAAATAGTCCAGTGGCATTCGACTTCACATTGATGAACCCCTGGGGAACATACATATCCGTCATAAAAATACAGATATGTATCCAATAATACCAAGAAAACTAAAAACAATCAATTCTAATTATTGTAGTCGGGACACCCTTCACCTTTCAAAGACCTCAATTTCCTCTAATATTCCATCTATTTATCTGTCTCCACCGATATTCTCAGTGATAGTCTTTGGACTTCCTTATGTTTTCACTGCTTTTGTTTACGATGATCATTCTGTGTGCGTTTATTCAGATGAAAAAAAAGATAACTCACATGTTGCATGGATTGATAGTCATGCAAAATGAAGTGTGAGTGAGCCCTTCTATAAGTTCTTAAACTTATCAAACAGTAACAATTTAAGAGCTGATGTTGGCAGCTCTGAAGACTGAAAGTCACCCCCACTTACTCTACTATCCTTACAAAAACCCAGTATAAAAAAATATACCTTCAGGGTGAACACAGATGACAATGTTACATTATCCTGCCTGTAATTCATGAAACACATGGTGGAAGGAGAATAACAAACACAACTGTTGAAGCTGTTTATGCTTACACGGTATATGAAAATGTTCTACCAAAGTGAAATATCACTTTAAATCTTTGCACTGGGTCAAAGTCTGAGGCAGAGAAGTAACAGCGAGGTAATGGAATCTATTAAAAGGCGTATGAACAATGAGCCTGTGAAATAGTTCCACAAATATATCATATTTTCTCAGTCAGTATTCTCTCTGGTTTCCTGCAGAGCTGTCTAGACGTCGTAGAAGAGGCGCACCAGATGATAACGGATCCCAAAAGCCACTGCGCTGCCCATCACCTGCCACAGACACAGAAATGAGCACCCGGTGAAACTTTCATATATTTTCCAATGACTAACACTCTTCCAGGGGATTTAGGTACAGCAGGTGTTTTGTTATTACCTGTATGATGAGCATGATGACTGTGAGGTTTCTCTCATGGATGGGGCCGAGTAATTTCAGTACAAGATTTATTAAGGTCATGTTGTTGCACTCAATAAATTCACCATCTCCCTCTTGGCCCCTTCGCACTTCTAGCAGTTTCAATAACTCTGCCACCTGTTGAGGAGCAAAGGTTTTTTTTTTTTTAATCAACCAATAAACACATAACAACAAATAACAGCTTGAAGTCCGCCACTTGTCTGGTTCACGTGTAGACCAAACTACAAGCACTGGTACCAGGCCTCTAAATCACTCCCACATCTACAATTTTATCAGCAATTCAAATTGTAATTATAACAACAACAAAAAAGGTAATTCTATATAATTATCAGGCTAATTAACAGTTAAAAGTTTATCTGCACCACCAGGCATGCTGCTACCTGCTTGCTGTCATGAATTGAGGGTGTACTGTATGCTGGCCCTTGCATGGTCACGGCAAGTCTATGTGTTTTACATCAAATAATGCCTCTGCATGCTGACATTGTGGGTGAAATAAAGCAGAGACAATCAGTTGATTAAATGTTTAGTCAAGAGCCAGAAAATTAATTAGCAACAATTTTCGTATCAATTAATTGTTTTAAGCCGATTAGCAAGTGAAACTGCCAAACGTTCTCTCGTTTCATCTTCTCCAATGTGAAGATTTTCTGCTTTTCCCTTTGATATATCATTTTTAATTCAATTCTTATTACATTTTTATTATATATATATATATATATATATATATATATATATATATATATATATATATATATATATATATATATATTAAAGCCCTGGAGTGAAATGTTCTTGCTCAATAAAACTGGACAAAAGCAAAGTAGCGGGCAAGTACATTCAACAAAAGAACACACAAGAGAAAGAGCTTTACCCTCAGAATGAGATGTCCTAATTTAGAAAGGTCCTTTCTTTTGAATTTAGAGTAGCTCATCCCCAGTTTGCCTGTGTCTGGATTCAGTCTTTCATTGTCGGTAATATAGGGAGAAAAAAAAAAGAAGTAAATACAAACAATGAGAGAGCATAACAGCATACAGGATGATTGAAGAAGTCCATGAGCAGCAGGTTACCTGGGGAGTCTGTGTCTGGGACAGGGGATGACGTGGAAAAGCTGAGGCAAAGAGTAGACAAAGTTAACCACTTGAGGAATGAAGAACAGCAGCATTGTTTTGCTGAAGTGTCCCAAGATGCCGACTACAGCAAAGGTCATCCCTGCAAAGTAGCAGAAAGTGTCTCCCACAAACACAGATGAGGGGTACCTGTGACAACAACAGGTTGCAAATTGAGAAAAATGTAAGAACAGACATATCAAATATTCCTCTGCACTTCCAAATGTGGGGAACATTTTTCATAGAACTGCCTCAGGTTAATAGGTTAAACTTACCAGTTGTGGTAAAAAAGTGCTAATGTGGTGAAGAAGAAGGGTATCATGAAGTAGAGGGAGAAAACGTGGTCATCGTGGTAATCTCCTGATAAATAAGACGACCAAGTTACAACAAACCAATGTCAAACCAAAAATGTCCACATTAGTCCTGCTGTATCATATTAGTGTAAAATTCTTTTCTTCAAAGAGTGACAAATTCTGCCAGTGCAGTTGGATTATTCCTCACTTATTTCAAAAGTATTTTCACTTCTTTCAGGGATTTTCCAGTGAAACAAACATATCAATATCAAATACACTCATGACTTGCAGTGCAGATGGACTGATCTGTGATGCTGATGAGAAACCACACACACCACTGAGCTCAAGCAGGTTGAAGACGATGATGGAGCCGGAGATAAACAGAGCTTGACCTGACTCGATGCCGTTAATTCCGGCTAGGATGTTGATGGCGTTTGTGCAGAATACCGCGAGCATTCCCATGTAGACATAGTAAAGAATACCTATCAAAGAAAAAGGAAGAATGACTGAACATGAAAATCCCAGTTCCCAAATTTACTGGTACAGTATTTCCTCAGAAAAGCCCCGAGCAGTTTCAGCTGTATTGGGAAAAAAAAATCATAGACAACTGCTTCTCTGTTTTCTATGAAGATTTATATTTCAACTGTACTACTTTTCAATGGCTCCCAGTTGAAAATTAGTAGAGACACCCCAGATAAAAAAAACACGCTGGAGGGATTAAATATCCCCCATCTGGGATGGGAACATCTTGGCATCCCCCTGGAGGGACTTGGGAGGACATCTGGCTATCTTGATTGCCCTGCTGCGACTGCAGCCCCATGAATGCATGAATGTATAATTTAAACAACCACGCAACTCACCCAGATCCAAGTGCAGCCCAAGTAGTGCTCTGAAGGGCTTGGGCACCACGATGACTGTGTTACCAAAGTTGGTAAAATAGACCATCAGCAGTGGCAGGGAAGCCATGGTGGGAAGCAGGAGCTTGTGTCTCCACCGCAGGTTCAGCACATCATCAGCAAATCCCAGGAAGATCATACAACAGATGGCCAAGAGTGCGCCTATCAGCTGTACAAACTGACCAAAAACAACACCGAGATTAGATTAGATATTTGAGAGTAAACACACAGTTTTACTACACATCAGTCTAGCCACCTCATTGTGTGGGAAGCCCTTGCACTGATCTCCTACAAAGCAGCTAAGGAAAGGCACTGGGATGAAGCAGAAGAGGATGATGAGGAAGACCGTCCCACTGATGACACCCTGGGACTCTGGGCTGCAAAAAAGGGGTGAGAAGGCGAAAATTAGGGCAGAAAGGTAGCATAAATTTGACATATTATTAAACAGTGAAGGATAAGAAATCATAAGATAGATACAAGAATGACTCACACTTCCTTTTTATTTGTTTTGTTTAGGTCCATTCCGTACAGCCTAGCTGAGATGAAATGGTCTTTGAAGGCAGGAATGAGTTTGATTGTGGCCATGCAGCCCAGCACAGACATGAAGCAGTTGATCACCAGCGGCAGGACGGGTACTGGCGACATGTTTGCAGGGTTTTTTGGTGGGTCAGTTTCTGACAGATCAAATCACGTTTCTAGATAATCTGACGTTCCCCTTTCAGGCGATCGATGAACGAGCTTTGGCTGTCTTCACCGAGGTAAAAACATGTCATACCGTCATTTCAGAGCAGCATACATCTCCGTAACTCCGGTGTCAAAGAAGAATACATCCATATATCACACAGGTAATCCATAACATTTCTCATTACGGGCTGTTGATGCTATTATCTGTAAACTACTTGGCTGTCTAAACTCCACGTCTATCAGTTTGACCATAAAGTTCCGTGAGTCAGGAGAACATGACACTTCCGGTCACAGTCTTCAAAATAATCCGGAGGGACGACCTCTCGCGAGGTTAGAATATCGCGAGAGTTTCTCAAACATCCCACCGGTTGATCCAATCTTGCACCAATTTTGAGATTGAAGAGAAATCTTTCATAAAATGCATATAATTTGCTTTTTTCCA
Organism: Thunnus albacares; assembly: GCF_914725855.1. Lineage (NCBI taxonomy): Eukaryota > Metazoa > Chordata > Actinopteri > Scombriformes > Scombridae > Thunnus > Thunnus albacares. The sequence continues at coordinate 11,482,186 of NC_058118.1, read as the reverse complement.
AGAATATGTTTTTAAGAGAACTATTTCTCTGCATCTTTGTAGCTCACCTGACACACACAGCTTCCTTATAATTATCTTAGCTAAATTTCATTCTTAAATGTAAATTTGCCAACAAAAGGCCTCTCCTCTCAGTTTTTCATGAAGAATGTGAGCAGCACTTTCAGACCATTAAATGTTAATGAGTGTATTGTTTTTATGTCTTTATTTAACTATTCTGTTGTTCTGTTTTTTGTATTTATTTTTTAGTCATTATTTTTATTCTGTATTCTTCTTCAAATTTGTATTTCATTTTCTGCCTATTTCTTATGTATGTAATGTAATGTACCTCATGTTCATTCAGGTACTCAATAAAGTACAAAATAAAATGTGGCACTAAATATATATTTAGTATCATTCAGTGTAGCTTACTACTGGCAGCTTCCTGTCACTGCAAAAGTGGCCCCAACATCCTCTTCTGCGGATGACATTTCATCTGTTTGATAAACTTCTGTCATCTGTTGTCAAAAACTCATTTATGAGAGCTCCAACTATCGGTTTCATTGCCTCAGCTGTGTCAGTGGAAAAATGGTCAGTGTTATTTATTATTGGATTATTCTTACTTATGCATTAATGTGTAACAACTGTATTTATTCTTGGCTAGTTTACATGATAATAATGCATCACATTTTATGGGCTCATAATCTGTTTTGTATGTAGAATCTCAATCTGCAAAGTAATTAGTAAATATAACTATCAAATATAGTTGAGTAAAAAGTACAATTTGCCTGAGAATTGAGGTGGTGTAGAAGTATGAAAGAGCATAAAACTGACAGTTTTTAAAAACAGCCACAAGTAAGGTACACTTATCTTATATTACACCACTGGTGCAGGTAGATGGGCCTTGGTGGATTAACTTGATGGATAGTGTACAGCACTTTTTTGATAATAGCTTGATATTTTGCTATTACTCTCATGCAGAAATAACAATAATAAGATAAGATATAATTCATTGTCCCCTTAGGGAAATTCTTCTTGGGCTCAGCGTTATTGCATCACAAAAAATGTATCTCCCTAAGATACTCACATACATACCTTACATCATTCATACAAAACAAGAAAAACAAAACCAAAGACCAATGACATTGATAAAAAATAATTAAAAAACACACTACAGTTTATGAAACCAGGAAAATAATATTGCACCAGTATTGCACATTGTAGTAGGATGTTGCAAGGTTATCATACGACTAATAATATTAACAAACAAAACCCAACTGATGTACGGTGAACTGGGGGCTTTTAGAGCCCTCTGCTCTGTGAACGACTATTACAAAAACTGGTTTGAAAATGATTTTGACATTTTAAGGTTTTTGCTGTTATTTTGAATGGCTGTGTCTTTCACTTCCTTTTTGATTTCGCTTTCTTTCCTGCATTGCACGAAGACCCGCCCTACTCTGCTTCTGATTGGCTAGTGCTCGTTTCCTTCGTTAGATTGGTTAGGTTTAGGCACGAGGAGTGAAATGATTGGATTAAAATAAGCACATCAAGGTCAGAGCCAATCAGAAGCAGAGTAGGGCGGGTCTTCTCAGAATGCGGGTGGTAAAAAAGAAATAACGCCGCTTTCCTTCTCCACAGCGCCATCTGTGGGCCGCTGCTGCTGTTTCTGGAGAGCTTACAGTGGGAGGGTATGAGCAGCGGAGGTTTTAAACCTACTGGAGCCTGTAGGTGATGGCTCCGCTTTTAAATCAGTAGATGCCAGCAGAGAGACATCGTTAGAAACATCGCAGATGACTCTGAGATGGGACAAACACATTTATTGCTGGCAGCGTGTCATATCGCCATGAAGCCCGTTTCATGTTACGATTACTTGCTTTCGATTCCCTCCAGCCTGCATCTCGGACCGTTCAAGTTAAACGGTAGGTTGGTTTGTAGCTCAAATTGAGTGTCGACGCCGAGTTTTGTATGTTAACCTGCGCTGCATCGTCCTCTGTGATAATACACGACTCATTCTCAGACATCTACGTAATGTTAATGCAGTTTTCAGTGCTTCATACACACACAAGCGGTGTTTTAACGCCACTCAAAACAAGCAAATTAAAGTTAATGGCGGTTATAGCCACCATCTCTGCGTGTCTCCTGTGTATTCTGGGTTATTCCTCAGTTATAGCGTGTAAGTAGGCATCAAAATGCTGGATGATTGACTGTCTGTTCGCCACCGTTCACAGGCTAAAGGAGGCTGGTCTGCTCTGACTGACAGTCCTGATATTTCCATCTGGACCTGGTGATATGAGAGGCTCCAGGAGACGGTGATGGAGCTCCAGGAGTTGGGCTGGCTGTGTCTGGTGGGTCTCTTCCTAGCCTCCTTGCTCATCGTGCTGGCATGGCTGCTCCAGTACTCGCTGACCGTATTGCGGCTGTGGAGAGCAAGGAGGACAGCCAAGCTGGGCAGAGGAGGAACAGCCTCGCTGCAGCTCCCCCTCTCGCAGCCCCGCCAGAGCCAGGCTGCAGGTGTTTGGGGCTTCCTGATGAAGCTGCGCTCGGGCCGGGATGGGGGACCAGCATCTGAGGCCGGGGTTAAAGGCTTGCTGACCTCCCTGTTCTCCTTCAAGTCCTTCAGGGAGCACTGGCAGAGAACCTGGATCAAAGCTCTGAATGAGCAAGCCTGCAGGCATGGGGTAAGTTGAGATCTTTAAAGTCTCCCTCCGCTCAAAAATGTGTTTTTATTCTTGTTCCTTCAGTTGGATGTTTGAGCTTCACTGTACAGAATGATTTATGTGCAGATTTGACACTAGAAGGCTGTTTTCCCATTCATCTGTTGAAAGTGGAAAGTTTCTCTGTGCTCATTAAAAATCCAATTTGAAGGGGCGGGTCTACGAGCATAATTTGTGACATCACAACTAGTTTGGAGCCAATCCTGGTTCAACATTCAACTTACACAAGTGTTATATGGAAACTTGAAACTTGCATATTCATAGACTCTGGAATTTTTAATGAGGGAGAAGAAGTAGACGTTATTTTAAGGATTTTAACATGGTAATTACACTTTTTTTTGTGGAAAAACCATATCAGACAGACAATATTGCTCCAAACAGTCTTTTTATTTGTTTTAATACATCGGAGGGGATCTTTAAGCTGTTAATGGAAGGAGTTGTAGCACAAATCATATTGCAGATGAGGACTGAATAAACATGATGGCAGTGTGTAAAAGAGCAGGTTACTCCACTAAGCAGAGGCATACATAGTTAAGCAAGGGCTCACACAGTCGGTGTGCCCATGTGCGCTGGAAGAGTGTGTGTGTAGGCAGGGAGGTGGAGGTGTGGGAGTTGGAGTGTCTCTAATCGGTAAGAGGATGGGGGGGTAGAGCCTTGCGTAACAGCTCTGAATCAATGCGAATAAGAGCGGGGAGGCAAGACCAGTCAGCGTAGCCACAGTATGAACACCCACACCTCATATAAATAGTCTGATACCTCTGCCTGAGGGTGGAGGGTGGGAGTTGAGGGGTGTTCAATCACATCAGAAAGAGGCACAATCGATACTGTTGTCCAAGAAAGAAGAACGGTTGTCTCACCTTTCCTGCCGCTCGTAACCTTTGTTGCCAGTGATAAAGCAGCGTTTGTCAAATTATATTAAAACTGCAGCATTTAGAGTAGAAACCTGGAAGTCACTTTTAAGTCTGAACGAATAACTGCATCACTGTTTTGCCACCAAACTAACCAGCTCAGTCTGACCTGCTTCTGATCTGCTTCACACATAACTAGTGGTTTCAGTGTGGTCAGTGCTCCACACAGTAAGCATGTGTTAGAGGCTTACCATAACTTTCTAAAGGTCTTTCTCCTTTGAAAACAGTTCCTTTGATCTGTGATTCAAAGTCTGCCACACAGTCAGATGTTTCCTATGAGCAGTGGAAGAGGAGATGGATCCTCTATCCCCCGCTTAGAAAGTGTGTGTGTTGAGGGAGAGATGAGTTGACGGGGAGTTTAAAGGGGTCAGATCAATCTATAGAAGTGAACATGGACAACAAACAGCACTCGATTTTTTGATTCATATGGGGTCACCTCACGTCAGCTGATTGAAAGACTTCCTCTCAGATGTTCAAGTAAATACTTTGAAATATTTGTTCAGTGATGGTGCAGTTGTTTTGGTATATTGGTTTTGGGGGAAAAAAATACATTTGGTCGTAGCCTAATGATGCAATGAATATGACTCTGTTTGTATGACAAGCTGCTCTTTGCCTGTTTTTAGCACCCAGATTAGAAAGATGTTAGACTTGCCCACCTGTATATGATGGCAGCACATGCAATGATTGAAATCCAAGTTTCATCACCATCATAACCAAATTAATTGATCTGTTTGGCCAAAGGCCGTCTGTCTACCAAGTTTAAACCAAATAATAATGATAATAATAATGATGATAAACAGACAACAATAACCATTGTGATTTTGCACACATTTGCTAAATCTTATAAAACCTTATCATCCAGCTTTACTAGTAATAAATGTAAATCTGGAAGGAACAGTTTGACATTTTGGAAAATGCCTTTTTTTTCTTTATGAGAAGATATTAGAGCTGCAAGAATTAGTCGATTAATCAATTAGTTGCCAACTATTAAATGAATCGCCAACTATTTTGATAATCAATTAATTGTTTTGAGTAATTTTTCAAGAAAAAAAGTCCTCTGATTCCTGCCTCTCAGATGAGAATGTTTTAAGGTTTTCTTTTGTTTTTAATGACAGTAAACTGAATATCTTTGGGTTGATGACTGTTGGTCTTGAGGGCTTTAGGACACAGTGATCAACATTTTTCTCCACTTTTGGACCTTTTTCAGACCAAACAACTAATCGATTAATCGAGACAATAATCAACAGATTAATTGATTATGAAAATAATCGTTAGTTGCAGCCCTAATAGATACCATTTTCATGTTTGTACACTCATTATGAAGTATGAAGTGTTTAGCTTAGCTTAGCATAACTACTGGAAGCCGAGGCAAACAGCTAGCCTGGCTTTGTCAAAAGGGGAAAATAACACTTTCCAGCTTCTCTAAAGCTAATTAACATGTTAACTCTGGTTTGTTTAATCTGTACAAAAGCCAAAAAAGTTGTGGTTTCACAGGGAGCTATTTCTTGGCCGGGTCAGTGGCTTCTTGGGAGTCTCTGTTGGTTGCCTCGCAACCTCATGACAAGACTCCAAGAAGCCACTGCAACAAAGTGAACAAGTGTGTTTACCAAAATGTCAAACTGCTCCCTTAAAGTTGGATATTCTTTGTGTCGTGTTCAGAACCTTCATTAAAAATGAAGAGGACAGTACCTTCTCCTTTTGAGAAGGATACATGAAAATGTGTAAACATTACCGTCCTGTATACACACGGTGCTATAGTGGTTGACGTTTCTTCATGTGATTCCCTCAAGTTACTTTATATATATTCTCTGCATACCACATATGTTTTGGTATGCAGCATTAAGCCCGCTGAGCTTTTTATGTTATCTGTTTTCATCAAAGGGTTAAGTAGCTTAATTTTTGTGTTGGTAATTAGAGGGCTCAGTGAATCTTTAGAACTGCATCTCTTTCTTTCTTTATGGTGGTAAATGGGAGTGTGCCAGCTTAGTTATCTTACAATTGCCCAATGGTTATATGATCCAATGTGACCTTTGTTGCTGTCAGTTACTAAGAAACTCAACAACATTAGAGTGACTTTGGGTGAACCTTGGAGTATGCAGTGAGATTTTAATGGAGTTTCCAGAGGACAAACATGCTGTTTTTCTCTCAAACAATCATGGAAAATAAATCACAATACAATCTAGCTGTAATTGCTCATAGAACAGATATTCTGTTAGGAATAAAACTAGTAATTTGAATCTAAATCACCCTTTGGCTATAATAAATACACAAGGGAGGCTTATTGTAGAAAGTAGACAGGCTTCATTTAAGGCGTTGTTTTTTTAAGGTTGCAATGGATATTTTTCAGCAAAAGCCTGATTTAATGTAAGAACCTTATATCTTCATGGCTCTCTGTAGGTTTGATCTGTGACTGTCTGACTTTTAGGCTTATGAAACACTTGGGGAACCTAAAAGAAAATGCAATTAACAGGCTAGAAAGAAGTAGAAACAAGTTTTTCACCTGCCAGTGATAAGTTATATGACGTTTATTTTAAGATAATTCTCCAGACTGAATAAATGCGTCAGTGGCAGTGGAGAGAGAGAGACAAGCTGTCCACGCCTCTTTGTCCATGTGGCGTTCAGTTTGTGAACTGAGAGTGTGAGCCAAGGCTTCCCGAGCTCACTCATCACAATAAAATATCTACCAGTCATTGTGTCTGCATGCAGAGCAATCTGATGTTCTGAATGTGTCTGGGGCGTATGCAAATCACTTTTTCACTTTGTTTATGGTACTGATTGGAACATGACACTGAGATTACAAAAGACAAACATTGTTTTACATAGATATACCTAGAGGTATATCTAAGAGCCGGCGTGGCCTTGTGATTGAAGACACAATCCTTGTCTTGTTTGTTATAACTTGGTTCACCTTATGATCTGGCTTTTCACCTCCTCCCTCAAAACTTGATTGGAAAAACCTGCTGTCGGGTGTTTCGTGGAGATATTTTTTGCTTCTTACATACAATAAGCACCTGCCACCTGCCAGGCATGTTGCTGTGGCCGCTTGGAAAACAGACACTACAGCAACGGCCCAAACTGTGGTCCCAAAGACTCACGTTCACCTCTGTCTTGCATTTCACAATTATGTTTCTACATCAGCAAAACATGAGCCCCTCCGGAGGAACACAGGGCGATGAAGATACAGCTTCGGTGTCATCATGTTGGGATTAGCATGCAAATCCTTTATAGCATTAGCCTAAGTACTTCTTCGGCATTTTAGATTGATGCTGACAGAGGTCTTTAAATAATTATGTTGAAATTCATCCAAATAAAGGCAAGTTAATTAATAAACAGCGTTCAGCAAAACCTTTCACTCTGCAGGCCCCATGATGTTGGGCTTTTTTTATTGATTCACAAATGATTTTTCTCCTTTCTCCATGTGAAACTCAACATGATACATGATACTTGAAATGATGCACTGTGGCAGAAAATTTCACTCTGAAACTGTGGCATCAATCTACTCATTTAACTCTCAGCAAGACATTTAGTAAGCATATTTCCCTTAATGTGAAACTGTTCCTTTAATGAAAGAAAATAATTGGCAGGTTAAGTGAAAATGAAAATAATCGTTAGTTGCAGCTCAAACTATATAGTTGGTCATCATCAAAAAGTGGTGAATGAAAAATATACCATGTTAAAAGTGATTATGGGTCCAGCTATTAACCAAACCGTTTATATCATCATAGTTGCCTTATTAATAGCTCTTATTAATGTTTCTATGGTCATGTTGGATTTGTATGTATTTGCATCAATGTGATGAAGTACCTCCATTTGTTAACTATTTGATTTGCTGGTTTAACCAAAAACAGAAATTCCTGTATCACTGTTTTATACATTAACAATATCTGAATTTATTTTTCAGAAAATGTATTATATATCACAAATTTGTGGTATAAAATGACATACACCATGATAGAGAATTTTAGCCACATTTTATCCATTATTTCTGGATCTTACATGATTTTAAGTCACCCTTTGCCTGAAAAATAGTTGGTCGAAAAAAGTACCAAATGAAATTAAAGGGAGCTTTGATTTAGTGTGCGGATACACCTTCTATCATTTTTATTTAACGTAGAGCTGACAGTGTATTATGACTGCCTCACTCACACTGCCCTGAAACTATCTATTGTAAGAGTATCATAACCTCTTCAGTATCTTTGCTCTCACTAGAGCTGTGGTACAAAAAATCTGAAAGTCTTACTAGGTCCCAAGTTGGGTAATTTGTCGGAATATCTTACTCTTTATTCACACATGATGTGGAAAATGAGCTAATATGATATGCAGGCTGGTGTTGCCTGTAAGTGTGGCCTTTCACATCATGGGTTTTTAAGACTTGGTTGCTCTTAAGATCACTGTGAAACATGATATTCACCGGAAACTGGGTAGCTGCACTCAGTGAGTTAAGCTGTTCACAGTAATAGGGATGAACATTACGGATATTTCAGTAGCAATATCAAACATGTTGGATTTAGTCATCAATGCCTTGTATTGTTAGATTTTGGTTTTTAGTTTTAGGTAGAAACTGTTACATGGCAAAGAGTGTTTTAGGGTTCATTTTTATTTATAGAGATATTGAGCTTCATAGAGCAGGCTCCTCTGTGCTTGGTGACCTGGTAGTTTTTTATCAGTCTTACATGAAGATGTTCATATCTGTAGTTCACATTCATTTCAGGTCTGACTGTCCTTGTTGATATTCTCTTCGGCCTTCTTGACTTCACTGCAGTAGAGAGTGACGCAATGCTTCAATACTCATGGGGGTCCATGTAAACAGTGCAAGCTTACAGCTCATGTATCACTAATTCTTAGTGTCGTCAGAATGCTGCGACCCTCCTGAGGGGAAACCTGACCCTGACTCCTGAAGTCCAGGATTCAAAATAACAAGACCAGACTAAAAATGATTCAAGAGACTGAATCCTGACAGGGAGGTTGGGAGTAGTGACATAGACATAGGGAATAGCAGCAAATAGTAAACACAAATGTAGGGCTGGGCGATATGAACAGAATCAAATATCACAATATTTTTGATCAAATACCTCGATATCGATATTGCTGCAATATTGTAGGGATGACTATTGGTGCTTTCACATATTTACAAAATGAGATTTTTGATAACTAATCATCAGTAACATGGATATAATGACTAAGTGGGTAAAGGCAAATAATAGAACAGTCTGTAAGTTCAGAAAATTACATCACTTTACCGTAATGCAGCCTTTAAAACCAGGAAAAGACAACAGTTACGCCATATCATGATATTACAATATCCAAAATCTAAGAGGATATCTAGTCTCACATCACAATATCGATATATTGCCCAGCCCTATACTAATGCCTGCATTTCTATATCTGTTTGTAGTGGGCATACATGATGTTTAGGTAGGACTACATCAATAACTCAAAATACAGGAAACACTACAACACATGGAAGTATACTGTGTGAGTTTGATGGCTCTACAGCTGCATTGTCTTTGAAGAGATAGGTTAGAGGAGAGAATCGCAACCTCAGGGTGAAAAACAGAGTGGTTGAGCTCTGTCCTTGTGTTGCAGCTGGGTTCTTCACAGATTTGAAGATATGTCAAGTCTACTGTACCTCCACTGACCCCCACCCCCCTTTTTCTCACTCTCACTGTGCCCCTTTAATAATAATGAATTTGGCCTACGGCTTCATTGCAGCTATATGTGGCGAAGGACGTCCGCTTGCTGCATTAACACACACACAGGTCACTAGATGTACTGTACTTGTATCCACAAACACTTGTACAATTAACATGACAATGTTTACTTCTTATACCAGTTATAACATCACATCATCTGATTTAGCTGGCGGTTAATGTGCATGAAACACAAGCTATGAGGATGGTTTGCACGGTATTGGTTTTCCTTAAACATAGGCATGTTAAACATAGAAACAACAATCTGTTCAGCAGCATAAAATGCTAACCTCCACAGCATATACTGTCTTTTTGGTCTTCCTCCTGCGTCTTTGGACAGTAATTCCATGATGCAGCTTGTTTCATGACTCACTTGTTTATCCAGAGGAAGTGTCTGTCTGCTGAAGTATCACTGCAGAAGCCTCTGGATATAATCTTGTCTTGGCAAAAGGACTTGATATGGAGCCATTCAGATGTTTCTAGCTGGATTAGCTCGTGGAGGAGGCTTGAAGGACTGGACCGGTTGGCCTCTTCAGACCTGCGGATCATAATAGCATCGCCAGACTGTGTGTGCATCTGCAGCTGACACATTATGTCAAGCTACCGTCACTGGGTTCAGTGGGTGGTAGAGGAGGACTAATAGAGCATACAAGTGTGCATCTGCAGGGAAGGAAGCTCCCTGTCCGTTCAAGATCAACAAATACAAAGAGCCTGGTGATTAGCCCTAGGCCACAGTTCACATCTTCCCTCTCTGACTGGAAGCTGCTGGTAGATGATTAATGCCCTGTGATTATGCTCAAGTAGATTTCTTCTTAACGACAGGGGACGTTAAGCACTCAGCACTCATTTGCTATGATAGTGCAGTAAACTAACCTTTCTATCCCTCGCTCACGGCCGCTGATAAGATGCAAATTTACCAGCCAGTTTCGCTTCATCAGCCAAAATTTACAGTCTTTCTGTGGCAGACATTAATCTCTCAGGTTACTTGAGTACTTTACAGAATATATTTACTAAATATAGTCTTTCCAGACAGGCAGTTTAAGTGTGATCGAACTCTGATAAATATCGAGTTGGAAAAACCCATTAAACACACTTTGGTTTACTTTGGAGAACTGGGACAATCACTCCAACATTTAGCAAAACTGTGTATTCATGTAAAAAAAATGTTTTCAGCTCTAACACCTAGATTTTTTTGTATATGTTTTCTCAAAATCACTAAACTTACTTCAGAAGTATTTTTTTGCCATAAGTGTTGTCACTTATGTAACCTGAACCTCAGATAGACACTACTAAAAGAAAAGGCAGGAAAAGAAGATGAGGGTCAACAAAAGCCACCGGCAGAGTGTATTTCTGGTTGACCCACATGCTTTTCTGAGGCGTTCAGCCAGTCGGACCCAAAGGGGGTGATTCTGACAAACCTAAAGTGACACCAGAGATGTCCTCAGGAACTATCTCTTTCCAGAAATACCCTGCACGTACACACTTGAACAGTGGTGATTCACAAGGACAAATAAGTGGTTATGCTGCTAGCAGTGCCCTATCCATGACAGAATGAGCTCTGTGGCCTCTGCCAGGAGGATACACAACACCACAGCGCACCAGATGGCTACATAAGAAGCCAGTGGGATCAATTTTTGAAGGAATAGAAAACCATAAACCTACAACCAGTTAGATGTTTTAGGCTTTACCTCAAAGATTCAATTCAGTAATATTAGAATATTTTCCAACCATATGTTATTTCAGGGACATGGTAAACCAAAACATGTGAGAGGAAACACACCAGACTGGTTGATGGCTGCACCATTCAGCCCAAACCTCCAGACATGTACGCTTCAAAATCTTAAACTGACACTGCGGTCCACGAAACATACGATGTTGGCATTGAAACTGATTCTTAACAGAAAATTCTATCAACATCCTGTTTTTAACAAATAGCAGCAACAACACAGACTGTAAATCTGATGACCCAATCGTCTCTCAGGCTTGCAAGATTTTCATGGACACATCGTGGCAAGTCTGTGCTGCTGTGTGTCCTAAAGTAAGATGCAAAAATATAAAGTTGGCAGGTTCTTTTTGTCCTGGATTAGCATTTTTGACATACACAAGACTAAGAGTCTACACTCTACAGCAATGTTAAGCAGGTATAAAGTTTACCATGTTCACCATCTTAATTTAGCATATTAGCATGCCAGCATTTGCTGATTAACATGAAACACAAAGTACAGCTGAGGCTGATGAGAATATCAGTTTTTAAAGTATTTAGACATAAACGAAAGTATTGGGCTGCTTGAAATTTGACCTGATGATTGTGTTAGATTAAAGGTCAGGTAAACACAAGTCACAAGCACAATTAATCCAATTTCTCAGCAATTCATCCAATACAGTATGTGTAGAGATGTTTCAGTCTGGACCAAATTGGTGGACCAACCAATATGGGCATCCCAAGAACCACGCAGCCAGCCAAGCTGACAAAAATGGAATGGAAACGAAAATCTGATGACCCAACCTCCAGGCATGGGTTCAGGCATGCGAGATTTTGATTGACTCATCTTGACAGTCCTGCACTGCTATGTGTCCTAATATGCAGAATTTTTAAGTTGTCAGTTTCTTTTCGTCATGGATTATTAGCATGATTGATATAAAACATCAAGCACGTCATACCACACTCTCTATCCTCATACACTCCCAGCTGCCTAATAAAGGCAAAATGCTGAGAAACTATCTAAATATAAACGTAATTCTATTGGTTCCCATCATGCTAATTTTTGCAGAATGTGGGTGCCCCAAAAAACCACTGACATTCAGGAGGATTTGCTCATAACATTGTAATGTTTCTAATTAGCCTCATTGCAAAGATGCCTGTGATGTTTGACTGCAGGGACGCAAACCTTTTTAGCAATATGCATCTATGAGACACACACAACCCCGTGATTAATGTTTTTCTAAGGCTACACAATCTGAAATACCTCACATCATATTTGTTCTGCACTTTGGATATAATGAATGGTTGGGTGACTGAGCTGTTTTAGAGGCTCCAGCCAACCGAAGTAAACACAGCCGGTTGTAGGGTGTAATCATGTGACTGCAGTGTTGGTCCAGGGAACCTACGTAAGCTTGCAGCATTGCACTTGGCTTCCTGCCCTTCTGGCTGGACACACCGACACACACGCAGACACAAACTTTGTTACATCATCCTTCCACCTCTGCCCCGCCTCCGCCGTTGTGTTTGATAGAGATTGGACTTGGACCTAGAGGAACATATGCCCTGACAATAGGGGATTTGTTTTCTCTCACTTACATCTCCTGAGCCAATTAAAACCATCCAGTGAAACAGATCCTCTGGCACACATACAGAGTGATAGTAGGCCACTGGTGTTTTCACGGTTCTGGTGAATTGTTTTTCTACAGAGATACTAATTCCTCTTGTGAAGGGTGTCTTCCAAGTCTAGCGCACAGACAGTAAAAGCTGCTTTTCTGTGACTAAGCATTGACGGAGGCAGTTCTGATAATAGAGGCTGAAGCACAGTGTCCTCTGAGCAGCTTAAAAGAGTCACATTTTAATGAAACTGAAACTGCATTATTACAAAACCTCATATTAACTTGAATGTACTCCCTACCAGCCTTTGGTTAAACATATGTTGTAAATCTTTTGCCAGTATCTTCAGGCACTATTCATCCGAATGCACAAATCCACAGTGCTGCTTAAGCTTCAATCACTGCTTTGCCACATTACATTAACTTCATGTTTTTTTCTGCATCAGACTTAACACTGACATTTTGTCATGGTGAACCTTTTGTATGAGAAAAAATAATTACACATTAATACTCTGGAGTCTATCACAAAGTTTTGCCTAAAGGAACATTTCTGTTTCTGCAAAGATGATGAGGTTGCTGGAGTACAATGTTTATATTTTTTAAGTGTGTGATTAGAATTATATGATCAGCAGTGTATGTGACAGTCTACGAGTTCTTCAACCACTGATACCAAACATGCTTAAAATTCATAAATTGCCCCAGTTAATTTGCATTTTAGTTCAAGTGATAAAGAAGCAGTTTCATTCACTAATTCAGAAGAGATCCATAAGGATTATGACTAACGGCTAGCCAGTCACATTAAGGACTGTATCACTGCAGTACAAAATCTTTTATGTCACCCCCAAGTGTCTCTCTTTGTTCTCTTATGTAATATTTAGGGTGTTTGTTCTCTTCCTCTTTCTCTCCCAGAGCTCCATCCAGATCACTTTTGACAGCAGTCTCCAGTTTACTGCTGCCTCCGCAATAGATAGTGTGACCTGCACTGACCAATCATCACACCGAATGGTAGGTCATCTTTGTGGTAAATGTTCATTACAGCTGTTATAAACGCAGGTTTAACTTGTAAAGCCGTCCAGTCATCCAGTCAATTTTGATTGGAGCAATACATGCCAGAAAATCTGATACAAAAGTTGTGTATGTCATCGTGTAGTTTTTATTTAACAACAGTAAGACCAGATCATACCATCATATCTTCTCTTTGACTATTAAAATCAATAGTCAAAGAGAGGATATGATGGTATGAGGACTTTGATACTGTCTGTTAGTAATGATTGAATCTTGTTTTTGCGGAAACATCTCAAAGGATGAACTTTTTCTCCCTTTCTAGTTTTGTCCTTTGACAGCCTTTTGTTGTTTGACAGGTTTTACACTGTAAATGTTGGGTGGACACAGTGACATTTCCCGTGACCGTCACCCAGCAGTCACCAGCTGCCGTTTCCATGGATACCTATCAGATCAGTATAGCACCTATGGTGGCAAAGGTACAAAAGCACACCACCTGGATTTCACAATTTGCACATTTGATGGCAGACCTCTAAAACAAATGAAAATATCAGAGCATCATTTGCATTGTTATTCAAATTTGTACCCGTAAATTGCATGTACTGGTCCTGCTTTTACTGTAGTTGTCATTAATCACAGAACCTTTGTGTATTTCACTGCACACTAATCACATCATAGTTAAGAACATCTAACATTGATCAAAATTAAGAACCAATTTCCCATAAATTCTGTTCCTTCCTGTCACAGTAGTGTTTGTTTTCTCTCTTGCTGATATTTTGATATCTGCACTTCACTCCTTCCAACACCTAGCATAACAAGAAATATTTCTTTTTGCACTGGAAGAACAGGACCCTCTACATGTTTTGTATCATAAAAAAATCCCATCCTGTAGTTTTCTAATGTAAACAGTGTTTCAGAGGCTGCCAATTATCTAGGAAGAGGACTCTAAATTAAATTGTGTGGTAATTACTTATTGATGTAAAAATGCCACACATAACATCTTTACTAGTATACTGTGGCGATCAGTTGTAAAAGAACCACCGCATGCCTGTTGACCTGCTGTCTTCCTCTGTGTCTAATGTGTTTTCCAAACCTGCTCCACCTGTCTGTCTCCATCAGGTGGTTGTGTGTCTGGAGGACGTGGAGGACGAGGGACTGCTGATGTCCTGGACTCTCTCCAAACAGCCATCGTTTATTCTGACCTTGTCTCCATGCAAGCTGCAGAGACAGGTGAGATGATCTGATATTGATACCACTAATATGATATGCCCGCTTCATGAGGGCACCAGGGTGTGTGAACTAAAATGTTCCTTACATTTAAAAAAGAAAATGCACAATAATTAATTAATAATATATAATTTTTTTTTTTTCTGAGAAGATGCTCACACTTTCTTTCAATTAAGATTTAACATAGAATGTTTTGCATGTGAGTTGAATGTCAAGACAGTAACAAAAGCAGTAAAATAAGGAACAAAAACAAAATATGTAGCACAAGACATTGTTATCACTACTGATGAAAGGCCTTCTGGGATACCCACTGAATCTAAACACGAATAAAAGTCTAAATTTGATCTCTGTAGTCAAGACAAATATGAGTATGATATTTTGGGATGCATTCAATCCCCCCAAAATGCAATGTTTTTTGAACAAACTAAATTGGTTTCAGACTAAAGCGGTGGTAAACTTTTACATCCTATTTGTTTTTCATGGATATTATTAGAAGTAAGATGATATCTAGTCTCGCATTACCAGACAATCAGAGATCTCCGCCTACCGTCCGGGGATTTCTAAATGCACAGTAGTTGCTTGAGAGGCAGTGAGAGCGGCCGCTAACAAACATACACCCCTTACATTCTGTCAGGGACACGCCTTACCGGAAATTATGCTCTTCCCCTATCCTCCTCCGTAGTAAACTGCATGTCATCGCCCCAACATGAAGGGCCGCTCTAAAGACTTTGGATTGATTCTGCAATGCAGGGTTATTTTTAAACTCTCTAATTGTTTCCACCCAGTTTTAACAACGAAACCTGGGAGATTGTCCTCAGTCTAAACGTTTAGAGACTGACCTAGATGATATCAGACATAAAAATTGAATAAAAGCCCCAATTTGTGTCCATAGTGTCCTGCTACAACACATATCAGTTTATCATCAGAGAGTAATCTGTTGATTCTTCTTCTTCTCAGGGTACTGAGGGTGAGGCAGACCTGGACATGATTAAAGGACTGATAGAAGATACTCTGTTCAGCACTCAACCAGCCATGGTCCTCAACCTCAAGACTTGTGCATCCAGTCCTTTGGTGAGAAATATCTCCTGTTTTCCTGCTAACAGCAACAGCTGCAATAAGACTGAAATAAATGCATTTGTGACTTAATGCTATATGGTGGATCCTGTGCCTGAAGTGATTTTGTTGTTGTGCTCTGAACCCTTCTTTCTGCATGCTCTCAGGCCCCCATGGAGCATCTATCAGTGGGATTAAATTCTGTACCCCAGAGCGTCTTGGTGCGACGCCTATTGCTTCGGCAGCTCAGGGCGACCTTAAGTAAAGGTCAGATATATTCTCTCAGCTTCAGATCATTTCAGTCTAGCGCCCTGCTGATTCCCGAGGTCTCACTGTGTCGCGGTGTGTTTGCAGGTCAGTGGTCTAGAATGGGGGAGCTGTGCTGCGTCCTGACCCTGGACCAACCCTCCACAGAAAGGACAACCTGCTTCCTGTCTGCTCCCAGCAACCCCAACGCCCCACTGGAATGGAGTGAAGAAATGACTCTGTAAGAAAGCATCTGTGACGTCAAACGGCTGTTAATGTGTCATGATTGTGTGCTTTCATGCCGACATAAAGGGGAAAAACCAGCCTGGAGAAAAAGTCCAGTTAATGTAGACGTGGGGTTTCACTTTAATGCTAACAGAGTTGTGTCCTGTGTGTTGAAGGGAGCTGAGCCCAGAAACCAAAGAGCTGAGAATAAGACTTCTGGAGCGGAATGGCAGAAGGGAACGTAAGGCACTGCTCGATAGCAATTTACTTTTGGATGCTGTTCAGAAACCTGATCAGCAGTAATGTTTAGACTGCTTAAGCAAAACCTTTAATGTCTAAAATGCTCTGTTGGCAGACTCACTGTAATGGCCTCTGTTAGCGTTTTGGAATAGAAATGTCAGGAGATGCTCCTATTGCAGCCTCAGAACTACTAGTTAATGAACAGCTTTCATGCTGTTTATACAAAGATGTTAAGACGTGTGTTTTGTTTGAATCTTGGTAGAGTTCCTGCACGGCCACGCCTCCATAGCCTTGGACCTCCAGCACAAAGTTCCTACAGGACAACATACACTGTCAATAAGCCCCGGCCACGGCTTGGCACCAAACGCTACCATCACCGCAGAGGTGAGTGACAAGATGTGAAACTGTTTCAAACACATTGTCGTGCTATGAAGTGTAACAGTTACATCACAGTTTATTATCTAACATCAAGCAAGCTGGAATGAAACAAAGAATCACAACAAAAGGAGAGAGAGTGTTGTGTAACAGCTGATACATAGTCCATTGTTACGCCTTTACAGCTGATCTCTTCTAGCCTTTTCAGCCAGGTTAGGAGTTATTGTTAGGGTTACTTGTTTTTTTTTTTCCTTCTTGAAATCGACAGATTTCTCTGCTGTTTTGTCCAAAGACAAAACATCTGCAGTATGTACGTAGGCTAACATTTCATATTGGTACATTCATTGTTGTTCTCAACAAAAAGATGAAAAAAATAACCTACAGAGTGTGAGATAACATCTCCCGTACCTCTCATGCAACCTGTTATAACTTCACTGATTAGTCATCTAAAATTTCTCCTGTATTTCCAGATGCGAGTTTAAATAAAGTGCCCACCTCCACCACTAGTACACATTTTATTTGCTAAATGAAAAGACTTAAATGTGATCATTGTGAGAGCGTCTGAGTCTCTGTCATGTTTTGTTTTTTTTGACTCCTCCAGCTGTTGTACGTGGAATCAGAGGAACCTCGCGCGCTCAATGCTTTACCACTTCGTTCCTCACTCACTCCCACCAAGAAAGTCGACATGGACCGAACCATCATGCCAGACGGAACCATCGTCACCACTGTGACCACGGTCCAGTCTCGACTGAAACTGGAACGCAGTCCAGGTAAATTTACAGCACGAATTATTATATTGTGACGAGGTGGACGTACAACAAACGAGCGATAAAAAAATGTTGTAATAATATGAACAATGACATAAAATAGTTATGATGTCTTTCAGGTGATTCCCCTTTGTGTTCCCCATCCAAAGTGGAAGTGACCGAGAAGAAACCCACCATCCTGTCTGATGGCAGAGGCGGCGGCAGCAGCCCCAATCTTAGCAGTGAGTTCTAGACTGACAGGCCAGACCTATTGTTTTACATAACAGATGCAAAGTAGGATAAGCAACAAGCAGCAGTGTAACACGAGATGAGAGGGATGCAGCATGCCCTCTATGTCCAGGCTCAAAAAGCCTTGATGTAGTTAAGTCACAGGTAAACAACTTGCTCATATGGAAGTACAAAACAGTCTGATTAACATGACAGACCTTCTTAACTGTGCAATATGTCTTAGACATAAAAATAATATTCTTTGTAGTTTGGTATATATTTCTGATTAGCCACACATTTTCAAACTGTCATGCACTGCAATAAAAAATGTTTCAACACAAACTATAGCAGGAGTGTTTGATTGTGACTGATGGTGGAAATACTCTAAAACTATCTAATGATATAAAACTCCAGTATGACACTATTGGTCGCACTTTGGACTTTTATGTTTTTTAGCAGCACATGTAAAATCCTTGGGTTGTATAAAAGTAACTGTACTTTTTGAAAAAAGTTCACTACTTTAATGCTGATTTACATATTTGTGCTTTTGTTGCTCAGAGGGCAGCCGCCTCTCGAACGGCCTGGATCCTGTTGCAGAGACGGCCATTCGTCAGCTGACAGAGTCCGCCTCCAAAGTAGCGCGCAAGACACCAACAAAAAGGAGCACGCTGATCATCTCGGGCGTGTCAAAGGTCAGAGAACGGAAATTATGTCACATGTAGTATGTTGTAGAATTTCTGCCTTCACTGATAAAATAAAACTAGAGTCATGAGATGTTCTTCTATTCATTTTTAGAGCTGCAGTGCAGTATATTTATTAAGTTGGTTCGATCATTTTCAGTTTACTATTACCAGTAGGATGTCATTTACCTGCACAGCTAGTTTTTCTTTGATTATTTACCAAACTTCACACCAAATACATGATCAGTGAGCCATTAACAAAGTCTACAAATGCTACTTTTAGGGAATATAAAATACAATGAAATGGAGCCAGGAAAAATGAGTTTTATCCAAATTTAGTCCACAGTCACAGCCCTCCATTGGATCACATTACAGCAGTCTTCTGACCTGATTTTTGCCTTTAAGCCTGTAGAAATGTATTCAGTGCAAGAGGTTGCAGTTGAAACCTGACACACATTTCACTGGGATGTGTAAGTGTCATGATGTTGAAAGTGTAAGATGAACATCAGACAGCGTTTTTAAGTTGGGATTCCAACATCCGTTTCTCTGTCTCTGACAAAATAACCCCTTAATTAACATGCTAATTTTTTAAAAAGGACATCATTTGTTTCAATTTACTGCTCGTCAGGTTCCGCTCTCAGAAGATGACTGTGCATTATCGAGCGGCTACGCTGCAGCTATGGACGCCGCCATGCATGGCAACCATTACGGGGCGGGGCATCACCAGGACCCGGATGAAACAACACCCTCCGACGTGTCGGAGCGACCATCTGTAGACGATGTGGAATCAGACACTGGTTCCACTGGTGCCTTGGAGACCCGCAGCCTCAAGGACCATAAAGGTAAGACAGTCCTCAGCTGCACATTACCAGGTTTGATCTCAGAGAATATCTTGAATACTTCACACACAAAGACAACAACAGTTTGCTGCTTTGTCTTTGTACTAAAAGCATAGGGGGAGATGTTCAGTTTCCATTAGTGTCTAATGCTATTTGCAAACACAAAATTCTGCAATTAAGATACTGGATTTGCAAATTGTTTGATTGCACCTTCTCTTGTCATTAAAGCAGTAGTAGTAGTGGTATTTTTCACATTCAAGGATTCAAGGACCATTTATTAGCCAAGTATAGAAATACAAGGAATTTGCCTTGGTTCAGCTTTCAGAACATACAAAGACATTTATATTCAGTGAAAAATCTAACAAATAACATGGACACTGTTACATTGGGTGGGTTCAATAAAAAATCTAACACAGACACTGTTATGATGACACTGTTACACTGGGTGGGTGGGTGGGGTGGGCGTTAGTGGCAGGTGCAGGGACAGATAGCAGCAGGTCTGCAGGCTGAGGGGGGAGTTAGGCTTATGAGTTAATGAGTTTTATGGCGCAGGGGAAAAAAGTGTTCTTGTGTCTGTATGCCCCTGGCCTGTTTCCTGGCTCTGGAGGTGTGGATGTCATGGAGGGAGGGCAGGCTGCAGCTGCGGATGATGGGCTGCAGCCTGTGTCTCTCTCTCTGGGTGATTGAGAGGAACCAGAACAGTATGGAGGAGGTCTGGATGAACTGGATGATGGTGGTGTAAATCCGCACCAGCATTCCATGTGACAGATTGAATATTTTGAGTTGCCTCAAAAGGTAGAGCCTCTGTTGAGACTTTTTATGGATTGAAAGTGTTTTGTTCTCCCATTTGATGTCCTGGCTGATGGTGGTGCCCAGGAATCTAAATGACTGAACTTATTGAATTGCTGTGTTGTTTAGTGTGAAGGGGGGCAAGACAGTGTCGCCTTTTCTAAAGTCCACTACCATCTCAACAGTTTTGGTGGCGTTGAGCTGCAGGTTGTTGGCACTGCACCACGATGCCAGCCGCTGTACCTCCTGCATGTAGGCCGACTTGTCGCCGTTATGGATGAGGTTGACCAGCGTTGTGTCGTCAGTGAATTTGAGAAGTTGGTGAAGGTGCAGTCGTTAGTGTAAAGGGTGAAGCAGGGGAGAGAGCACACAGTCCTGCGGGGCTCCAGTGCTGAGGGACAGGGTGCTGGAGTTGCACTTACCCATCCTCACACACTGAATCCTATCTGTCTGAAAGCTGAATATCCACTGACAGATCGGGTCAGGCACGCCTAGCTGGTACAGCTCTGGTCGTATGGTGTTAAATGCAAAGCTGAAATCCAGCAACAGGATTCTGGGGTAGCTGTTTAGGATGTCATGGTGCTTGAGGAGGAAATGGAGGCCCAGGTTGATGATATCCTCTACTGACCTGTTGGCCCGGTTGGCAAACTGCAGGGGGTCTATGTGGGGATCTGTTATGGTCTTCATGCGTCTCAACACAAGCCTTTCGAAGCACTTCATAACCAAGGATGCTAATGCAAGAGGTCTGTAGTCATTCATCTCCAAGATTTTATGCTTTTTGGGGACAGGGATGATAGATTTTTTGAAACAGGCTAGGACTGTGCAGAGGGACTGGGAGTGGTTAAAAATGTCTGTGAAAACAGGGGCCAGCTGGTCTGCACAGAGCTGATGGGGATGGATGGATGGAGAAACAGAGTCTGGTCCCGGGGCTTTTCTGGCTTTCTGGGTTTTGAAAAGTTTGCAGACTTCCCCCTTGGTTATCATCAATGGGGGAAGGGGGGAGAAGCACGGAGGATTGCTGGGTGGCTCGGGGGTTTGAAGTGGAAGGCAGGGGGATGGGGGAGCAGACTCAGATTGAGAGGCGTCAAATCTGTAGAATAAATTGAAGTCGTTTGCAAGTTGATAATTGTGAGGGGTTTACTTTTTGTAGTTTGTGGTGGTCCGCAGTGGTTTCCAGACAACAGCTGGGTCGTTAGATGCAAATTTTCCTTTCAGGTTCTGGGAGTGTTTGTGTTTGGCTACCCTACCGGCCTCCTGAAATGTGTAGTTGGCCTGTTTGTACACAGCTGTGTTTCCACTTGTAAAGGCAGCTTCTTTGTTTTATGAAGCTGCCTGAGTTCAGCTGAGGACTTATTATTGTATTTGATTGTAGTTTAGAGTGGATACATAAATCCTTGCAAAAACTTATGTATGATGCAAACAAATCTGCAAACAAATCAGGCTTACATAACATCAAACCTTCAATTGAGCAATCACTGATTTATAGGCCATATAACATGACTTCGGTCCTGCCACTGCCCCCTGGAGTCCATGCTGCAGCACACACCCAACCAGACCAAAGCGGTCTTTAAAGGACTTATGAGTGCTAAAAAAGAACATTCATTCTATTTGACAGTAGAGCTGTCACATGAAATCAGTGAATTAATTCATTACACAGATCGGTGCCTCTTTAACGCAGTGATGTACTCTGTCTGCTTCCTCCAGTGGGCTTTCTACAGAGTGGTACGAAGCTGTTGTTCCGCAGAAGACATCGAGAGAAGGAGTCCTGCCTCAGCCAGTCGCATGAAGACATCTCCAACATGGACACTAATTTTGCTGCTGTTGCAACCAGCAGCCGTAAAAAGTCTGGCAGCTTCTCTCGGCGTCTCATCAAACGCTTCTCTTTCCGTTCATCAGGCAAATCAAAAGGCAAAGCCACCAGTACCAACGGAGGAACCAGCTCACTGGATAACTGATTATCATTGCAGGGACAGGACTTGTGTCATCCTGCTATTACTGTCAGAGGAAGAACTAAACATTTGTAAGAATCCAGTCTTTGACAGGTTGAACACTCCAGGTGGGCTGTCACCTGTACATCTCAGAGGGAGGATACCTCTGCAAGGACTTTCCTCTGGAGAGAAATTATTGCACTTTCAGGACAGAAGTCACACTTAATCGCATTATTGAAGTTGAAAAGTGATTATGAAGCTTATCTCTTTCGAGGCATTTGCTGCTTTGTGGACCATTCGAACACAAACTATAGCAGGAGTGTTTGATTGTGACTGATGGTGGAAATACTCGAAAACTATCTAATGATATAAAACTCCAGTATGACACTGTTGGTCGCACTTTGGACTTTTATGTTTTTTAGCAGCACATGTAAAATCCTTGGGTTGTATAAAAGTAATTTATTATTATGTGGTTCTCATGAAACAAGTGCTATTTATTTTACTAAAACAAGTCATCATAGTTGCATTACACTGTAAAATAGACATTGCTGTGTTTTTCCATACAAAGGTAATTTTAAACATAGTTTAAATAAGTTAACAAAAAAACACTCTTAATCTAGTTGTAATGTTCATTCATAATTGCTTATACATGGCTTTAGAATGTTGTTCAATGTTGTATCTATAAGAAAAAGATCATATATTTATTGTACTTTTTATTTTATAAAGGTACTTTGTGAAATATCATTGAAATTTCTGCTCATAAATGCATTTCAGTTTGCTTCTGAAACTTCAACCCTTCTTTTCAGTTGAATCGTCTCTTCAGAATAACTCAGACTTGTTATTAAAACAATAAATACAGTCTATCAGTGTCAGTGAAACACATACTGTAGGATCTCTAGCAGACTTTTCAAGGTGGGCAAAGTTGAAACTTTTTAAATTTTGACTGTTGTCGGTAAAAAAAAAAAAAAACTAAACTAAAAAAAAACATGTCCAGGTCCTGCTGTCCTTGTCTCTCCTGTTGACTCCAATTAATTCAAAAGTGAATTTAGACACATTATTAAGACTTCAGCTGATACTTTTATGGACATAAAATTATCGCAATAACCGTCATTACTGTGCAGCAAGGTTGCATCTAATGTGCTCTCATAAAATGTCTTGCATTGTTTGCAGGCAAAATCTTTTATAAACCTAAAAACTAAATTGTGTGTTAACATTTAGAGCATTATTCATCTATTTTTAATTGTAAACCTCAAGTTTCACATCAGTGCGAATACTGCAACAATTCTGCAGTTTGGATTGGAAAAAACTGAACTTTGAAGTCTGAAGGAAGTGTTCAGAGATGCTCTGCAGAGACATTGGGAGCAACAAGATTGATATTTATTCAAAGTTTGCGACACAGTGATGTGTGGAGTGGACGTACTCAGGGCTAGATATGAAATGGCTACTAGCAACTAGAGACAGTAATTAACATATGATCCTTTTGACGTGATACTCAAGCTAAGATTCAAAGGAGTATGCTGCATCCTTCAAAGGCAAAATGGTAGAATCAGGATGTAAAAATGTACATACATTTGCATTATGTTAGAGAAAAAGAAAAATCTTTTAACTTACTGCATTCATTATGGGACTTCAGAGCAACCAAATTAAGTAATTTTATTTAATTTTCAGGTTTATTTTGCATCATGAAAAGGAACGGATATTTATATTATATAAGGACTGTGATGAACATGCACCATGTGCTTTACAAATCTACAACCAATTCAGAATGCTGAAAAAAATGAACAAAGCCATTTCAGTGTCTAAAGGCACATTATATGTATATATGGCTGGAGTGTGAAACAGAAGGCGGCTGCAAAATTTGAGATGTGTATTATTTCTGTTGTTATATTTGAAAATGTTTAATTTATTGAAAATAAATTATTTTTGAAGCCTCAATCTGGATCTGACTGAATGACTTATTGATTGTTATTTTTATCCATTTTAACATGCATTATTCTGTTACCTTAAGGCATGGAACCCTTTGTTTTATGATATAAATACAAAATTTGCCTTTGTAGAGCCATTTAGGTTTAAATGAGCCCATTGGCATCATCTGAGATTGTATAAAAGGCATCAAAATGAGTTCTGACACAGATGTATTTCATATCCTCCCTGTGAAGCTTCAAATTTAGTATTCTGAGAGGCAAACTATACCTGGAATATTCATAAATTGGCCTGATAATAGATAAAACATGACCGAGCCTTAAAGGTAAACTGAAAATATGCTTGTGTCTACGTGACATGCAGCATCAATGTGCATAAAATACATGCTGCACTAGATCTGCTTTACCGCAGAATTTGTAAGCGCCAAAAACTTGAAGCTGGAGGGAAGACACTGGATTGGTCTTCTGTATCCGCCCTTTTGCGTCTAAACAACCAGACAGCCAATCGCGTTTCTTTCTTCTAGAGCGCCCGTTCTAATTGGTTGAAGACCAGGACAACTACGCCAATAGTGTCTGACTTCCGTTTCCCTTTGTCCCTTCAGAGCCAATCATATTTAGCTATTTTCACCGCAAAAGCCAATCGCGTTTTAGGGCGGGACAAAGCGTGGGGTTTATATCCAGGTTGTGAGGCTGTTTTTTTTTCCAATTCACTTGGAAACCTTTGATTGCTGTGTCGAACCACGGTAGATCAACTCAACAATGTCTGGAAGAGGCAAAACCGGAGCTAAGGCCCGCGCCAAGGCGAAGACCCGCAGCTCCCGGGCCGGCCTTCAGTTCCCCGTCGGCCGTGTGCACCGTCTCCTCCGCAAAGGGAACTACGCGGAGCGAGTTGGCGCCGGAGCCCCCGTGTACCTGGCCGCCGTGCTGGAGTACCTCACTGCTGAGATCCTGGAGTTGGCCGGTAACGCAGCCCGGGACAACAAGAAGACCCGTATCATCCCTCGTCACCTCCAGCTGGCTGTACGCAACGACGAGGAGCTGAACAAACTGCTCGGTGGTGTGACCATCGCCCAGGGCGGCGTCCTGCCCAACATTCAGGCCGTGCTGCTGCCCAAGAAGACCGGCCAGTCTGCACCGAGCTCCGGCAAGGCGGGAAAGAAGGCCTCCTCTCAGTCTCAGGAGTATTAGCCTCCTGGCTAACAACTTCCACCCCAAAGGCCCTTTTAAGGGCCACCCACCCTCATTTGAAAGAGCAACTTTTCCTCTTTATCGCTGTCTTGTTCCATTTTCGCATGTTTCTATTTAATAAACGCATTGTTTTATAATAAAGTGGTCGTTCCCGTTCGTTGTTAGCGTCCTATAGACTCAGACAGGCTAACATGATCTGCCTCTAAGTATAATTCGTGGTGTAATTCGGCAGCTAGGTTGATAAACATTGAGCAGGCTATTACAGGTCTGATGGGGGAAACGGTGAGGCCTTGACTCACTGACATGCACGACTAGTTTCATAGGCCAGGTCATGCAGCAGATTGCTGTCCATCTGGTCCTTACTACCATGACTGTGCAGCTTTGGGCTCCTTTTGGAGTTCATATACTGCTTACCTGAAGTGTAGTAGAGTGTAAACCCCCATGGTCAAAAATAATAATCCCTGATCTAACACTCAGTTGCGTGGTTTATTTATTAAGTGCACTTAGCTGAAACTGACTCACTCTAATAAACCAGCAGTAAATCCTATTTTCAAAAGGGTCATGATATTAAGTTTTAGCTGAAACTGTCATAGAGGTCTTCATTTAGTAATTTTTGACCCTGTGCTGCTGTAATTTCACTTTTTTATATCAATGAATTGAATGTTAGAAGCATCACAAGCTACTCCCTCCAAAATGACCATAATATTTAATAAACACAAACAGTTTCACCAAAGACTGAAACATCATCTTCATGAGGGTTTTTCCAGAGCTATTGTACTGCACAAGTATCAAACATAAGACACTGAAAACTTCATATGATGACATATAAACCCATTTTCACAGTTAGACCGAGTTGTTTTGAGCAACACGTGTGGAATTTTATTCGTTAAACTGTTTTCTTTGGGTTAAAGTGCCCTGACTAGGGTTTTAAACATCTGTTTGGTTATGACCTGCATAACACAGTAACGGTTCTTTCTGCTTGAAGCTCCAGGTGTTTCCTCATTACATGTGAAGAAACAAACAACTGCAGCCTGTTTACCAGTAAGATTACAGTGGCATCCAATCAAATACATATGGTATTTGTACAAAGAGTAAACAAGGGAAGCAATAACATCAACATTTTAATTCCATCATCCGAAATATTTAAGAAGTGCCAGAAATGAGACACTCTTCTTGTGACAGACGCAAAGGCAATTTGGATAAAGTCAGAATACATCATGGCAATCATAAGATTAACATTTGCTACCTATTTATACAAATGTGAACACAAGGATCTGGGAAAACTCTGAAAACTCAGCTTGCCAACAAAGTCTACAATGAAAGTAAAACAGACACGTCGTATCTGCCCATCATACAAGCCACATGTCAGTAAAACACACCAGGTTGCATAAAAAAAAGCTTTCTGCACCTTGTCAAGACAATAACACAGTTCAATGATTTAATTGCAAACATCCAAGAGTTTCAAATCTTAATTATATCAGTTTCTGTCCTCTCTGTTTTCTCAAAATGGCACATATTAGCTACAATAGTGGTAAATAGCAATAGTATAGATCAGTCAATGTCACACAAAAATATTAGTTATTATCATGATAGAGGGAGTGCACTTCCCTGACTTTGCCACCAGAGGTCAGATGTTTCATATCTGAGAGTTTGGATACATGTTTTGTACAAATAACTTGTCATTCCTCAGAAAAAGGGCTGTCACTCTTTCCCCCCCTCTTATCCGTGCATGTGTTTTCTATTTAATAACAATGGAAGACAGCTCATTGCGCACATTGTTCCATCAGATATTCAACTCAGATTCTGATCATAATCACACGCAATATCGATTATGTCTTCCTTTTAAAGATGGTGAAAGTGTTTCTTCTGGAAATGAAAGCACCATTAAACACCATTAGCAACATTATGTCAAAATATCTGAAAAGCTTTCCATTAGTTTAACTTGATAATTGCATATTTTTTAAAAACCTTTTTCTTTTAAGACATGGAGTCATTTGATGCCATCTGTGGCACAGATTGCTTGCTTTCTCAGACATGTGCAGCTAAAATCACCTGTAACCTTTCAGCAGGAGTAGCTAGAGCTTGCAGATATTTCTGTCTGCTTTGACTGTTTTATTAGTGGCAAAAGCGGCATGACGCACCAAGTTTGAACTGAGCCCAGGACAGGCTGAACCAATTACTCTAGCCTTGACAACGTGTCCAACACCAACAGCCAGGCTAAAAATTCCAGCCTGGGAGGAAAAAACCTGAATGTCCGTTGGCTGTGATGACTATAATTTCCTGATTGGCACTTTAAATTTACCAGCGGTGTTCCTCTCAGCTGTTAGTGAAAAAGGAAACCTCCTAGAGATTTTTGTTTTGTCTGTGTCTTTGTGCTTCATCAGTATTCTTGTAATTTCACGGGAGAGGCAGAAGTTATAGACATTGTTGACTTGAGAGACAAAGTGTCTGTGTCACACATGCTTCTTCCCAAGTGCAGACAAACATTGGCTTTCCCAGTCTAATCCTCTAGTTTGAAGTGACTTCATCCAAAAGACACTGTGTCCACATTTTGTTAATTACAGCTTGAAGAAACAGTGAATGGAACAAAAAGGTATTACCTAATGTTAGCTCAAGGAGGGGAAGCTTTTCCAAGTTCACCACTAAGTTCGACATACCTCACTTGTAAAAATCTAAAGAATTTAGAGATCTGAAGATAAATCTGCTTTGTGAGAGCAATGCAGGGATACAGAGTGGGTAGATTCAGATGAATGGGAAAAGGAACGATAAGTGGGGAGAGGATGAGGGCCGGAAAGAGGGGTGGACCTGGCAGAAAGATGTACTGAATGTTTCACTTTGAAACAAACTCAACAGCAGTGAAGAACTGACAGCATATTTCCATCCTCTAGAAGTGAACTACATTGGGAGACTTTTCTCACGAGGAGCTGTGAGAACGCCTCGTCTCCCCGTGTTTTTAATCTTTGGACTGACTCATCCCACAGACAAGACGATGTTCCTAGCCAGCACGGGTAATGAGAAACACAAATATTTGCTGTGTTTGTATGTTGCATTGAGAGAAAGAATAAGTAGGAGAGAAGAGGAGATAATGGGGCTATTGTGGCAGCTTACGTTACAGCTCATGGCTGTCAGCCTAATATGACCCAGTTATTTCTCACTCACTGTTCACTGTGTGCCAGAGAGTTTTCATACTTTTTCAGCATTTTTACAATAATTTGTTGTTGGCTTCTTATGGGCTTATTTTCTAATTTAAATATTACAGAGCAGTCGGAGCAGGTGGAAATCATCTGGTTTTACAGAGCGAGAGAGAGAGAGAGAGAGAGAGAGAGAGAGAGAGAGAGAGAGATTAGGAGCCAAACCCAGTGAATGTGAATGGACACTTTTATGTGTGTGTGAGATCAGGCTGCCTTTGGGGCTCATGTGTCCAGTAATGTACTTTGGTGGAATTACAGTCTGATCAAGTATTTCCACTGACAGGAGTGTGAGGTGCACATGTGCCTGAGTGAGTACATTTTTAACTTAAAAATGATAAGAAACCTTTACGTTTGTTTTAACAGATAGAAATATTTAATGATCAACAGCTTGTTTGCATGTAGAGTTGAGTTGCATTTTCTTGAATTTATTTATAAATTATGAGAGACAAGTGGACAGATGTTAGAGAGGAAACAGCACATCTGTTAGGTGGGAGACTCAAGAGAAAGGTTTTGGGAATATCAACAACTTCCTGTTCTTGCTTATTCGTTTTAAGTGTGAGTGGGTGCATGCCCTATCAGAGTAGCATATGGGTGATCACATGATGTGTGTTAGTACGATGTGCATTGTGTGATGATTGCAGTATATGAGAATGTGGGTGTTTTATCAAGCGGAGCAAATCATAAGACACCGATGGCATTTATGTGTACTTATAGTCAGTATGTTGTTGGATATGTTTAGTTTTTTCTGATAACGTTGCACAGTTTAGACACCATGTTAAACTGTATGGCAATGCTCTGTAAATACAGTGTCTGGGTCTGTGCTGTAGACGATGTTAATCTCTATAACCCACATGTGAATCAGTCTTTTATGACTCCTCATTGAGAATAAGGGTCTTTCTTGTCTTGAGTTGAGCTTCTCATGCCTGCAGCATTCCTCCCAGCTTGTGTATCACCACAACAAGCTCCACCACTCAAATGGTTAAGTTAACAGTCAAGGTAAGGGCAAATGTTATGTTTTGGCCTGTCAATCTTAGCGGAAGAGGCGAAATTTGTGAGCAGTCTAAGAGGAAGTGCTGTCTGAGTTCAGGGCAAGGATGTCCCTGTTACCTAATTTCACGTGAGAAGGAATGTAACCTGTTTCTCTGATTGAGTCACTGTTTGCATTGTCTGTATCCTGCTGGATCCTACTCAAGCATTTTGTACCTGATTGCATTTTTGAATTCTTCCATCTGTATACTGTCACATGTCCAGATATCCTGCAGAGATCTGCAGACAGCTGCTCCACAGGTCAGGGTAGACAGTGTATAGCACTGTGTAACTACAGGGCAGACACATAATTCAAGACCTGTGAGAAATCCTCACACCAGTGTGATCAGTAAATACACACACACTCATTCTGCAGCTGGCAAATCTTCCAGTAATTGTGGACATTTATCATCCTTGCACAGTGCTCCTAACATGTGTGAATGCTGAGGCATCCCTGCAGTCAGTTCAGGCGTACAACCACGACAGAGACCATTTAAAGGGAAAGTTGCATGAAATTACAGCCTTGGCAAGACAACAAACTTTAATAGTGCTCAGTAATCAAGTTAAATCATTCTACATAATGTAGTTGTAAACCTGTCCATGTTTAAACTCCAGAGCAAAATAAAAACCCTTTTTATATATGTAGCCTGGATGGTTTTAGTTTGAAATATTGAACCCTTACATCATCTTTTTATTTAACTTGATGTTACTGACTTGAAGCATTTGTGTGATTTGTAGACTTTCTGTTAAAGTCAAATGAATCAGCAACTAGTTTGATAATCAAGTAATCGCTTCAGTCACATTCTTTGGTTCCAGCTTCACAAATGTGTCGATCTGCTGTTTTCCTTTGTCACATTTGACAGTAAATTGAATATCGTAAGGTTGTGGACTGTTAGTTGGACAAAACAAGCAAGTCAAAGACATCACTGTGAGCTCTGAGAAATTGTGAATGCCATTTCTCCCCTATTTTTTAGCATTCCATTGACTAAATGATGAATCAAGAAAATACTTGGCAGATTAATTGATAATGAAAATAATCGTTAAATGCAGCCTAGTAAAAAGTTAAATGTGCTAATGTACTGCAATTAATAATATATGACACATCAAAATTCAGTATGTTTAATTTAATGCTTAAGATCCTGGTGTGGAAACTGTATTCTTTTTGGCCAAACACACATATTTGATTGCTGTCAGGATTAATGAGCTAATAATACCATTTACCAACTTTTGTTAACCAGAATTGACATTGCTTTTAAGTATTCTTTTGCTGTGTTAGCTTATTTGCTGCAGACAGTGTCTGTAGTGTCTGCAGCAAATCTACATCCAAAATAAAAGTTTAAAGGACATTCACCAGCTTTTCATCCCCTCTGACACTGACACCTCAACATTATTACCGAAGGCGGCTGACTCACATCAACCCTCACTGCAGACTTTGCTCTGAGACCATCTGGTTACTTAGCTGCCTCTGTTTGTTTGTTTTTATTTTCCTCAGTGACTCATCATCTGCTTCATTTCCTCCATCTCCCCTCTGGCCCCGACCATGGGAAAAGCCTTGAGAGATCAATAGTAGAGGTCTTTCTCCCACTCTCTTCCACTCTCTGTCTGTCTCTATGCCAAATCGCCCCGGTGGGACATGTGAAAAGATGGCTGACATGTGTTCGCCCACTTCCTGTGGAACATAGTATTTCTCTATCCCTTCATCACTGATGTATCAAACACAGTAGATGCATTATAATGCTCTGCTTACTCATATTATCATAAATGTCTATTCAACAGTTTTCCAGAGCGGAAAACCCCTTGTTTTTTGGTTGCATCAGTGGAACAGGACTCACAGCAGGAAGTCAAAGGACACAAGGTCTTTTCCATCTCCTACTCCTACACCACATGTTATTTCTGCCCTGGATCGTGGTTCCAACCCGTCAGACTGTTAACACCTGCTTTACCAATCGACAACGCTGAGGGGACGCACAGCATTGCATGGATTTGGTTTCTAGCCTCCTCTGATCATCTGGTGCGGTCCATCTGATCTTTCCATCAGTGAAAATCCTGTAGGGGAGTAAATACATCTCAGGGACTCTCTGAGGAGGATCTGAACTTTGACCAAACACCCCTCTCTTATTATGGAGTGTTGTGAAACTTAAGAGTTCATTGTTCAAGTGAAGTTCTTCTTCACTAATAGGGTTCACAAAGATTATTTGCCAAAAAGAGAAAGGAAGTCATTAAAGAATAAGTCGGAAGTAAGAGCACATTTTTGGAGGGCAGTGCCAGTGCCGGGTCCCCCTCTGTGCTGCGTGTCGGGGATGTAACTCTGCACCGGGATGGGGAGGAGAAGGGGCTGGGAGGAGGGAAATAGCAGAGGAACTCAGTGAGTGAATGAAAAAGGCTAGGAGCAAGACATAAACAATAATGTGGACACTGCTTCTGACACTGAATGGAATAAGAATCTACAGACAAAATCATGGATCTAGCTGTTGTCTGGACTCTGTAAGAGTAGAGAGATGGTAAGAGTTGCATGTCTGTCAGTGAAGTAAGTAAACTGTTGACTGTGTTTTCCAGCACTGCAGTGTTTGTAAATTGACTGTTTTTTATCTTCCCCTCTATAAAATGTCACTCCGCTTTATTTAATTCATTCTAATTGTACAATTTTCCTTTTCTTCCTCTGTTTTGTCAGATTTAAGTCTCACCAGAAGTCATTTCTCTTTAAAAGTAGCAGCCCAGACTGTGTGGCTGGCGGTGTCTATTTTCAGAAGCTCATGGCAGCTCTGCAGGGCATAACTGCCCCCATAATCACAGGTTACAGTGGAAGGCCCTGCATTTGCAAGCATTAAAACTATTCTCCGGCCTGGGTGTGTACTGCACGTTAAATCAGTGAGGCTTGTGGGAGCAGGAGCACATGTGTGCATATGTGTGTGTGTGTGTGTGAGTCAGACAGACAGAGACACATTACCCTGCCCACTCTCCTGTCCTGTGTCTGACTGCGTGGCTCAAAGAGGGCAAGTGTTGACAGCCAGTGGGCTGACAGCAAGAGGCGTCAGGGGTCCAGTGTCAGTGTTGAACAGAGGGGACGGTCTGTTCTCCGTGTCACTGGGTCCACTGAGACTCACACACACTGGACAGGATTGTCATATAGTGTGGTTTCACCCGGCAGCCTCGTCTGGAGTGACATCAGACACAGATAGAACGCCCTGTTGTCTCAAACAGCCAGGGCTAAACTTGGAGGGCAGCAGCTGAGGATGGTTTTTGACTATTTTTTTCAAAAATTCTTATTGATGAGTGATGTCAGCATCGAGCGACAAAGCCCTCAAGCATTTCTGTTTGATGCAACGGTCACGTGTTGGTGTGTGAATGGGCTGATGTGGTCATTTCCTGACATGTAGACTGGTGAGAAATTAAAGGAAGACACAATAAATGAGAGACATAACTTAGTCATAAAGTACAAGTTGTCCCAACACCTACTGAGGAAAGATATTTCTATTTTGAAATGTGAAAGTCAGTGAGTCAAATGTGGCATACAGTAATTTATGTTTGCTCCATATCAGACAAAACAGACACTAGATAGTAGGTAGTTGTGTCTATTTCAGTTTTACTTGGAATGCTGAGTGGATACAAGCGAGCAACACATGTGGGTGAGAGACATGAATATCAGCTATGGTGATATAATATGGGGAGTCATCTGGGCAGCTTATGTGTCTACGTGTGATTGTTTGAGGCATGTGTGGTCCTCGTGGGCTGTTGTTTTCCTCTCGTCTGAAGCGAGCGTGATGCGCAGACAGCTGGATCTAATCTGTTGCATCTGTCTGCAAACACAGAGTGTGTGTGTGTTTGAAAGATCTGTATGCGAGTCACAGTGACTCATCAGAGGAAGTAGTTGTCTGACCCCTGATGTCTAAGGCACTTGCAGAGCTTATTCACACCTTCTGCTACACATCAGAAGTGATGATATTCACATAATGGCAGGCTGCTATTTTCTGCCAAGATTGTTGTCAAATGTCTACTTGTGTTCATTCTTTA
Source organism: Thunnus albacares (assembly GCF_914725855.1). Taxonomy (NCBI): domain Eukaryota; kingdom Metazoa; phylum Chordata; class Actinopteri; order Scombriformes; family Scombridae; genus Thunnus; species Thunnus albacares. The sequence goes on along the minus strand of NC_058118.1, from coordinate 11,448,667 downwards.
ATGTGTAAAATCAGTAATCTTTTGTAGATTGAGGCATAAATCAATGTCAGTTTTCTTGATGGATCGTTTTGTCTGGTTGGTTATAGAGAAACAATTACCCAGTATAACAGTTTGGTCACGTGGGCTTATAACTGGGGCAGAAGGGTTTGTAAGGAAAGCACTGTTCCCATTGTAGTACAACTGTAGTAGCAGTATTCCCAGCGCTCCCATTCATCCCCTGCTGTTCTCTCTATCCGTGTGTATGTGTGCGTTTGCTTCAGGATCTTCATGCATCAGATCATTCTGACAGCCCAGCCGACATGGACCGCATGAGCAGGAATAAAGTGGAACATGGGCGACAGACGCACCAGGTCTTACAGGTGAGTCATGTCTTAGTTCAGGTGACAGTGACAGTTTACAGCTGATACAACTGGGATGATAAATCAAGTTTAACTGACTTTATTACTCCTTACAGTTGTTTCAAGAATTTAAGACGTAAGATTTTAGTAGTAAATCAACTTCAAATCAAATAAATGAATCTGCCAATCAGAGCTTGCTGTATGAAGTGGCATATCTACCTTTTAAAAAAATACATATTTACAGTACACATCTTGTAAATGTTATTTAACTGTTATTTCTATGCTCTGTCTCTCTGATATGGACTGTAATTGTTGGGGTCTTTATTTTTAGTGTTTCTGACATTTATGAAAAAAATTTCATTCAAGTCATACCACATCAGTCCCCTTATAATTAATTACTACAGTTACTGTATGTATTAGATAATGTATCACCTCATTTACTGCTGTAGCAGAACAGACACTACAGCCCCTCTGTCAGTGTTGTATCATCACATTCATATCTTCAAATTTATTTTATTGCGTGTATCTTATTCAGTTGTATAAAGGACATGTCAGGGCCTGAATCAAGTCCACATACTGGACTGCTCATATGATATTTATTCACTGTTGGGATTTTATACAAAACTGATGTCAGAAAAATCTACATGTCCTTAACTGTTAATACCTCATGTGCTGTGTGTGAGTAACTAAGACAACAAAATCTCAAGATCATAAAATACTGATGGTTTTTTTTTTTCTCTATGATTTTGTTTTGGCAGAGTACTCCTTTAGACCTGATTGAGACAGGCAAGTCCCTGAAAGTCCAGGCAGAGCGCCCCCACCTGGTTAGTTTGGGAAGTGGACGCCTGAGCACAGCCATCACCCTGCTACCACTGCTAGAAGGTGAAGACCTGTCTCTATGTGTGTGTGTGTGTGTGTGTGTGTGTGTGTGTTGGGCAAATGTTTGTGTATTAAACAGTGTCAGGTTTATTACACTAAGAATTTAATTTATGCTGATCACAGATTACTCATCAAAATTGTCATTAATCCTCACTAAAATGCAAAGATTATTCATGATCTATTTTTCATATATGTCCATGTCATTGTCGTTTCTATGCCTCATATATGTACAAAGCACACTTCACTAACAGCTTGTCATATATATGGTCCTGCCTGATAATGTATAAAGTATATAATCTGCAACTAAATGACAGGCTAACAATATCGGTGGACATTTTTTTCTTTAACCGACATGGTAAACTACAGTTTGTATCAGCCCAGACATCTCTGCACTGACTGTATGATTGATTCAAAATAAGTCAATTGTTATTTAATAAAGTTAGTAAATGGCACAAGTTGTCATGAATTGCCACCTTCTAACCATCTTGTAGTCACTCATACTGTGTCACAGTCGCAATTGCACCCTTGTCTGTGATTTTCTTGCATCATTTGTCTTGCACCGAACACAGACACTATAGAAGAAGAGAGAGGAGACAGTAGTGCCCCAGAGAAAAGCCTTCTGGGATTTTCTTTGTGATGCATCTTCTTTGCGCTATCAAATAAGAATAAGTAGTATATGTGTTTGTGTTGGGTTATATCTCTTGCGTATGCTTCAGGCAGCTACAGAATATAACTGATAATCAAATTACAAAACAGTAAATAGCAGATGGTTATATTAATAATGACTGACAAGATGCCTTTCATCTGCCAGCTAAAGCTCATCTCCTGAGACTAACACCTGTCGTTCAACATTCAACCATGTGCTGACTCTGTTTGTGACTCTGCCCCATGTGGCCTTGACCTCTGAGATGAGCGTCCATCAACTCTGGCTTTGAAGCGCAGACCTAAGAATACTTCACATAAGTAGTCACAGGTCTACATGGATCTCCAGTAACTGACGCTGGGAAAATGTTTGTTGTCGTTGCAGGGAGAACCACATTAGGCAGCGGGGTGACAGATATCCCTCTGCAGGGCCCCGGCATCGCGGCTCAGCACTGCTACATTGAAAACCAGGCGGGCAGCATCACCTTGTACCCATGTGGAAACCAATGCTCTGCAGATGGCCTTCCCATCACCAAACCCTATCGCCTGACACAAGGTAAACACAGTCACATGCTTCAATGACTGAAATTATAAGCTTGTTTTTCTTGAATTTTATATCAATGATGTAATAATCTTTGCCATAAAACCACCAAATGATTAAGATCTAGGCAGGACAGTAGTGCTTGCCTTGTCCACTATAAGCAGAGTCTAATTGGAAGTTCTTAAAGTCCCCATAATCTGTGAAATCACACTGATGTACAGTCAGATGATTTATCAAAATGGCAAATGCATTGCAGTATTACAATACAAAGGGCTCTGGAAGATAAATTAGGTTCTTCTGAGTGTTAGATTTCTACACTGGCCGCAGAGTGGACATAAGACATGGTTTAACGTCACAGTGGCTAAACAGTATGCATGTCCTCCCAGTAACACGCATACTTGCCGTAAAAAAGGCATAACAGTCCCGCCCCCTCAGTCCCCTCTCTATGGGATCTTGGCCAGCAGCTACACCAGAATGTCATTTGAAGCCGGGTGTGTGTGTATATATGTGTGTGAGTGTGTGTGGAGGCAGCAGCTGCTGAACAAGAATACTTACAAGCTTTGCTGCATTCAAAGGACAATCATGAAACTCTGAACAAAACAACTCAGGAATGGAGGAAACTGCTTTTTTTTAATATCATGAGGAATAATGTTGCTACAACGCGATATGGATCTTTGACTTCTCTTTGGAGGACTAAATAAGTATTAAACTCCCTGTGGAATATCCATAACTGGAAAACTTCAGAGTGTGACTTTCAGGAATATATCAGACAGCTACTGGAAATGCAGGAAAAACAGAAGCAGTTGACTTCACTTACTGGTTAATCACATGTGAGTTAAACTACTATATAAGTTTATTTATGTACATTAAACAATCAATAGGAGGATGAATATACAGTATTACCATCAGAAACAACCAAATGAGAAGAAAACTTTTTTTTAAAGGTCGTAATTGACAAAGTTCTGTTATTGACAACAGGACAAATGAACATTATACTGTATGCATACTTACTTTCATTCCTTATTTTACCACATGTCAAGCTGAAATGTGTTTTTCTTTCCAAGGGTGTTAAAATAAATCTCACAAAACAATGGGTGTAACTCTTACACCTCCTATTTTTAAATGCTGTGGTTCAACAGTAAGCAGGACAGCATCATGAAACGGTTTGCGTACACACAGCATATTATAGACATATGTGATTTGTTGAGCCATTATGACAGTGATATTGTGTCAAAATTGAATTGGAAAAAGTTTAATAGTTGAAGTTAGAGATTAGAAAAAAACAACAACATCACATCAGTTTAATTTTTTGTAGCAGTACATTTATGGTGATGCGAATGCATTGCCTCTCTGATGATGACACATCAGCTTGCAACCCACATGGTCTTCTTTCCTGGCAGGGTGCATGCTGTGTTTTGGTCAATCGGCCTTTTTCCGCTTCAACCATCCAGAAGAGGCCCTGAGGATGAAGAGCATGCTGCCTGGAGGGAGCCACGGATTGAGCACCCCAAGAACTCATCCCTCTGGTAAAGATCCTGCTTTGATAATTAAGACAATACAGTAAAGCAACATCTAAACTCCAGATTAACAATTCCTGTGATCCAGGAATAAGATGGCCAGTGACAACTGTGCGTACTTGTTTCCTCAGTAGCTATTCTGGGAAGAGCAAATGCTTTGAGCTGATAGATATTTAGTCACATAAACTATTCTAACCACTTTGGGTTCCTACCATCTTATTGTAAAATAAACAAGTTACATGACGATGTTCCCGTTAATGCTGAGCAGGGATCGTACAATCTGATGCAGTTTAGTCGCAGAGAATTATGAGTCTTGGCCTTTGAGTAGGATGACATACATGATTAGTACATGATTAATGCATAATTAGTTCCTTAAATATCCATGTTTCAGGGCTTATGTCCTCACAAATGGTTACTGAGATGCAGCAAACATAATAAAAGCTACACTTGAGTAGTTTGATAATTTGATGACAACCGACAACTGAATGACATTTGATGATAACTGGCATGTTCATGTCAAATGGAATTTTTTTTTTTGTACGTCTAAGTTTTGATGGACACTAAGCTTGCTAGCTCTTGATTTTCATATCTTGAGTCTGATTGGTCTTGATGTTGGAAGGAAATATTGGACAGGATGCAGAAATAGCTTGTTGAGAGCTAATTATCTGTGGCCTACATTGTGATCTGGTTCATTTAAATCTCTTGGTTTTCACTCAAGGTTTGACCCCGTTGTGAAAAAAGATTGTTGTTACACTTACAAGTGTGAAAACTCAGTACAGTGTAAAAAGGGCTTTGCCTCTAGTAATTTTTTTCTTCTTGCAGTTACACTTACATGTTATATTATTCTGGCCCACCGCCTGCTGGGACTGTTGCCTTGTGCTGTCAATGATATTTAGAATCCATTCTCCTCTGACCTTACTGGTTTGGCTGTCTGTGCCTGAGCAGTACAGTAAGAGCCGCCACACCCTGCGCAGTGTGTATGGCCCACTCTTTCCTGACCAGGCCCTGATTTCATCTGCTTTGAATGAGCCACAGGGCTGCAGCTTTTATATTTAGCAGCTCCAGATCCCTGAAGGATTACGACACAACTGAAGAGCACAACATCCCGACCTCTGGGTTTGGTTCATACAGGAGAACACGGGCTCTGAGACATTTATCACCATCTAGGCCCCCTGAGACACAATGTGTGTGCAACAACATGTCCAGGCATGTGATTTTTTCCTTTTATGGGCTTCCTCCTTTGTCTTACAACACTGACCTGATGTGTGGTGGATGTCAAAAGGACAAAGGTGACACAGGATAGATTCCTACCACTGTGTGTTTGTTTATGTGTGTTTTTGCAACTGTCCATTTAAGTGTGCTTGTCTTCATTTATTCAGCAGGAAAGCTCATGCACAAGTGTTTCTGTCTCCTCCTCCTCAGACTCCCATAGCGTCCTGAATGGGAACCAGTCTTTTTCCAGCAATGGTGACTCCAAAATCAACAACATAGCAAAAGACCTCCAGGACTCTCTGGTGCTGAAGGCCTCATCATCATCATCATCATCAGGGTCTGGTAAACAGCCTGTTCCTCAGACCTGTCCTCCAAACATGCTCAATGGGAGAAATGGCTCCATGAAAGAGGAGTCCATCTATGAGAACAGTAGCAGCTCTCTCGGCCAGAACCTTGGCAACAAAACCCCTCCAGTACCCACCCAGTCCAACACTCCTGTCCCCCATCCACGGGCTTCACTCTCTGTGGCATCCAGCAGCACTAGTGGTGGTCAGAGGGCCCAGGAGAGCCCAAAGCTTCTGAGGAACGTAAGGGCAGAGGCCACATCAAGCCCCACACCACCTAGCAGGGGGTCTGGACAAGGTTCAGAGAACTCTAGTCTAAATCGCAAACCATCCCATGTCAAATTTGCCCCAACAGCTCCAACCAGTCCTCGAGTAAGAGGTTCCTCCCTACAGAAGAGATCCCCAAGCCCCATGCGAGATCAGGGTCAGTCGCTCTCTCATGTAGATGTCCCTCAAAGGCTCAGGACACCAGAGCCGACTGGACCCACCAGCCTGAGAGAGCTTCCTCCTCTCAGCCCTTACATGTCCCGCAGAGGTACTCCAGGATCGCAGGGCTCAGCATCCTCCTTCGCCTCACAAGGCTTCACTGCTAAACCTGTCCCTGAGAGCCCCCAGGGCCACCACAAACTCATGGCTCCTTCAAAAGCAGAAGCCATGAGGGCACTGTATGCCCAGAGTCCATCACCAATCTCTGGGCAGGAGAAGCAGTTGAGGCCTGGCCCCGGAAACCCCCTCATCTCAGGCTTGAGTCCCCTGTCTGGTTCATCTCCTCTCACAAGCCCTCACAACCAAAGAAAGACCCCTTGTGTGACCATGACAGGATCATCCAGCAAAGAACCAAGTCTTATGAAATCATATACCCGGGAACGCAAGAATAGCATCTCTGAGATCAGTGACAATGAGGATGAGTTGCTGGAATACCACCGCTGGCAGAGAGAGGAGAGGCTCCGTGAGCAGGAAATGGAGAAGCTGGTAAGTTATCAGCACTTTATGATTTGCAATTGATATGAGAAGAGACAAATATTTCAATATGATAGAAATGGTTCAGTCCAGATTTGGATGCTGATGTGAACTCCGTACTGCATTTTGGCTTGCTCAGGAAGTCTTGAAGAATACATTTGCTGCTCTTGGTTTATTTATCCTTGTTCCTTGGTATGAGTGGTATTTGTATTTACTTTGATCAACTTTTGGCTCAGTGGGGGTTAGACTGAACCATATGATAATTGTTCCTGCTGTAAACCAAAACAATGAGCTGAAAGAGACAAAAACCCAAACTCAGTTAAATATTGATTATTATAGGTTTGAGTGGTTCTGAGTTTAAGTCATTTATTTAGTTGGGAACATTATTGCCCACAATTTGACAAATTAATTTTAGCTTCACCAAACAGCATTAAAAACAACACAGGACAATTGATGAGGACTGATCCAAAGAACATGATTACATGAGCAAACAACATGATTTAAAAGGACGTAAATACTGGGGAAGGTACTGACACGTCTGGCATGGTGACACCATGTCTACATTAAGATATCTTGTCTAAATCTCCTGGCATACAGCCACCAGCTCAGCTCATGTGGACCGAGTGACACGGAGGGAACATTCTTCCACAAGTCTTGAGGTCCAGAGCAGAGGGTGTGGCTGGTCATTGCTCAACACTATATTTACCAAAAGGACGAGCAGTATTTACTTTCAAAGCTGCCTGTGCTTGACTGTAGGCTCTTTCTTATTCGTACCCACACAAGATCATAGACTGTATGCTTGTTATCCATCCTCAATCCACACCCACCCCCGACCCTTCTTCAGCCCCCACACCAGCCTGCCTCTGACAGCTGAAGGGACCACAGAGAAGGGGTGAAGGGGGGTTCACTCTCAGCCTTCAACGTACACAGACTATTTCAGGAACCAAAAGGTTTCTGGTAACAAATAAGACAGTTACTGACAACATGCATCTAAGTTGGACTGGTACAGGTGTGACAGCAGTGGATACAGTATGTTTGTGTCAAAGCTACTCTCCTCTCCTTGCATTGAGTCAAGGAGGGCAAGGAGACATATTTCTTGGTCTAAGGATATGTTGATTAGATTTCGTTCATGATCCATATTTGGGATTTCCTCCATTACATGATTTTAATTTGTACCCACTGATATTATGCTGCATTCATGTGGTGGTAGGAAAGTGACAGCTAAACAGCAACACATGCACATGCTGTTTTTGCAAGTCCACTATTTTGTCCACTCTCACATTTTTTTATTCAATATGAAGCCAGGAGGCTGTTAGCTTAGCTTAGCTTAGTTTAGTGTAAAGACTGGACGCAGGGGGAAACAACTAGTTGTCCTAAGATTTAAAAAAACAAACAATCTCCAGCACATTGACTGTATATAAATATGGACAACGCATCTCCACTTCCTACCGCTGTGCAAAAGTGAAGCCAAGCTACCTCCTTTCCGGGAGCTGCCCAAGAGCTGCCATCTTGCTTGTGCAACGTCATTTGGAGCCAGAGTCTGCACAGTAGAGTTAGGACGCACCCCCTCTGCTGCCTGACAGATAAGACAGCATGATAAGAACTACCCTAAAATTACAGAAACCATCTCTAGGGAAAATTTAGTTGACATGTACTTTGATATTTTAGTTTAGCCCATGTCCCATCTGTTAAAACAGAGAGGGCGAGATTTATGACCTATGCTCCAGCCAGCCACCAGGGGGCGATCGAGATGTTTTGGCTTCACTTTTGGGGAGCTGTCATGACGTCCATATTTATATACAGTCAATGCTCCAGCACCTGTAAAACTCATGAACGTTACTTAACATTTTATATCTTATAAAACTTGTCATTTTTACAGATTTTCCAAAAATGTCAAACTATTTCTCTGATTCCTGTCATTTCTGTTGCCATTTCAAATACATTTTAATGAAAAACAAGCTGCATGTATATGTTTAGGCTCCTGGGCCATGTTCTTGATTTGTTGGTATTGCAGCCTTGAAAGAAGCACACAAAACTGATAAATGTTAAACCTATAGATGAGAGAGACAAAGGAAGGATTTCCTGTCAGTGAAATGAATGCACTATATTTGGCACACTGCTCTCATGGCACACTTGGCACCGTTATGCAGGGTTTTTTTTTAAATTTCACATCATTGAATCCAACCTACACCTATCTCTTAAAGTAAAGGGCATAGCTGGAGAGGAAGAGATGTAATAGAAAAGTTAATTTTAGACCAGTTCCATGGGGAAGACGCCCAACCGCTGGTTTGAGTCTGTTTTTGGGAGGATTCTGGTTAATTGAAAGAATTTCCTTGATGATACATGAGACAATAATATTTCCACTGCAACTTAAGCTGCAACATTTCAATAATAATAATAAATAGTAAATAGAGAAGTTTATTTTAGTGTTGAACTATTTTGTTATTCCAAATGACCTGCATTTTCAAGTTAAATGTTAAATTTGCAACCTAGTAAATCAAAGTTCATTGTAAATTTAGATTCACATTGTTATGCCTAAATTTACTTAACCTTTTAGTTCCCAGCTCTGAAGTTCAGATAAATATGGTTCAGTTTTAGTGGTATTGCTGCTTTTCATCAAGGAATAAGTATAAACAACAGTGAGCTATAAATCCTGCAGTTGAAGTGGATGTTCATGACAGAGTTGGAGTGGTTATTTTCACAGCCTGGAAAATTTAAATAGCAGACAAAAGTAGGCTGTGTTTGTTGAAACAACAATGCTTCAGCATCAGGAACAGTTATTCTAAGTCTTGCCAGATTCCTAATTATTGTTCAACAGGAACAATGATTACATATTTTGTACTGTTATTTTGGTGGATTAAAGCAAGCATCCCATTGTTTGCAGTGATGCGAGACAATAGACTGGCCACAAGCTAGAACCATATGTCATATCAAACAGATACATAACACAATGAAGAAAAACTTAAGATTGGAAAATCAAAACAAAAATAGCAAAATTTAAAGCATCTCTGGTCAGAAAGTAAAAACCAAATGAGAGGTGGTGTACTTAATCATACTACTCATTGTAATCTGAGAAACTTTCAGTCAGCAACCAAAACTGGCCAATGTTTTAAATGTATTCTTCTCACAGATATTAGTGTGTTAGATTCTGTTTTCTTGAACAGCTCTAGCTCTGACAGTTTTTACCATGAACCCCCTCCTGAAACACAAAATACATAAGCCTTGGCCCTCCCGCTATCAGGTTACAGTCATCCAGTGGCAGTGGCAGAGGGACAGCTGCCTAAATGGGACAATGTCACACAAGGACACTTGGAGCTACTCTGCAATATGATCATAGTACAACACCCCCTTAATGACTTGCATCTCTTTTATAGGAGCGGCAGAGGCTAGAGACCATCCTGAATCTGTGTGCAGAGTATAACCATGAGGACAGTGCTGCGGAGCTGGCTGAGGTGGTGAGGAGTGGGCTGTTGGGGGGCACTAAAGGCACCTGCTCAGACACAGTGATGTCCCTTCAGGGAGTAGACCATCCCCAGAGGGTGAGAGAGAATGACGAGGAGACCCAGAGAGAGGAGTCTAGCAGCACAGAAAGCACACATCAAGAGGTAATACACACTTTCATTCATGCAGCCATGCACATACATATAGTATACAAGTGTTTTCTTCTGTCAAAGTTTTTTTTAAATACAAATCTGACAGTGTGAAGAGCTGTTTGCCGGGAGGGAGCAGATCGACCTGGAGGAGGAGAGGAACAGGATTTTAGCCAGGATTGATGACTTAAAGCACCGAGTCAGTGAGCTGGAGCAGCAGCTACAAGAGACCAAACAAGAGGTAACACATACACAGATACACGCTCTGGCAGAGAAAACACGTTGATGAAATACTATGTGTACTCTCTTGGATCAACGCACCCTGTAACTGGAGGAGTTGTGTTTAGTGCCAAAGTTAACACCTTTGCACGATTGTTTGCTGACTCTGACTCTATATCTGTCTCTAGGTGGAGATGGAGCAAGCTCTGCTACAGGCAGAGAGGCAGGCAGAGCAGGAGCAGGTGGAGGCTGAAAATGAAATAATCTCTCAGCTGCAGCTTAAACTGAGCCAGCTGGACAAGGCCACCCAGAAAGAGAAGGAGAAGGTGGGCACCCAGGACAAAACAATGTGATACAGAATAAATACTTGATCTGTCCGTTTACTCATAACTATGTGTCTTACATGCACAGTAAGTGTCTGCACGTGAATGTTGGACATGTTCTTGATTGTGTTTGAATTTATAAAAACTCACTCACCGAATGTGCAAACAGTGGACATAGACAGTATCTATAGACCCTTTTCTCGGATCTCAACTGACTATTGCACTGCTTACTGTCTGTCCTAAAATACAAAACCCAAACTGTCTTCAGTCTGCAGCAGTTCTTGTGTTTATAAAGACAACAGTTGAAATCTTGCTCACGTGCATTAGGCTTTCAGTTGGATGTGACACTAAAATGTTGATTCAGACTTGCATATACCTTTTTGTTTTCCTCCCATTTTAATGTTAAAATGTGTGAAGCATTGCAACCTCTAACACCACTACAAACCTAACCTCTGCTTCAATCCTAACTTTAACTGCCTTGGCTTGTTAGCTTGCCTGCATGGATTTGAGTTATCTGTGATTTTTTTTTTTTTGTTTCTCCACGGGTTGGTGTGTGTGTGTGTGTGTACGTGTGTGTGAATGTGGATACGATCGTGCGTATGCGTGTGTGTTTCTATGTGTTTTTAGGGGAGGGCTAATGTGTCGGCTGAGCGGAAGGTCCTGGAAAAGCAGAGGAATGAGTACAATGAGCTGAAGAGGCAGTTTGATAAGTGCCCCTTGTCTCTAAGGGAACAGTTACAGGAGCAGCTCAGCAGGGTCAGTGTTCTCACGCAGCCCACTGGCTTGCAACAGTGAGTTATAATATACTGAATACCACAGTCCTGTATGATCTGCACAGAAACGGCCGCAGACATAACACTGACTCTGTTTTGAAGCACTCATCAAGTCTGCAGACTGTGCATTTCCTCTTTTTCTGCTGTTGCCTTCATTACCTAAACATATTAGTTTATTATGTCATTTTCATTATATATGCATTTTATAAGTGTGACCATACAGCAGGCGATGCTTTGCTACTCCAGCAGTAATTTAATACTCCTGCTTAATCTCTGCTGTTCCCTCATTCTGGATGCTTGAAATGTCAAATGCAATTAGTAATAATCAATAATGTTATTAACAGCTTCGCTCTAAAAAAAATTGCATGCATTTTACCATGAGTGATTCAAGTCCCCTTAATGTTTTCAGGCAGAGCATTGCCAGACTTAATGGTATGAAATGTTGGATACTCTATTATGGATAAGGCTGCTGTTTTTGTATATTTTTCTTATTTTAAACAAATCCCATGAAAACACCAAAACCAACAATGTGTTCGTAAGCTGAAGCCAGATGGTTTGTTACACAGAACCATCTGAGAAGTCGTCCTTGGAAACTGTTTGGAATAGGGCAGACACTTTCAAAAAGTGCTTGGCAGGTGTTTGGATGAACCATGTGTCTATCACTGTGAAAAACTGGCTGCAAGGCTAAGCTGGATAGGGCTAAGAATCCCTATCCAGTTCTTATAATACATCCATGGAGCCAGATGGATTCCCCAGATCACAAGATCACGTGAGAATCCTCATAGGACACTGATTGGTCCGAGCCACCGGTGGTTCGGAGACAAACGCATAACTTAAAGCCTGACATGATGGATTCTGGCATGACTGTGTTATCTCGTGAATCCAGCTGCCTTGCAAGGTAAATACGTTCGTCCATCTGTCAATACTTTCTGACCTCTCCTCTCAGTAGGAATCATAAGTTGCTGCTTAAAATGCAAATCATTAAAGCAGCTATACTATAAATATATAAAATATTTTTCATAAAACAATGTATCAAATGACAATGTGTAATATGAGAGGCGTTACTCATAGTGAGAACCTACAGAGAATTTTCACCTGACTCTGCAGCTCTCGGCTTTACAGAACTTTAGCGAGTTTCAGCTCATTGTTTTAGTTGCCCGACTGCAACCTTACTGTTTTGGTTGACTCTCACCGCTCTCATAGCATTGTTTTCGGCTGCAGCATACAGCTGTTTTCAAAGAAAAAGCTCTAAAAACTCTCTGTCCACTACCTGCTCAGCACCAAATGGCAGTTAGTGACTAACACGGTGAACATATGGAGCATTTAGCAGCTAAAGAGCCAGATATTTCCTTCAGGAAGTGGTAGAGATCAAAAACAAAGCTAAAAGAGAGTGAATATTGGACTTACATTTATCAGGTGGACAGAAACATTACTCCAAATGAATGAGATGTTGCTCCGTATCTGCTCAATGTGTAAATAAGCAACTGCTAAGTGCAACATATCATCTTAAAAGTCAATGATATGTCACGTTGTGTTCACAACTAGTTTTAGCTGCCCCCAAGTGGCCCCAAAAAATCAGTTAATGTGTCACAAATATATAGTTTCATTTTTTTCAAAAAGGCTCAGGAATTTTCTAAAACAGCTGGGCACTGTAGTTTTTAGAAAGCATTACTCAACCAGGAGTAAGCAGTGTATTTGCTGGGCACTATTTTCTATTGCAGATTAATGCATAAATATTTACAGCAGCGATATAAGATGGTCTATGTGAGTCAAAATAAACTAATGCCCAAGCTGACATGGGCTCTAGTTTGAACATGTCAGCCAGAGAAACGTTGTATTGTTTAAATAGTTTTATAACACTTTTACGTGTTTGTCAGATCAGTTCATTGTTGGTTTTGATCTTTTTGTGGGATTTGTTAACCATAAGAAAAAAATGGAATATCGCCAGCTTTATCCTTTAACCACTAAAGGATGACTCAATGTGATTTCAAACATGTGTATCTGTGTGTGGACAGAAAGCTGAAGCTCTGGAGTCTGGGACCAAGCAGTTTGAGGAGCTGGAGTTCTGCCAGCTGGAGGAGGAAAGCAGTCTGGAGGAGAAGAAGGAGACTCAGAGTTCGCAGCTTCTTCAAGAGCGAGCCGAGTATCACTGCAGTGTGGCAAAGAGGAAGGTGAGGTCACATGTACAGTATAGAGGAAAACCCATATATGTATGTAAGATATAACAAGATTATATGGCGTGACATCAAGAAAGTGGACATGTTGATTCTCAGGAGAAGATGGCTGCTCTGGAAGCTCAGGTGAAGCAGCTGGGGTTACAAGCGGTTCAAGATTGTGAGAGGATGGCTAAAGACAGGACGGTGACTGTGCAGCTGTTACACAAGGTTAGCCTCTCACTGTTAATGAACCCTTGTGTTAAATGCAGTGTATGTCATTTATAATAGTGATGTATGTCTGTGGTGGTTCTGCCTCTTAGGAGCAGGACAGGTTATGTGCCCTGGAGAAGAGGTACCACATCTTGACAGGAGGGAGAAACTTCCCAAAACCGAACAGCAGCATGAAAGAGGTGAGCAGGAACACGAGAGAGACATGATTTCACAATATCAAGCACCTGGAGGAGAATTACTGCAATAAAAATCCTTCCTTCCGAGTGGATTTCTTTAACTTAGATGAACTTTTTAAACAGAACTGGCTTCACATCAGCGAACCTGACCTTGCTCATGTGGACGGTCCTCCTCATAGCTCCTGTCCCTCTTCTGCCTCCTTCTCCTCCTCCTCCTCTTCCTCTCACATCCCCTCCCCTGAACTCTCTCCTGTTAGGCTACAGGAGGTAAATCTCAACAAAATCCTCTTTGCAACAAAACCCTAACAAATCCTAAAATGCCTGTGTTGCAGTTTTTTTGTTGTTTTTTTTTTTGAATAAAAGAAAAAAAATGATGGTGTGTTAGCAAATACTGACAAACAACAACAAGCTTGCAGTGTGTCTGCTGGTAGAAAGTTTCTGCCTCTCTCTACATACTGAACATGAGTTTTTTAGAGGTTTGTACATTCTCTATATTAATGGTAATGCCATCGAGAATTGAGGCATTTGTGGAGAGTTATTAAACTGTAAAATGACTGCCATCTATACTCATTTAAAGTTGTGATGTCTTTGTGTTTCCTTTGTAAATCTTTGCTTGATTTATCTAAGTGTTGAATATATGCTTATTCTTGTTTTTGGCTGTTGATGCAGGAGTACCTCAGGCTTTCTGATGTCTATAAGATGTATGGAAATGCTTCTATGCGACCTCACTCTCCTTCCCCTGCTGCTCTCCACTGCCTCTCCCTCGCTGTAGCTCCAACTCTGCCATGTGAGGTAGAAACCCTGCCTGCTCTCTGCCATACTCTCTGATATATCTCTGACTTGTCTATGTGATAGATACCGAACCCACCAAAGCACATTATCTCAAAATATCTTTCTCATTGATGCATCTTCTTAATGGATTTTTCCACTTTCTGCTCTCTCTCTGTTCTGTACATGTATGTGTTATTTCTCTGTGTTTCTGTGCCATCTGGTTGTCCGTATGAAGGAGTACATCACGGTCAGTCAGTTAAGCCAGATCTTTGGGATACAGAGAGTTAATCCCTCCTCTTCCTCCTCTATTCCATCATTCCAACTTGCCTCCACTGACACAATCGCATGTGGTCCTTCCTCCTTTCTCTCTGCACAGGTTGGTTATTTTTTCCTAGTCATTAGGGTGCCTGTTATTTTGTCATTTGCAGCCATCCAAAGTAGATCTTTGCTATCTCAGCTTGGTATGCCTATAAGGACTGGTGAATGTTAATCTTTCCTACCTGCTTGATGCTTCAGACACTGATTCTGTTGCTTCACTGCTCCTTTCTCCTTTTGGCTGAATGCTTTTCATCACCTCAGAGCCAGCCTGAGCTGAGCAGGAATGCAATGCCTCCTATTAACCTCGAGCGCTGGTACCAGGACATCATGGCTGCTGGAGAGCCTGAGTCATGTCCTCCACCGCTGCCCGCAAAGTCTTTTTCTGCACGCAGACACGGGCAGGTAAATTCTTCCCTCTTTCTCGCTCACTGCTTCATGCTCTCATGGTAGCTAGTTGTCAGTGTGAGAATTCAATGTCTTGCTAAAGGGCACTAATGGCAGGCCAGATGCAACATGGTGTCTCAAACCCCTGAATATAGCAGATCCTCTCTCTAGCTTCTCAACTATCCATATTTTTATGACTAGGAAGACCTCTAGTGGACAAAGAAGACAGGGTAGTCTGTGAACCTCTCCCACTGCCATAGAATGTGTAATGGCACAAATTTGCTGATATTAGTGTGAAAGTCATCAAGTACTTTATCACGGTCGCACCTAGAGAAGCATTTTCTAACATCCTGTAGAAAATACTGCAATCATGAGTTCGACCAGGACGTCAGCAGTGCTACATTCTTCAGAAAACAAAAAATAGAAAAGACAAGCAACACAGTACATTTGCCCAGATGAGTTCAATCTTTCCAGCGTTCAGACTTTATAGGTAACTTGGGTGCAGCAAGTCGTAAAACACAAAAAAGAAAAAAATATACAGAAAGTATTGAAGAATCTTCTGATTAAAACCATAAGACACATTATAAAAATGTCATAGACAGATAACAGTTTGGGGAATCATTAAGCTGTGGAAAGTCTCAAAAATGATTCAGTTTTCTGTCTTTTGAAGGAATCCTCCAGACTGTAAGAACAGAAAAGGGTTTAAGAGCAGGCGAGGATCTTCAAAAGAAAAACAAACACTAAACTGATCTGTTTTTATTCATTCAGCTATTGAAATCCAAATCAGATGGTGAGGTTGGGCAGGCAGGATCGTGTACTCCTGTCAGTAGTGCTGCAGCTCCGCCACACTCCAGTGGTGTTGCACATGAGAAAAATGCATCCACCAAGGTGGGCACATCACTTTCACACATATAAACTATAATCAAACCCTCTCAGTAGTTCACTGTGTGATGCTTTTCATGTGTTTCTCAGGGGTTGCACTTACTGCTGAGAGAGATGTCTAACCCATTAGACATGGACTCCAGGAGGCTGTTGGCTCTGCAGAGCAAAGGTACTTGAGTCCGTCAGTCCTGTCTCATCTATTTCACCTGGCATGACTTCTGAACTTTTAGACAGAAAAAAAGGCTGCAGAGGAGAGCTGTGCGAATTAATTCTGAAACATGGAGGAAGCATATGGTCTCTTGCTTTTAAAGTCAGTAGGAACAGTATGTCACCAATGTGTCAGGTCCACTTACAGTACTTTAAACACGCTCAGATTATAATCATCTAGTGGCAATGACTGAACACTATCAGTAGAGGGCACTGTGAGTCTGCAACAGCTGTGTCTTCACTCTCTCTGCTTGCACAGATCTGTCTCCCACAGTCCATCACTCCATCCTGCATCATCAGTCGCCACCGAGTGGCAACCAGGCGTACGACACCCTGAGCCTGGAGAGCTCAGACAGCATGGAGACCAGCGTCTCCACCGGCAACTCTGCCTGTACCCCAGAAAGGTGAGAGGATGGAAACATGTGCAATTGGCTCTGTTTCCATGGGAACACTCAAGTCTGCCCCGTCTCCCAGGAGAAGGGTCACTGAGCTTTGTTTCCGTGACAACATGTTTTGTTACATGGCTGCTCCTGTGACTAGTACACTGGCTGTTGCCATGCCAACCCCTTCAAGTTTCCAGTCTTCCATGAAGTTAGAAGTTCAAAGACTCTGTTTACTGGTGCTCATACTGCTTTTAGAGCTTGGTTTCCAGGCATGTCTGTTGACTTTTTCATCCCGAGCCTTGTTGTATCCGTGTCATCAGACGCTCCTTCCCGCTGTGTGTTGTAGTGCCTGTGGGTTAGAGGCCCAGAGGATAGAAGAGATGGAGAAGATGTTGAAGGAGGCGCAGCAGGAGAAAGCCAGGCTGATTGAGACCCGAGTAAGTTTCCAACCTTAGTGCTGCAGAGTTTTGATGTGAATGCTTCTTCCTGACATGACTGGACAAAAGTAATCTGATCATATCTCCTTCAAGTTCATTTAAAGTTTCAGCTGGTAATCCTGAGGTTATCCCCTCCTCACTTCTGGCATCACTTTCGCTGTACTAGCAGATTTTTTATGCTGTTTCCAGTAGTGAGCATAAAATGGATCTGTGCTCTCAAAAGTAATATTTATGTGTCTGGCATATATTAAAAACTATGAAAATATGCATTATTTTTATGGTTTCACCTTTTGTTTCTGGAGTTTGGGCTGGGCAACATGGGTAAAAATCAGTGCCAAGTTATTAACCTTTTTTATATGGAAAGAAATGTCAAATTATTGCAAATCACATCCAAAATAATCAAACTGATGTTCAATGCAACAAACTGCTGTATCACTTTACTTTATTAAGTTATCAGGGGCAAAACACATTAATTAACATCAATATGATGTAAATGTGTCAATTTATAATAGATGTATCTATTAATTTTCGTCTGCAGCCCTTGGGTAGGTTGATGTTATACATTAAAGAAACAAACATTAAAGAAACAAGCATAAATTAATAGGAAACCTGGTAAAAAACCATTACAGGACAGATACATACAAGCACATATAACAATCAGAACCTTACAATTGACAAGACAAAAGATCCAAACAAATGCCAAGGACCCATGAAGCACACACACACACACACACACACACACACACACACACACACACACACACACACACACACACACACATGGACACTGATGGACAGAGTAGGATGAAAATATATAAAATATCATGTTAGCATTTTTGTTTCTACAATAGCCACATTTTCAACTCTCTATCAAATATATAATCAGCTGTTAAGTCTCTCAGATCACTTGGAAGTGCGTTCCAGCCACATGATGCTATAGTTTAGTTTAGTTTGGTTCGTTACATTTATTTGACAGGTCCAAAAGAAAACATTCATCTCACACAGGGAGAAGAGATGTACTGTAGCAGATTTAGCTAATTTCCATCTGCAGTCCCTGGGAAAGTGGATACAAACACTAATGCAATTAATACAAATACAAGTTCAAAATACAATAAATATTAACTACTACATTCAAACATGGATACAGCAAGCCTATAATTAACTACAATTTGATTGAAATGATTAATTTGGACTACAGACTTTGATAACATGTTATGTTCATATCATCACCAAACACACCAACTTCCCTGAGAGTCGATAAACACTAACTTTATCACAGGAGTCTCGTATTTCTCCTTTCCAGCGGATAGAAAACACTTTCTCAAAGCGATCTGTCAGTTTAAGGTGTGGTGAAATGATGCTGTAAGTACTTTGTTTACCTCTGTATTATTTCCACATGTTGAAACAAAGCCGACTTGTATGTAAGTGTCTGAAAGCTGCAAAGGATCATTTTACATCAGCAAAGCTTACCCTTCTATATACAGACTTAAGGGATATATTTTACAAAACCCTGGATTGGGACTTGAATTCTCATGTGCCTCTTCTGACAGTCATTCACTTTGTATTGCAATATTTGCCTACCATTAACATATTCTCCCTGTCTCCTATTTCCCCCCTGTTTTCTCTTCTCTTCTCTCCATCTGTTCCTCTTTCTCCTCTCCCGACGCTCCCAGGAGAGGGAGGCGCAGGCTCGGCGGCAGATGTTGGAGGAGGAGCGGAGGAGGCGAGAGGAGGCAGAGAGGAGGCTTCAGGACGAGACGATCCACAGGCATAGGCTGGTGGAGGAGGAGGTGAAGATGAGAGAGAAGCACTTCTCCCAGGTCAGTGGAGCAGCGGGAGGAGACAGCGGCGGGAAGAAGAGAGAGGAGGGGAGAGGGGGAGGGTGGAGGGGGAGGGAGGCTTGGGGAAGAGGATGAGAGGCAAGACACTAAAGAGAGGCTGGGTATAAGGGAAGATCAAAGATTGTCAGGGAAGGGAGCGAAAGGGGAGAGAATGGAGGGTAGGGTGGAGAGTGTGAGAGGAACAACAGAGAATAATGGGTGAGGTGGGGCGGGGGCGCACAAAAAATATAATATACTCATAATTCCTGCTTTAATCTTGGCTGATTGTATTTAATTGCCAGTTTCTGTGGTACAAGTACCAAGAGTACATAAACAAATATTCTCAAATCATCAAATACAAATACACTTACCCCAATTATTATAACTAAAACTTGTCAATTTGAGTCAGACTTAAAGTCAAGATGAAATGAAAAATGCCTTTTAAACCGTTTTAGATCACATCCCTGGTCATATTATCCACCTTTTTAACAATAAATGGCCAAAAAATTGCAAAAAAAATTTCTTTGTATTTTTATATCAAAATCCAATCATGTTTTCATCCTATAAAACAAAATATGATGCTTACGTAGGTTTGAACCAACCAATTTCAACCAATAATATCATGACATCCACCCATCAATCAATCTTCAACTTTTAGTGGCTCAGAGCTAAGATTAATTATGACATGCCCACTTTTCAACATTTAAATCAAATTCCTCCCAATGTTATGTCCTGCCTGTCTATCCTGTTTCACTCGGAAATGTCACGATATGGAGGTTAGATACTCTACTGCTAAAGCTGCTACAATCAATATTTTTATATTAATAATGGTTCAAATAACTATGGGTAAGGTGAAAGGTGTTGCTCGAAATGATGAACCTACACAGAATTATCACCCAACTCTCCAGTTCTCCTCCAGCGTTTTAGCATCTCTCAGCTCAATGTTTTGGTTTTATGTGCACGACTTTATTGTTTTGATTCATTTTTTCAGCTGCAGCAAGCAGCTGTTTTCTGCCAAAAAACTGAGATTAACCCACCTGCACAGCGCTGAACGGCATATAGACAAAGTTAGCGGCTAGCTGTTGAACATAATGGTGCATTCAGCAGCAAAAGAGACAGATATTTCCCTCAGGAGTTGTTGGAGACCATAAAAGAGCTAGAAGTAGAGTGAATATTGGACTTACATTCATCAGGGGGCCAGAAACAGGACTCTAAATGAATGATAACATTGCTCTGTATCTGCTGGATCTGTAAATAAGCAGTTAAGTATGCACTTGTTAGCATACTTAACTGTATGCTAACAAGTGCAAGTAACATATTGAAGTGATAATATGTCAGTGTTGTGTTTACATCTTGTTTCCGCTGCACCCAAGTGGCCAAAAATTCTGTTGATGCAAGTTTAAGTCTTGCCTTGGACTTGACTCGAGTCTCAAGTTATGACTTGTTAAAACAGGAACAATAAAAATAAATAAGACAGCGTCAGGCAGATGTCTCACACTCTCACACTGAATATTTAATTAGGAGGCCCATGTATTGACAGAGCTCAGCCTATGTAAAAAAACACAATTAACAGCTTTGAAAAAACTTTTTTAAATGCTGTTTCAATTCAATGGTCAGAATTCACAGACCTGAATGACCTTGTTTATGAAGACTTGTGTCAAACAATTATAATCCTTCCCTTATCTCACACCTCTTGGTAAGCAACATTAAAGCAACATGACGTGTTTTCTTCACAGGCCCGTCCCATGACTCGTTATCTGCCGAACCGTAAGGAGGAGTTTGACCTGCGTGCCCACGTGGAGTCGTCCGGCCACAGCATAGATACCTGCCCCTACATCATCCTCACAGAGAAGATGTGCAAGGGTCACCTGGTGAAGATGGGTGGCAAAATCAAATCATGGAAGAAACGCTGGTTCGTTTTTGACCGTCTGAAGAGGAACTTCTGTTACTACGTGGGTGAGGATCTGCAGTTATAGTTACAGATACGACAACATTTTATCCATCATATAAAGTTACATAATTATGGGCTAATATACATGGCTTTATTTATTCAGGAAGTCTCACTGAGATCAAAATGTCTTTTACAAAGACCTCATGACAAATCACACATATTCAAGATGACAACAACATAATTCAGTCACACAGAACCATCAGACGTCTCTCAGGGGAACAAGTGTCTTTAAAAGCCAACATGTTGTCTGATCTGCTGTCATGGTTATTAGCTTCTCTTCTTAATGATGATTTAATTGATATGCTACTACAACATTTTTTTAATGTAAACTGAGGTAAGTACCTGTTGAGGGAAAATAAGTTCCAAATTTGCTAACATTCCTTTAAAATATAAAGAACTTTGGGTTTTTGTTGAGCTTGTGTCTCCTCCCTCATGCCTTTGAGGCCTCAAAGTTACAGCTTCAGTTAATTACTGCACAAAGTCTTGTGCACTGCCAAGCTGCACAGGATAAAGAACTAATAGCATTACATATATGAACTTTTTTTTGATTCCCCGTAAAGGATCCCAACATTTACACAAAGGGCCTCAGATTAAAGTGATCAAACCAATTGGCTCACGTAAGAATCCCCTCATACGTAGTATTTATAAACTCTAAACTTTATGTTAAAAAAGTTCCCAGCTGTACCTGATTTATTCAGTTCACCCGACAGCAGTGCCGAGGCTATTACACTTCGCTCTCGTTATGTTTTGCAGTAGTAAACCCGACTTCTGTCCCAACCGGCGTTTACACAACTGGAACCAAACACTAATTAAAACTGCACCAAGTGGCTTTTTCCGCCTTGTTCTCGTGTGTTCAAATTGAAGTCAGTTTGTAATTCACGTCTATCAGACTGTCCCCTGGATTTTAAATGAGAACAGTTAGTTTTCTGAATAATTCACAAGCGTGTTTTGAGACGTTATTTTACAATCAAGTTCAAAATAGGTTCCAAGTATATTTTCATTACTGACACCCCTGTTCTTTTTGCTCCTCTCTCTCTCCACTCACTTGCCTAGCCCTTTCACCCCCTCACTACTGACGAAGATGATGGTGATGATGGTGATGAAATAAGATGCAATACTTTCTCTGGATGTGTTTTTCTTGGGGAGGAGGCTAGCTCCTGGCTTGTTCGTGACTAATAAAACGAAACTCACATTTCAAAAACATTTATCTCATTACTAAGCAGTTTTGACTTATGGAAAAAGGGGAAAGCGAGAGAAAGTGTCGGACGTATTTCAAAAGACTGCCTTTAATTGTTGGTGGATGTTTGTCTCTTAGCCAGGCGCTCCAGTGTGCATGGAGGAGACGAAAAGAGGAGACCACTGTTTATCTGAACAAGACTGGAATCCAGAAACTCTTTAAATTGATTTGATTTGATGAAAATTGATCTTAAAGGAGAGAAAAGTCCTTCACATTATACATCTATGGTTTAACCACAAACTAGATAACCTCATGAGTCCAGTAACTGTGTCTGATAAGCTTCATCCTACAAGCATCCTCAGGTTTTACTGAAACACAACTACCAAACTCCTGAGTATGAAGTGATTTTAAAATGCTTAAAGATACTCTGTGAATAGGGAATGACAATCCAAAGGACTGGACAGAAGGTCTGACCTGCTTGAAGGGAAATGTTGAACTGAAAGATCAAATCTGATATATAAAAGAGACATTTCTTTTTAAGATTTACAAAAGATCTCCACCTCGCCAGCAGGGAAAAGGCTACAAAAAAACCACAGAGACAATCCAGAAAGTATGACTGAAGAAAACAAGTCAAATTAATAGGATGGTAAAGACTTCAGGCATAGCTTGAAATAGACTTGCACTTCTAATTAACTTTTACTCTGATACAGCACTGCTCATACCTATTCATGGATTTATGTGTTGCTGGGAAAAAGACTTTACACCTTTCTCCTAAAACTGTTTTTGTGTCTGGCTTTTCCATCTCAATTTAAGATATTGTTTCTCCACAAACTACTTTTATGGAAGAATATTGAATTTTTGGACAGTAAAAAGAAAATTAATAATTTTAAAAATGACTCAGATAAGCCACATAAACTCAACACTCCCTGACCTGCTTGAAAAATATCCCACTGCTGCATCCATCCTTACATATTGGATCAAATAACATCAAGTCTCAGCAATTGGAGACACTCAAACATGATTTTATTGCACTAATTTATTGCAACAATGTGTTGTCTGTGTTGTTGTCCTCTGCCCTCGTCGTGTTTTGGCCATGTAAATTTTAACTGTATCTGGCAGCTGCACATTTGGCTGAAAGGATACTGCTTTACCCATAGCATCCCATTCGTGAACAGTTTTAATGCATTTTGGAATAGGTATGATTTATTTGCTTGTGATGGTTAACATCTTAACAAAAAAGGCAAATTGTACTTAGCCTGTAATATGGACCTAACGCTGAAACCAAGTAATTCCCCTCCGTCAACCCAGGCAACCCACATATTACTGTACACAGCAGAGACTTGGTTTCAAACAAGTTCCTTGTATTAAACAGTTTGGCCATTCCTGTCAGGATTACTTCAAGAATAAATCTGCAACATTCAAAGCGGTCTGTCATGACACCAAACCTAAAAACAATTCCCCTTCAGCCTACTGTCTCCTCACCACCTCACTCCGAGTCCACCTCACTCTGCCTAGACAATCCTCATACTTTTAAATCCAGAAATGGTTTAGGATGAATTCATTTGAAGATCAGAAGTTTGTGTCGGCAAGAAAAAAAAAATTGATCATTTAAACATATCGGTCTAACAGGCAGATCCTGATATTCTGGTTGTCACAGAAACCTGGCTTAGAAAAAGCATCACTAATTCTGATGTGTCCATAAATAGTTACAATATATATAGAAAGACAGGATTGGTAGAGGTGGGGGTGTTGCTATATATGTTAAGAGTTGTTTTAATGAATCTATCCTGTATGCTGTTACTGTACCTAAATGCTTTGAATTTATTGCCCTGAAAATTAAATTTGGGTCCAACAATTCCACTGTGGTGATAGCGATCAACGGGCCTCCTTCAGCTGACTCCACAGCTAAACTGGAGGACCTAATCTCTCAATATGCTCATTCAGAACTGATAATCATAGGTGACTTTAATCTTGACTGGTTATTTAACGCTTCTGAACACCTAAAGGAACTGTGCAACAATTTGAACATTTCACATCTGATTACTGACCCTACCAGGCCCAATCCAAAAGATCATAACAGATCCACTTTAATATATTTTATCTTAACCAGTAGGAGTAATAAAATTGTTGCCACTGGTGTTTTCGATCTTGGAATAAGCGATCACTGACCAGCTGATTGTGTTAGAGATACAGATAAAAGAGAACACAATCTAGAAATGTTGTCAAAAGAAATCTAAGAATCTTTAATTAACCTTTATCATAGTGATATTTATTTTACCTCTGAAATCCCAGATGTTGAAATGGCATTAGACTGTTTCTCAAAGAACTTCCTTGCAATCATGGATAAATATGCTCCTTTCAAAAAGCTCAAATCTTAGGTTTTCCCCTGAACTTTCAACTCTGTTTAAAGGAAGAAACAGAGCTGGGTCTCTTGCTAGACGCCCAGGGGACACATCCCATTGACTTGCATTTAGGCAACTGAGAAATAAATGCACAGCCTCTGTAAGGAAAACCAAATCAAATTATTATTTACAATTAATTTTTTACCTGCACATGTCAAATATAATAACTGTGTATTATCTGCCCAGCTTTTAATAAGCATTTTGCTGCCGCTGGTCATTTATTTAAGGATGTGTATACAGGATCCACACCTATTAATAGTGCTTGTATATAACCTGTAAGCCACTTTTCTCAGTTCACTTTACAACCTATTTCTCCTGTTGAAGTAGCCGATGCACTACAAACCATTAATCCAAGGAAATTAACTGGAACAGATAAACTCGATCCATTCTTTTTAAAGCTTTCCACTCCATTTATCACTGAGCAAATAGCATATTTAATCTTTTAATTTCAACTGGTATAATTCCAAGTAACTGGAAGTCTGCTCATGTAATTCCTTTGTACAAAGGAGGAGACAACAGCGATCTCAATATTTATAGACTAAAATCCAAACCTCCCTGTCTTTCTGATTCTGTACAACTTGCTGTTGATAACCTACAACTTTCTTTTAGTGCTCAAGATGCACTTGTCACCCTTAAACTAGTTCTCAATGCAAGCAAAACAAAGTTCATACTTTTTTCGCTAGAGTCACTGAGTATAAATAGTATTCGGCTTGATGAAATATTTACATTTAAATATCATATTGAAAATCTCATCATCAAACTGCGGCAAAAAGTTGGATTTTTGTACAGAAACAGATCCAGCTTCCCTTTGAGTTGTAGGAAAAGTATAGTTGAGCAAGTCTTTCTATTAGTCCTTGATTATGGTGATGTAATCTACAGACATGCTGCTGCTTCCACCCTCAAACCCCTTGACTCATTCTGCCCTCAGATTCATTAGCAGAGACCCCTACAACTCTCACCATTGCATTCTGTATGACAAAGTTCGTTGGTCCTCTCTGGCACAGAGGCGTGATAAACTTGTATGTTTTCATCCTTAAATCCCTTACTGGACATTCACCATCCAATAGAACATCTATGCTGGACTGGACCACAGGACACAAACTCACTCTACTGTCTTATGCTTCAAGTCCTGCAGGTTTATTCTGAACTTGGAAAATCTGCCTTTAGTTTGTGTGTACTAAACACACAGTATTATCTTCAACACATCCTCAGGATCGACACTCTCACTACCCCTGGACAATTCAAGACTATGATCTCAAACCATTTCACCTCAGTGTGCAGCTGTTTTCACTGAGTATTGTCCTCTTCTGATCTATTTAACCCTACACATTTTGTTTTTTTTAACTCTGTATCTCCACATCATTGCAAATGAGGGAAACCGCAATGATTTCTGAGGCTTAAATAAAGATTTGACTGACTGAATGCAAAAAGATACAGATTTCTCCTATAAAGTAATCCAACTAAGCTACAACAATCCTCATCCATTCAAATATACCTGCTATTCATTATTGAATAGCTCTGAGCTTTGGGCACTTTTACACTCGTTGAGTTATATTTTTTCAATCCATCACTGAAAGAAAAGACAGAGGAAAGTGAATCACACATAAGTCCGTCATTGATGGTGGTTATAAAGTGATGCCAATAAAATTAACTTGTTGCTCACTTGGAAATTTATTTTAGCCAACTTCCTGGGAAAAGTCACGACAGTGTAGTTTGTTTAATCATGTTTGTCAGTTTGTTACATCTTAACTCGGATAAGTTACCTGATTATATTATATATATATTATGTCCCCAGATCCTTCATTCATCAGGATTAATAATGGGCCTCACCAGTGTACAATAGAGTCCGTTACATTACACAGCATTTCACATTTGTGGCAGCAGTTTGCATTTTATATGTGTACCATTTAACAATTGTTCCAGCAGGAAACTCACATACATATTCCTCTACCTCTGCAGTAAGCTTGCCTTACCTACTCAAAGTGGACGAAGCACTTTAAAACTAAAAATGTTTTTGTGGCTGGTGTTCATTAGTTTTTTGGAGTCATTTATTTCTAAACAGATCATTTAGAGGCATAAGGAAATGTATATCTTATTTTGTTGTTTTAAATTATTCTATGGTTGCCCCTATTTCAAGTGAAAATGCCTTCATAAGATGTCATTGTAAATATAAGGCCAGATGTTTTAAGGCAGAATACTGTAACATGAAATATACCATATATACCATAAATCTAATTTATTTTTCTACAGGTGTGATCCTGGGTCCAAAAATAATAAGAAATATTTGTTTTAAAAAAAGACTTTTGCAATTGATCTGTTAATATTTGACAAAAAAACAAACACACACAATATGTATCCTCACATCACTGGCTGGCTTTACTGTCTGGTGCTTGGGCTGGCTGAGGTCTTGCATCAGTACAAGACGTAATGTATTGTATCTTAATATTTTTTTCTCTTTTTCTCCTCTCAGACAAGCATGAGACCAAGCTGAAAGGGCTCATTTACTTTCAGGCGATTGAAGAGGTTTATTATGATCACCTACGCAGTGCCGCCAAGGTAACCAACTCTCTTTTTGTCATTACTTCATCAACTGTTTTCTTAACGTTCTGCATGGATGTTTATCAATTATACATTTATCAGTAGACTGAATGGGATAAAATCTGACGGGTTTAATTCAAAACTGCTATTTATTCATAATGGAAAAAAGTGAGCTCAGTATTTCAAAATCACAGATGACTCTGTACTCAAAATCATTATTTTCTAAGTGAAGGTTTGAACTATCTCTAACTCCAACAATCACGTATAACAAACTTTTATTTTACTAGCATGTATAATTTTGTTTGATAGGTCTTAATTGTAGATATACTAATTTTAGAATAAAACTACATTTCTACAGTCACTCACAATTTATTATAACAGTAACAAATGTCAGGGGTGAGCATCTGTGAGTACATGAACATAATTAAAATGTCTTTGCTACATAAAAATTATAATGAATAGCTATTTTTAGAGGCACGTAAAGGATCTAAATTAACCTGGATTAAGTTGTTTTTGCTACTTTTTAAATTTAATTAATCAGTTACCTGAACTTGCAAAGATGCACAATGTTACAGGCTCTAAAAAAGGTCTATTTTAAACAGACTATCTGTCTCAATTATGTTTGAACTATTTCATATATTCTATTGTTCAGACAAGAGTCTCTGAGGAAAAAGATACAACAGGTGCAGTTTGCTTTCTCTGGTCTAAAAAAAAGTCTCCCCCTCTCTCCCTGTGATCCTCCAGAGCCCCAATCCATCTTTGACCTTCTGTGTGAAAACTCACGACCGCCTTTACTACATGGTGGCCCCGTCCCCGGAGGCCATGAGGATCTGGATGGATGTCATAGTAACGGGTGCCGAGGGCTACACGCAGTTCATGAGCTGAGGGACCACTGGGTGACAGATTTGGAGGATGACAGGGACCGGGCGAGCACCCAGACACCTGGAAGCCAACCTGAGCTGCTCTCTGCTGCTTGTCCGTTGAAGCGGAGCCGGAGCTGAAATCGGTGACACACAGTTTGATGGTGTGTGACAGATGGACATCTGAGGAGATGAATAATCTACGGTTCTCACAAAAAAAAAGCCTGATGCCTTCACGCAAATGAAGGCTTAGTAACGACAGGTGCTTTTCAAAGAATTTATGAGTTGTATTTATCTCTTAGCCAGAATGAGAAGGAAAATAGTTTGAGCAACCTGCCAGTGGATCTATGGAGGGAATTCTCAACTAGATCAATTACATTCTGTCACCAAAACACATTGTTAATAATTACAAAATAATTCTTGAGGCTTCAGGAGGAATACTTTGAAGATTTCTTACTTCATATAAGCTCAAACTGTTTACACCTCTGAAGCTGATCTATGTGTGCAGTGTTATTATTCTGACTGATGCCTTTTTTTTCCTTCCCCTTTTTGATACATTTGTACTTTTTCCCTTAACTTTTGTCAGATGAAAAATTAATCTCTTAATCTTTCAAAACACTATTAAATAAACATATTTTATGAGCAAATATTCTAAAATATTTTAAAAAGAGATATAATTATGTTACTTATTCAATCGAAACATTACTTGGTGCCAAATACTTTATGTAATGTTTTGTCAGACTGTTACAATACAAATGTTGATATCACTCTATATATTGTTCCGAAGGGCTTTTCATTCAAATAACGCAACATTAATGTGTATTTTACACAAATATGTCAAAGAAAAACCTTTTATTAGTATTTTAACAAAATTCATAAATGAGATTATATTAAAGTCCTATAACATTATTGTAAAACTACCATGTACATCTAATAAATGAAAATATATGATGCAACATATGATGCAACGGTTGGTTTGTTTTGTCTGATAAACTGGCAGTTTGTTGCTGACAAATGGGCTAAACTGAATACACACAGTTACCAACGTGTTCTTGCTTCCTTAATTAGTCTTTCAGTATCCTCACAAACAAGTTAATTAATTACCAGCTTTCTTTAAAACAATCTCACACACCCTAATGAGCTGCTCCCATTCACATTTACATGAGAGCACACAATAGGTGTTCCCCTTTAAGAAACTGCAACTTTCTGTATTTACATAAGAACAGTCAGGTGGTTTAATTAGTTAATTGTCTCGTTAGCTCCGATTATCTACAGAAGCTGTTGCGGAAGTATTGACCCCACATGCTGAGTGTATTTCTGGCACAGTGTGTTTAATTATACGGCTCGCTGCGCACTAGGTAGGTCACATAAAAATAAAACCAGGCTAAAAAACATGAAATGAAATTACATGCAACTTAACATGTATGATTCAACATAGAGAAATTTGAAATCATACTTAAAAAAAAAAAAAAAAAAAAATCTTATGGAAAAGACGCCTCGCTAAAACTTTCCCGCTTTTTTCCGGTCAAGCAAAAACAAGTTCTTGTGTGAGTTTCTATATGAAAATATTCACACAGTGCGTCTCTTCTCGTGCCCGTATTAGTTCAAATAAGTGAAAGAGAGGTACATGTGCACATGGATAAATAATGTATGACTGGTGTGTGTGTGTGTGTGTGTGTGTGTGTGTGTGTGTGTGTGTGTGATTAATTTATTGCGGGGATCACTGGAATATTTAACAGACGCGTAGGTAATCACAGAAACACACCTTGCCCCTGACAGGTACAAATTAGATTCAGCACTTGAAATGTTAATTTTTAATTCTCCGGTTTGTAGAGAAAAACATGTTATGTTTAGTGATATTTATTAAAATGAACATCCAATCCTCCTCCAGCACAGTGCAGGTAAAGGTTCCTACTAACTCAGACATTAGAGACGCTGGATACACTGACAACGTTCACACCATTTGTGCCTCTCTGACCTTAGGAGGAGCTTTTCACACGTCGAGCCGTTCTTTGAGTCTCTGGTGCGCCCGGCTGAATAATAAACAGTGTGAGCTCATTACGGTGGTGATGAGCATGAGTGACACCCAGCCTTATTATTGGTGAAATATTAATTAGCCAAGAGTGATCTCCCCTCACTTTCACACACACGCACACAGATTGACCTTTCCTCCAGGCCTTTAGAGCACAAATAAGACAGTCAGGCTGTGGATTAGTAAAGGTTTCACACAATTTTGTCAATATTAATGGGAGATATTAACCTCGTCTGAAAACAGCCTCAAAGATTCTGATGAAATGGAGATATCACTCGGCTCAGAGGGCAAGTTTATACCATCACCTGTCAAAAGAACTTCCACTCCCACGTCCTTCACAAGATTTCAGCACAGACATTTGTAATTTATAAGTTCTCATATCCACATGTGAGTTCAGAGTAATTTAGGAGATTAAAGAGAAATATCTCCTGCCCAACATGCCTGCACACACACACACACACACCCACACACACACACACACACACACACACACACACACACACACACACACACACACACACACACACACACACACACTCGTAGCAGACAGAGACATACAAGATGAAAGCATCTTTCACTAAATGCATCTGATACACCAGTGAAAGTTCCATGCTCACTGTTTACAGCTTTGAACAAATCATCTTCACTCTCTTTGAAGGGAATGCAAAATGACAGTCATTAATTCAACATGGCGTACACGATACACAAATCATTAAATTACAATAAAAAGAAACATGTTTTCGGATTTCATGGCAAGCACAACAATGATATCTGAAAAATATCCAGAGGGGAAAATAACTAAAAGCGCCAGCGTTGACCTAATGAGGCCAACGAAAACATCCATATGAACACTACAGCTGCACCCCAGTGTGGGGTAGTGTTTTTATTTTATTTCACTGACTGCCAGACATGAAAGTGAAGTACTTTCCAGTATCAACACAGTGTGAAAACTTTATGAAGTGTCGAATATCAAACTGTATGTACAGTATTCAGTCCCTGTTTTATTTGTCAAATAGTAAAAACAGTTACATGGTGTAAAAATGAAAGTGGATGTATCAGAAAATAATGACGTTATTGCTTCATCTCTATGTAAGCTCTATTTAAAATGTTTTGGTCTGTTACGTTATTGTTTTGGGGAACCATGACCTTCACCTTTACAATCAGTGTATATGTTTGTTTCTAAATTCACTGATGTAGAAATGTGATTTATAGTTGAATTAATAATCTCAATAAAAGAATAAGTTACACAACTAAAATATAATAAATAAAATCAACTGTACAATCACTGTTACATCACAGACACTACAAAGACTGCATATGTCATTTGTGCAGATTACCCACAAGTCTACATTAAGTCAGCGCTTGCTTCACTTGATGGAAATGATAAATGATGATGAATACAAATGTAATGGTATCATACAGTTAAGCCAGCAGTTTTAATTGCTGTACTTACACAGATGAATTAACATTTAGAATTTAAAGTCCAGTGTCAATACAGAATAAAGCTATGTGACAGTTAAGTTAAAAGATAACTTTGTGTTTTTAAAAAATCTGTCTTAATCCACTCACATCCTGGAGCCATTTCAAGTGATATAAGTGATGTGGGACAAAGCCCACAATCCTGATTCTTTGTTAGTTAAGTTAAAACTAATATGAGGTTTCAGCAGTCTGAGTTTGTCAGATCAAGTTGGTTTCTTCCAAAGTTACTAATGTATGTTTTTAGTTTTAAATTCCCTCAGACGGTGTTTGCTTGCTGAGCCATTGCAGAGGGACAGTAAGTCAAGAGGACTGTGGATTTTGTGCCTCATCTCTTATATTGAAATTGAAAAATATAAAAAAGGATCACTTTGCGGCCAGTATAAACATGAGGACCAATTACAGCAACCAATCATTATTTCAGTATACTATACATATGAATATGTGAGTATTTTAAGACATATTTGTAAAAAAAAAAAAAAAAAAAAAAAAAAAAAAACCCTGCAACTATTTTTTCAGTTTTGATAAGTGTATTAAGTTATAAATCGCCAGTGCCAATGAAGCATATGGCCTGAATAAATATTGGCTGTGTAAAGCTCAAAGGTGACAGACGTTGAGCCTCTGGGGTTTAAGTAGCTCTGCAGAGCAGCATGACACAGCTTGAGTGCTGTGAATGACATTGAGAAGTCATTTGGGACCTGTTTGTCATGTTTGCTTAAAGAGCTAAAATTTTGAGGAACACAAGTGAGGCACGAACAATAAGTCTAAGTAAAAATCTGTGACCCTTGACTATTATATTACAGTAAATATAGGTTATTTTGCTATTATTGTTGTTCTGTTTTTCTTCACTTCATTTGTAATTTCTGTAAATTCTATAACTTTCTCCCCCACGACTTCTTATACAAGGCTTTTCATTCTTGCTAAACAATTTTCCATCTAGAACAAGTGTCAATCTATTAACTTGTTTGCTGATAGTGAAGTAAACTTTTACATTATGGGCTTTAATTTTTATCATGCAAGGTCAGCACAGGCTGAGCTCTGTGTGCCATGCATGGCTTCATTTAAGATGCCTTTAGGAGTTAGTGATCTTCTAAAAGCTGTGACATCCCAGAGGAAGACTAAACAGACACTGTAGTCCTTTACATCAAACACCTCAAATTTACCATGAAGTCCTTGAGGAGCAGTAAATAAACATAAACATGTGACTGGCTGGTTCACATCTGTCACGGCTGAATGCAAATGAAGCCTAGTTTAAACATTCATGATTGAAAACTATATTATGCCTGTCACTTTTTTTTTTTGAGACTTGATCAACTGTTTTTATGCCAAACACAGAAACAAATGGGAGTGATTTGTAGGCTACACACACACACACGCGCACACACAAAAACAACCACAAATCCCCTCTGAGATGCTTCCATTCACAAGTTGTAACCATGAATTCCATGTTTTCATCGTATGTTCAAAGAGGGGCAAAAGTTAAGGACAATAAATTCTGAGAGAGATGATGATGAAATGATGGTGTAACCCTCACTAACGTGCCATACGTGCACTTGGCATGCAGCATCGACTTTTCTGACTTCTCCGCTCATACACAATATTCAGACAATGAATTTGGGTATCAATGGGCAGCTTAATGTCGCTACAGACAACAATTACAAATATCTCAAATACATCCAAGTCCAGTTTGGATCCAAAGTTGTTCATGTCGCCCAACAGGCTTCCTTTAATTCACCGATTGTTAAGTTTGGTTGTGTTGTTTTAACAACCTGGAAAATTTAGATTATCCACATCATGCCCTGAGACAATGTCCCCATTTGTTTATCTAAAATAAAAAAATGGAGAATTAATGGTATTTTGCTGTGTGACTAACACATTTTATATATCTTATTGATGAATGACAGGAAATTGTAGTTAATAGCGGAGACAACAGGGAAATGTAGCGGCGCTGTCATGAACAGCACCTTGGATTTCTCTTATGATGCGCAAACAGAAAGCCCTCAGTGGACCAATTAATACAGACAGAGAGAGCAGTCAGCGATTTCCTGGGAGACCCTCCAACTTTACCAGCTACCACTATCTCAATCTGGTCTCCATTACGACCACATTTATCTAGATTGCATCAGGCTGCCTTTCTACAAATCTCACTCCACTTATATAGAAGCTTTGGTGGGCATTTTGCTGAACAGCTCTTCTGTGAGAAGGCTGTCCCTTTCAATGACTCAGATTAAAACGGATTTATGTAAATCAGAACATTTTACTCAAATTCAATATAATCTGTAGATACAGTGTGTCTGACTTTGCTGAAAGGAGAAAAGCAAAAGTTTCCCTCTGCTCACTTGAAATCTTAGTTTATGATGATTTTGTGACATCACAATGCACTTTTCAGTGAAATATGTGACATGTTGTGTCCAGTACTGGTCATTGATTCTCAATTTTTCAGTGAAGGAGAAGCAGTAGCAGAATTTTTAACTAGTTAAATCAACTTTTTTGTGTGGAAGAACCTTATCAGACACAAATTATTCTTCACAGCACAGTATTTTTATGCCTTACAACATGACTGGAAGGAATCTTTAACTTCATTCAAATGATATGTTTCACTTAGCCATTGTGAATAATGTGATTATGTGCAATCAATTCAAGTTGGATGTTTCCCGCCTTCCACTCAATACACAGACACGCTACTCGGCGGACAAATCTATTAGAGGATGGATGAGAGTGTCCCGTCAATATGGAAATTCAGCAGAAAAGGAAGTAAGCCTATTGGTTTTGGAAAAATGATAATGTCACAGAGATGCAACTCAGCAAATGAGATGGGGGAAGAGTTGGATGGAGAGGGGCGCAGAAACAGAGGTGAGGTGGGAGGAAAACAGTAGGTATGGAGGGAAAGAGAGAGAGAGAAAGAGAGAGAGATGCAAATCCCATGGCAACAGCAACCAGAAAACAAGTCTAAAATAGGGGGCAGTGTCCGCTATTGCTATAGCAACAGGAGAACAGCACATTCACTCAGCTTCGGGATTTGCTGAAAGGGGAAAAACAAAGCTTTATTCCTCACATAATTGTTATTGACAATCATTACCGGTAAATTAATTTGGTTCTGCCAGCTGCGTCTCACTAAGTTAACCATAAAAATAAGGATTCTCAAAGTATATTAGGATGACAGTTAACAACATGAGGTGATTCATTTATCTTCCATTACTCGCTGACTCAATGTCATTTCAATACACAACAAACAGTAAAGTTGATACCAATATGAGCTGACAGCTATTGATTAAATAAGTCAATCAAATAAAAATGAAATCATGAGCAAGAGTAATTGTAAAATAATACAAAGAGACTGTATGTCTCTGATAACATACAGTAGAGTCCTATTTTAGTAGTCTGAGGCCAATGATAATAAATGACATATCAGTTTGCTCAACTATATAGACAGAAATTTTTACAAAAGGCTTGCCACAAGCTGTTCTGTTTTGACAATATAAATGTCAAGACTGCATCACAAAATGTCAAAGCTTTTCTCAGCTTTAAAAACTGCAGCACTGTTCTCCACACCCGGTTTGTTTACGTGAAACATGTGCACACTCTGCACTGCAGAAGAAAAAAAGAAAAAAAAGACAACAACAAAGTGATGCTTTGCCTTGCCTACCGTCGACCAATCAAATTTCACATGTTACCTATTCCAACCAATGACGGCGCGTCAGTCGGAGCACGCGCAGCCAATCGCTGTGAGCCTGGACCACTGATGCAACAGAGATGCAACAGCACACAAGACTTCTACTGAACAACAAAGTATGTTGTAAATCAAATAGTCCCACTCCAAAACAATACCATGCCACATAATAACGTACAGTCTCTGAGCTGTAGTGCGGGTCTGTATTTGACAGCCGCGTCCACGTAAACCAAGCCCATCAGCAGGTTGATGACTTTCATTTCAATGAGATGGCGACGCCCCGTCGGTACTGCCCCGTCTCTATAGCAACAACCTTCGATGGGGAAAACAATGACAGGGCGTAACGCGTTACAAGTAATTGAATTACTTTTTGGATTACGATTTAAACACTAAAACAAAGCCGGAACCACTTATTATTTCTCTTACACTTCAGAGGGAAGATTTCACAGTTAATTATTGACGCTGAATTTAGTCTTTGTCCTCTAAAACTATGGCTATTTCCTTGATTTTTTTTACAGATATTTCCATCCTTTCCATTGAAAGTTAACTACTATCCAATGTCATATTAATATATTTAAATTATATCCTCATTTTGTAAATTATGCTAAATCTTCTGCCTCTCTAATGGGTTGTTTAAGTTTCCTGCTGTTTCGCGTTTGAAACAAGCAACAAGTAACGAGTAAAGGCGCTGTTTTCACAAAGGCGCACAGCGGTGAGTTTGTGGGATGTCCTTCGGCGAGGCGCGGAGGGCGGGGGCGGAGGGATCTACACTCAGTACGGTGAGGCGCGGAGGGAGGGGGCGGAGGGATCCACACACAGCACGGGTTGTGCCGGTGACGCAGTTGGTTGCTAGGTGTGAAAGAAACTGATGCTTTCTCACAATTAAGCTGCTCCTCAGTTTACAGGTCGACCACAACAAAGCAACAGCTCGTCCTTTTTTTTGCGCTGTTCTGGATATCCCGAGCTAAAAAAAAAAAAAAAAAATGGCTCTTTAAATTCGTGAACAAGTTGGACCCGAAAAGAAGTCGTGCTTTGCTTTTGCAACGCACCCCCAAAAGCTCTACAGTTTTTCTGCAAGAATGGAGTAAGTCACACTCTCTCTACTCGCCATTCATACAGCTGTGGCAAGTTTGTTACTATGTTGTTATTGTCGCAGTTTATCTCCTTGTGTTGCACATACAGTTGCAGAGAGGTCTGTTCTTTGACTGGTTGTTCTGCTATATACAATTTCTTCTATTTTAATATCTTCAAATAGTCTATTTTGCCTATCATGCTTCTTTAGTAACGTTCCTCCCAGGGTTTATAAGACAGCTGTGTTACTAAGATAAGTTATATGTAATGTAAATTACAGTACAACCTCTATGTACTGTAAAGTGGTATCACATTTCAGCCACTTTCAGTCGTAGAGTCTCGTCAGGTTTTCATTTAGATTTCACATTATGTCATTTAAACTGCTTAAGTGATCAAAGGTAATTCATCTAAAAGAACATGAGATTGGAAGTAGCTAATCTGCCTTAATCCAATTGAATGATCTTTCTCTCTCAGATAGAGAGATGCTGTAGTTAAGCTGGTGCTTTTTGTCAACAGCTGGGCCCCTGACAGCGTCATAGGTCCCATGTGTTTTGAGGATGTCAAGTGCATTTTGCTTTGAGACAGTTCCAAGCCCAGAGGACTCAGGTCTTACTATTGTATCACTGACCGTGTCAATTCTGAGGGTTTTGGGTTTTGGAATAGTTTATTTTCTACTCTGCTTTTTTCAGTAATTGACATTTGCTATAAATGTACTTGTTCGTGAGAGTTAATTGTGAATTTTACTGAAACCCATGATTCGTACAAGAGGACTTGCTGGTGATTTCTTCATTGTCACCTCTCTGTCAAAACAGACTGAGTCATGTTGAAAAACTTGCTGAGGACAGCAATCATCATCATCAATCAGCCATCAGCCGACAGAACAAGTTGGATCATTTTAGCTGGACACATTTCTGATCCCCGCTTCTGTTTCACCTTCTAGGTTTCATTATGCTCACCCAGCCCTGCTCTCTGTGGCCCATCTGTCAGACCCTGCTTGCTCTCAGCATATGCTTGGACTTGGACTGAATCAAAGCACCAGCAGACAAAATGATGGCAACATCAGCTCCTGTTTGGAAGACTCTTCGTGTCTGCCCGGCAGACCCCCTCGCTCTCTCTCACCCACAGGCTAACCACAGCCAATCACAGGGGTGCAGGGGGGAGGTGTCAGAGGAGAGTCAGCACTTAATTGGTGAGTTGCAGCGAGTACGCTTTTTTATATTTTTCCCCATTTCAGGTGGGCTCGGCACTGCAGCACATTCGTCCTTCTTGAACAGTAAGTAATAAAGTAGCTATGCCTAATATATGCTCGAACTTTATTCTAAAAAAAATATTGCTTTGCATTTACTATTGTCGATCAGGTTATGCCTTTAGGAAACTGCTACATGCAATGTTGGATGACTGATATTTATTTAATATTTGCATGAACGTTATTACTTAGCTGTAACTTTTTCCTTCATCTGTTAGTTTGTAACGACTGCAATATTTTCCCCTCCTTAATAGGTGATGGTCTCACTGACTGGATGACGGAAGAAGTGGATTTCTCCTCGTACCTCCCGAACCCTCCTTCCCCTCCCTCCTCCACCAATGCCTCCCTTCCCCCTTCACCCCTTCAGAATGATATCCAGGTGCCCTCTGACTTGGAGGTCATGACCTCTCTGCTGCAAGAGGAACTTGCCCAACTAGAGGACTACTTCCTGTCTGAACCACTGCCAGAGAAAGGGCCAAGGCTGGGAAAATGCGACAGGGGTCCACTGCCAGCGGGTCCTCAGCCGTTCAGTCAGCTGCCATACGCATCATACTCTACATCCAACCAATCGGAATCCAGCCCACTTCTTGTTACCCTGGCAACCGGAGAACTGGACCTGCTGAGCATCTGTGGTGGGCCCATTGGGCGATCCAAAATTCCAAGACACGCCCCGTACAGCTGCAGTCGCCCCAGTGGGTGTGGTAGGAAAAGAGTTCCTGATGGTGTGAGGGTCAGTGAAGGCTACGATAGCAGTTTGTTGGGTTCCAAAGGAAATAACTCAGGTAACTCAGCCGTGACCCTCGCAGGCAACAACTACGGCTGCGTAGAAGAAGAGCAGCTGGTAGGGAAAAGCTACTGTCTGGGCAGCGCAGTCGAAGTCAGAAGATGTGCCGTTCTACCAAAAGACGACAAAAATTGCTGTTTCGGTCAAGATGTCATAGGTGGTGCAAAGGGTGTTGGTGGTGGGTTTGGTTTTGGTGGATCACTTGATGCCCCTCATAAGAAAGAGGATCTGTTGATGTATAGCATGAGAGAGGTCAGCGGAGGCACTGGTAGCAGCGAGGTGTTGAACAGTATCAAAACTAGTGTGGAGGTGACAAAAGCTACTGTTTCATGGAAGACCCAGAGCAGCGAAGGTTGTTATCTTCCAGCAACACCACAGTCTGAGGCCTATCATAGCTTCTTAGGCAACATCAATGAACACGTCAAAGCAGAGAGTCTACAGATAGGGCAACATGATTTACACTGTAACTTCCTCGAGGATCAGGGCCCAGAGTGTCTTTTAATGGCTAGGGAGAGTCTGAACTTGGAGTCTTCAGGGCACAGACAAGCGTGTAGGTTGAAGGAGGACCACTGTGCTGTCAAATACGAAGAGGACATCATTCCAGCAGAAGGCGGGGAGCGCAAACAGAAGAAGAGAGATCAGAACAAAACTGCCGCTCACAGGTAAGTTTTAGTTTCCGCTTGACAAAATATATAACTTCGGGCACGATTTCACAGGTAAAGATCTTCGTTTTAATCGTTCTTTTTCTTAACGCAGGTATCGCCAGCGAAAAAGGGCAGAGCTAGATTCTTTGGAGGAACAGTTGCATTGCCTTGAAGGGAGGAACCGGGAGCTCCGGGACAAGGCAGAGTCCGTAGAACGTGAAATCCAGTATGTCAAAGACCTGCTGATTGAAGTTTACAAGGCCCGTAGCCAAAGGCTCAAGCAGGACACGACCGCGTAACACCAAACTCCTGCAAGTACATTTAAAGAGGGAATAACAGGGAAATTGTGGAGCTTTTTGTGTCTTTATGATTGTCCAGAATTGAATGTTTCAATTTTTTTTTTTTCATGGCGGGCGGGGTAAATGCATGCTTTGCTAATGTGAATTATTTTTTACATTTTAAATCAACACTCTATTCAATGCTTCCATTGCTTTCGCACTCTAATCACTTGAGCCTGCACTGTGGCATTGTAATGCTTTAAATGACAATCATTTTTAATAGATCTCACACTGCGTGAATCTACTAATTGAAATAGGGTTATTTCTGAAGAAGTAATGTTATTCATTATGCAGGTTTAATATTTTGAATAGCCTTACATTGGAATTGATGTCAGCAATAGAACTAAATGTTTTTGGTTTTTTTAATTTGAAATTTTTATTTGCAGTTACTGTGTCACACTTTTTAATGGATGAAGTAGTCAAGTACTGTATGTTGTGTCAACGGGTGAAACAGCATCATTTCATTTTGAACACATCTTTCAATCCAAATACTTTTCTAGAAAAATTTCTAACCTCCCTTGAACGGCACATGATATTTCAATTGCTATGAATATTTTAAAAGATTAAAATTGTTGTTGACTTTTACAATTGTGGAAAGAACCGCTGATAGAGATAGAGAGAAAAAAGACTTTTTGTTATCAAAAATGTACCATTTTTTATGATTTTAATATTGTTGGTGCTTTTTGACAAAGCATTTCATTGACTTCAGGTTTAATGCAACCCTAAATATTTATTACTTAGTGGGATTTGTATGTTTTTGGTATGTAGTTCCCTTTTCCCCCTTTTTCTTTTTTTTTTTTTATAAAGGACAATCATCTAAATTTTTACCCGGCTTTAGTAACATTACATTGTCTACTGTATTTGTTTTATTTTCCTGATAACTTGCATTACTTTTTAAGTAACAAATCACCTGTTTTTTCTCCAGCGGTGATTGCAAATAATGTCCAAAAATACAGATTCTGTCACCGAAATAGAACTGATTTATCTCAAATTGAATGTGGAAACACTTTATTGTGTTTTGGGCAATATTTGTCACTTGCATATTGCAAAAATTATAAAATCTATTTTGCAGCTCAGGATATGAAACAGTCCTACAAATGTCAGTAGATGATTCATAGCAGGAGACTACAAACCTAAAGCTCCTCTGTTCTTCAATTTACATGGTAAGATTTCAATGACATACAGGTTTTCCTTTTGTAAAAATAAAAAAGTTTTTTCTTATGAACAAATATTGTAACCAGTAGAGTTTAGCAGCTTCCCTCTGCATGTCTTTACATAAATGTTCTCTCTCTCTCTGCAATAGAAAAATTAGGATTTCAGATACAAGTCTTTCTCTAACTGCTTGTTAAGGCAATAAGTTTTCTAGGCCTCTGGCTGATCTGCACTAATTTGTAAAAACTTTTGTATGTTCAGGGAGTGGAGTGTGATAGCCTTTTCTTTGTAGAAAATTAACTGAAAAAATCTCATTAGATTATTTGTTTAGGCTTTTGCTGTTAGCTTCGGTGCAAGAGGAAATCTTTTCCAATTCATTTGTTGCAAAGCAAATATTAAGGTCACTGTTAAAATGCCGAGGATCATTTTTTTTCTATGCATATTTATTTGAAGACAATCTTGAATATAAGCGCTGAATTTATTTCTATTTAAGTTTCTGTTTGCCCCTCCCCCTCCTGCGGTGTACTATCAACTCCGGTTGTTAAAACCAAAAATGTTTAATGGCAGCATAATTTCAAATAATCTGAACTCACATTATAACACTTTGTAATTTCACTTTCATTTAATCATGTTACCTTTGTGTGTCGTCGACATGTTTCATTTCAGAAATAAAGTGTGTCATCAACTCAGTCCGTTGTGTTTTGTCTTTGTTTGGAGTTTTTCTCTCCGAGTCAATTAACTGGAAATTATTTTTGCATTCACTGACTGATGCAAAAATTACAATAAATTGTATAATTCGTCTTAAAAACAGGTTTTGACCTTTTGGATGTAATGAAACAAATGGATTATTTTTTGAGCAAACAAAGTTCAAACCTGCAGGGCCTGATGGACCCGACAAGCGCGTCGGGCCCGACACTTTAACTCTACTGAGAGGAAATCAAATCAATTATTAGAGTTTTTACTGAGCTCTTCGTATTTAGTCGACGTTATGCTGCAAAATGAAACAATATCGAAAAAGACCGAACAATTAATGAAACGTCCAAACATCCGAAAAAAATGTTTGTGTTTGCAGTTTTCAGCGCGGTGCAGCGGAGTTGAAGTCAAGACATTTTATTTTTTACAAGTCATTTTATTTATAAAGCAAAATCACAAAGCGCAACATTATCTCACAGAGCTTTAAAATCCTCGTTTCGGATAAAGAAAATCCCCCTTCCCAAAAAAACATCAACGACATCTGCGCTGCAACTAAATACAACCCAAATTCAGCCAAAGACTAACCTGCGCTGCTATGACATAGACTTTAGAGAAACAACTGATGCAGAAGTTAATCCACCATCTATTTGATGCTCTTATAAAGACAATGTATGATCATTAATGGGCAGTAGGAAAAGTAAAATCTGTAAGTCTACATTATGGTGAAATGATAAACAATCGCTCCACAAATTACAAAGAAAATATGTTGTTGTTTAGTGGAATTTCGATTACAGTCACATGTTTTCTAATGAAATTAGAACAACTGGTGAAATGAGATGAAGCATCAGATAACATTAAGAGCAAACTGTTAAGGAATACTTTCAGCAGAGCCAACACAGATATTCATTGAGAAAAGTCACTTTTTATCTGCACCATTTTGATCTGCAGCCTACACTAAAAAAAAAAAAACAGGGGAAATGATTGTTGTCAGTAGTTCTCTCCCATTTTGAAGGAGGTAGTAAAGGAAGGAGGAGAAGAATTATTTACACATGACATTTTTAACTGCTTTCATTTTCAGTGAACTGT
Source organism: Thunnus albacares (assembly GCF_914725855.1). Lineage (NCBI taxonomy): Eukaryota > Metazoa > Chordata > Actinopteri > Scombriformes > Scombridae > Thunnus > Thunnus albacares. The sequence continues at coordinate 11,406,444 of NC_058118.1, read as the reverse complement.
CTGGACTCACAGCTGTCCAATGAGCTGATGATAGTCACATTGGGGAGGTGCGTGTTGTGAAGCCTGAAGAAGTTTCTTATTGGCATCAAGGGATATCAGGACCTTCAAATAAATGCAAAAGAAAGTGAAAAACTTGAAAATACTTTTGAATATGTTGAAAGTAGCATCACAATCATGCATGGAGGTATGACTGACGGAGAGAAAATTGTCTTAAAATCAGGCAAAATATTTTACAAACCCATGAAAGATTTTGCAGTGATCTATGAAAAAAATGCATGAGCTCAAGGCAACACTACTAAAGGCATTAAAAGGAAACAGCGTTAATTGTTTTATTCCATAAAGAAACTAAATATATTTGATATATACTTAATAAATATTTTTTATGATGAAAACATTAACAATTACAAAAAGGTCCTAGTAACCAAAACATTTCAAACAGAAACATCTGACCTCCTGTAACCTGTTCATTTCATTACCTGACGTATTGCGTCCTGCTGGCTGTACAGGCATAGGGTTGCTATGGCAGCTTGTCTCACTGAATTATGGGAATCTGTACATGCAGCTCTCAGAAGTAAGCTGGACACGTCCTCCTCCAACAGCATGGGTACAGCGCCATCAACATTTACCAGGTTTCCCAGAGCTGCGCAACAGTGACGACGAGTGAGGGCATCAGGGTCAGTGATCAGGGATGCCAGCATGGCCGCCGTCCTCCCGGCTTCCTCTGTCCACCTTCTCCTTTCCTCATCATCCACACTTTGTTCTATTATAGTATCCAAATCTCCTCCTGCCTCACGGTGTGAACACTTGAGTTTATCTCTGCCCTTCTCTTTTCCCCACCCTGTAGTGTCACTGCCCTTTCCATTGGACTGACTCATTTTCAAGCCTGCCCCCGCTGCAATATGTCCCAACCAGTTCCCAACTGCCCTGCAAGCCATCCGCCGGACCGGCATGCATGAATCATGAAGAGAGTCTATCATGCTTTTGAAAATCTGAGGTTGCAGGGTGGTCAGTGTGTGAGGCCTGAACGGATCCAAATGTCCCAAAAGTCTGCATGTGGCAGCTCTGATTTGGTCATAAGAGTGAGCAAGCGCCTGGTGGAGCACTGAGGCTTCCAGGTGAAGCTGAAGGCAGGCGGGGTGGGGTGAACAACGGGCTACTTGGGATAATAGAGTTAGGAGCTCTACGGCAGAGTCCCACAGCACATCCAGCTGCAGCAAGTCAGAGAGCAGAGAACTGGCAGTTCTGGTTGGTGCAGTCTGATGTCTGGAAGCAGCGAGCTGGCTGCCCCTGGCTGGTGAGAAAAAGCCAACAGCGGCTAATCTGAGGCGGGAAGCAGAGCGCTCGAGATCACACAGGAGCAAACGGCTCAGCAAGGAGAGAGGCAGCTCTAGTAGAGGAGGTGGAAGAGTTTGAATCACCTGTCAAAGAATAAAAAAAACAACAACAAAATAATCCAGACACCTCGTCACAGATCAAACAGCAGACAACAAGCAACACAATGCTCTCCCAAAAGTACAGAGACATTAAGATGTACAGTAATATGTGCCTGATGAGAGTGTATTGCAAGAGTTATCCTGTGTTGCATCAGAGAATTATGTTTGCCACAACAGTCAGCGGGGTGTAAACTGGAGCATGGGAAGGCCCTAACCTGCAGGAGGCCTGCAACAACACCACAGCTGTCATACAACTGCAGAATCCTGGACATGGTGTGTGAAGGCAGGTCCAGGGCAAAAGGAAAGCACAGCAAGTGGCAGCTCAACACGGACAAGCTGTTGTGACTCAAATCCACCTCAAGTCTCCCAGGACTGCCTTCAGCAAACAAACAGAGGCTGCAGGGTATAAAAGATGTTATTGCAACGGTTCCGCTCTAAGATTGATGGTAAAAATGAAACAGCAGGATAATTAGGTAATCGTGTTCACAAACCAGTCAGCGCTCAGCAGCCAGCCAAGAGCGTATACACATTTTGATTCGCTCGCACAAAACAGAGGAATACACGAGTATGGATCCTTGGTGAAGACGAGGAGCACAGTAGACAGAAAGGAATACAGCCCTGATGTGAAAAAAAACAAAAAACAAACTTTTTAACACATAAAAGTGTGTTTAAATAGGTTGGGATTCATAGGTTGTGTATGTTTTACCATTTGCTGAACAGAAGTCTGTGTCTGGTGCTGTCCTTGCAAGTGAAGTGCCAATTCTTTTCCATAGATCCAGAAACATAACTGGATCTAAACAGGAAGATCTGGAGCCATTTTCATGCTGTTTGAAGGAAATATGGGCAAGCACAGAGGTTAAGTACAGTTATATCTCTGAAGTCCATTCAAGCAAATATTTTTCACATTTTTGTTTGTGTCTGACCTCAGAGAGTGTGTGTAGAAGTAAAGACAGGAGGCCATCACAGAGTCCCCAGCCAGAGGGTAGTGATAGTTGAAGCTGACAAGGCAGATGAGAGGATAGCAACTCAGACAAAAGTGGATAAAATATTAAAAAAAATGTAAAATTATTGCCAAATATACAAATTACTTCTCAAAGATTCAGTACCTCATATGAGTCCAAGAGTAGATTTTTCAGCAAGGACGTTAGATTGTCCACATCAACTTCGACATAAACCTCGTGTTGTGTGAACACGGATAAAACAGATGCAGCCAGAGGCTAAAGAAGAGACAACAACTATGTCACAAAACTGGAAGGAAAACTAAATATAACTATGTACTATATACTAACTTCAAGTGTACTTACTGCCAAAGGATTGAGGTCTGTTCGACTGAGAATTGTGATGAAGGGCTTGGTGAACTCTTCCAGTCTAAAGTGAGAGAACAGTTGTTGAACTACAATAGTTAAAACAACTGTGATGTTCAAAAAAATCACCTGAAGTGAAGAAAAAGAATAATCAAACCTATGTCTATGTTCTTCTTCCACCGAGTCACAGTGCTTCTCCCAGTAGGTCAGCAGCACAATGGTAATTTCTCCTAGTGCTGGCACAATCCATGGTTGCTGAGCAGCAAAAAAGTAGGAAAAGATACCAAAAAAGTAAAGAATACAGTTGTATAGATGCCTGACTGATGCATTGTTGAATATGGTTCTATTTCCAAACAATAACCTTGATGAAATGTGAGTTTTCCACAGTATCATGGACCATGTCAAAGAGGAGATGGGGTAGTCCAATCTCACGGCTGATGTGGTACGAATTCTCCAGGTCAGAGTTCAGAATAAGGTTGCGTAAGACCCTCAGCGGTTGGTGAATCTGCCACGCTTCTTTGACAACACCACCTGTGAGCTGACCAAACAAAAGAGACTAAATGCAAAATTGTTCCAAGTCATTTCATGATCAGTTGAAAATTGCAACCAATTACCTGAGCTTTAAACGCAAGAATCTTGGATTTCAGTTTAGGAATAATGGCACTGTAGTTTAATAAATCTTTCTGCTGCCTGCTTGGATCTGATTCTTGTGCCAGTTTCTCCCAGAACTCCTCACTGTCATCATCCTGAAAGAACAAGAAAATAACTGATGGGACACCTCTATGATAATTTCTTAATTACCCAGGCAGATGTGTTTCTGGAGGAGAATATATAACTGACCTGTCTATGTAGTGTGGCCTGACTGTCCTCAGTGCATCTTCGCAGTAGCTGTGGTCCAACTTCTACGGAGGGGAACTCCTGTTCATAGTCCCGGCTGATCTGACCCCTGCAGCAGAAATACCCATAACTGTGAACAAACACCTCAGTCTGTTTTGTTGCTGTATAGTGTATATTTAAATGCTGTCTCTTGCTCTTTTGTAGCATTAAGTTCCATAAACACCTGTGTTTTGATCTCACGTGGGCTTGATTATTGGGGTTTTGATAGGCAGCTGTCATGACTGAGTGACCTGAGGTAACAGACACGTCACTTGAGGGAAGCTTGGCTCTATGGGACGCCGCTGCCGGTGCACAGTTAGCTCTTTCATTTCCCGCTCCATCCTTCTTTTTCTGTAAATGCACATGGGTCAGTTTAAAGCTCCTCCATGAATTTACATGTGACTAATTCTGTTGATAAAAAAATACATTTTTGACTCACTTTCACATCGTCACCGCTCACTGGTTTCCCTCCGTTACTGTTGTCCCTCTGTTCCCTGACCTTTCGCAATAATCTGCTCTCTCCTGAAGTTGACGCTGTCTTCGCTGCCACTTGCTTAAGTTTCAGCGCCACCAGGTCTGGGCTGGGTGTGACTGTCAGAGGGCTGAAAACATTTGTGTCTGACAGCACTGCAAACGACATCATATGTCAGTAATCTCAAATACAGACCAGTGTCATGCATATATTGAAAATTCCTATTAAAACACATTTCTATGTCATCACCTAGAACACCATCAGCAACAAAAGGGTGATGCAGGAGGTCTGGCCATGACAACCGCTTCTGAGGGTCTTTGGTCAACAAACCTTTCAGGAAATTCTGAAGTGGGATGACAAGACTTTGAGTGTACACTGTGTAATAAGCTTGCCAAGTGACAATAGTGTTTGAAAACACAATATTTTGGCCGACTGCAGTATGTGTGGCCACTGGAAACAAGACATACAGTAACACTGTAGCTGTACTGTACTGTACTGTACCGTGCAGGTGTCGCTCATTGTGTCTGGCCATCTGACTGAGTCTCTCACAATGAGCTGCACCAGGTGGAAGATGGAGTTAGTGTAGAACGGAGGCGCCCCCGTGTGGAGCTCATACAGGATACAGCCCAGAGACCAGAGATCAGCAGTGTGGTCGTATGGCTTCTCCTCCACCAGCTCAGGGGACATGTAGAGTGGCGTTCCCTTGATAGAAGTCAGCACCAGCGTAGAGACGCTCATGGCCCTGGCAAACCTGATTCAAGATTGCATCACATATTGTTTGTATATGTGGGTAAGGATTATTACAAACAGATTTTCCATTGAGGAATCAACAGCTACCTACCCAAAGTCACACAGTTTCACCACCCCGCTTTTCCCCAACAGTATATTTTGTGGTTTCATGTCGCGATGAAGAATGCGATGGGAGTGCAAATAATACAGAGCTGAGACCAGCTGGCAGGCAATCTCACGGACCTAGGAAGAAGGAGAGAATCAGCAAATAATGGTCATGTGAAATCATGATCTCAAGTATTCAACTTGGAATCTGAATGTGTGACAAAACTGAAAATGAATACCTGACTTTCTGGTAAACTCCCATCATCCTCAAGGATCTGGAACAACTGACCCTCTGCATACTCAGTCACAACCACAACCTGTTACACACATATAAGGGATTCCTCTCTGACTATTCACACAAAATGTAAAGATCATAAACTGTTAGAAATAGCAAATTAATATTTTGTGAACTAAGATGTATTCTTGGTGTTTTAAACAGAAGATTATAATATGTTGACCTCAGTTTCAGTCTCAAAGCTGTCAAAAAGCTGGACGATGTTTGGATGTTGGAGACCTCTCATGATGTCAATTTCCCTCTTGAGGCTTCGGAGCTCCTTCTCAGAGCGACCCACCTTTGGCATGAACTTCAGAGCCACCACCTGATGGACACAAACACGGCATGAGGCCAAACAAACCAGTCTACCAAACCATATTACTACAAAAGCTACTTATTTACTTACTTGGCCAGTAAATCTTCTCCTTCCCTTGTGAACTCGACCAAACGAGCCCTCTCCCACCAGCTCCAAAACGTGATATGAATTCATGTTGACGACGAGCGGCATCAGGAGGCTACAACTTTCCTAACCGTTAGATTCGGTCAGTTATCTGTTAGACGGTTGTTTCATCCCTCCTGAACAAATACAGATTACGTGTACTTTTGAATTTTAATTTCTACAACCCACAAGTTATGGTTTAAAGCCAACAGTTGATGCTAATGTTCATTTAGAGCGATACAGCTTGTACTGCTGTTGTGTGCCACTCATAGACTGTATGTACTGTGCCACTACTTTCTTTTTTTCTAACTTTTTGGTTATGGTAACAACAAAACTGCTCGACAGTAAGTCTAACTGCCGCTTCACAAAATTAACAAAAGACGTAGTAAAGTTTGACTGGCCACACATACACATATAGTATTTGTATACTTGGACTTTTAATAGCGTACTTCAACAGTAAATAATATGTTCATCGTTTATTTACAATGCTAATGCAAAAGTGACAAACTGGCATCTCTGCGGACAGCACGTACGCAGGGGTCCTTAGCATAGCAACCGCCGTTGCGTTCGTGGCAACGAACTGAAAACTGAAAACAAAGCAGGGAGGCGGGTGGCTGGAGGAGAGCGACCTCATCTGAAGAGACAAGGGTGCCACTCCCTGGATGATCCAATAATCATTCTGCACAAAATGCGCACTACAATATCTGCCCATTGTTTTCTGTGCTTAAATCAAATGCCGATTGAGCCACCAGCTACACCCTACATGATTGTCACTTCATTCTCTTCCCATTATTTTTCTTTCTCCACCTCTCTGCCTCTCAACCTCTCCACGTCTCCATCTGTGTATCTGACGTGGAAGAAACTACAATTCAGAGCCTTGAGTATAAAATGGCCTATAGCTGTGTACATTTACACTATTAGTACAAGTCATGCATTCAAAATGTATAAAAGTCAAAGTACAAAAGTAGGTATCATCAGCACAACGTACTTAAAATATTAAAAGTATAAGCACTCATTATGCAGAATGACAACAGTCAGACCACCGCCCTGCACTCGTGTCATTGCTCTAAAGGATAAGCGGTCAACTAGGCAGTAATCAGACACAACTTGATCACGACTGGATCCCAGAAGGATCCCAGTTCTTTTAGTTGTCCACCAGATGTCGTAGGCGATTCACACAACAGATCTGACCTTGATATGAAAATTGATGATGAATCACAGTAACCTAGTATTCCTTTGTGGTACTTAAACTGTGTGAGAGATATCTTATTACAGTGACTTGTGTCATGATCACCTTATTTTAATATCTCTGTAATATTCATCGACCCACTGATGTTCCAGTTAATCCAATGTCTGGAAATTAAAGCATCATTCATTCCTAGAAATATACTATGATTAGAGAGGGAGGACATAGCCTATTTATACTGCTCTAGAGTGCTGCTCTTTATGTGAGATTAAAAGCATTTTTTTTAGTATTTTTAAAAACTATTCTCCACAATGTGGCCAAAATTGTCACCGTCGTGATGACTTCTTGGGAGTTATGCCGATTATGTGGAGTCATGCAGCTCACGAAGCTCTGGAAGTGGACGATTTAATAATTCATCACAGTGTGTTGGGACATGATGATGGGCCTGCTGTTTGCAAAATTTTTAAGTGGCCGCAGACAAAGTCTTGAGCTGAGACGCGCATCCAATGAGCGTCTCCAAAGACTGCCCCCTCCAAACGAGAGGTAGAGTTTCCATATTTTTACACATGACGAAAATGCATAAAGTCCACAGAAGGCAGCAGTCGACTCAGCACACACAGGTGGAGCATGGGAATGGGTCATGACCAGGAGGAGTTTGCACTGAGTGGACTTGTACGACCTGCATTGTTTTAAAGTCCTGCGCGTTGGATTATGCTCTTCATCTTGATCTGTGGCTCTCACCGCTTCTACTGATCTTGCAGATTAAAACATCGCTTGGTTTTCTCTGTTGGTCATTGCATTCTTTACTGGATGCAAACTTCGTCATGTTTATCAGAACAACTTTTCTCCTCTACTTTGTGGTGTCACTGTCAAAAGTTGTTCGCTGCATGGAAAGTGAACTTTGCTTCCCGATTATACTGGATAACCACCAGTATGACAGAGGGGATTCTGACAACGACGTGGATATCCTTAATGGAAAATGTGTCTTAAAAATACAAGCTTTCCAGCAGGAGTTAGTGATCGATTTACACCAAGACTCTAAATTCATTGCCCCTTCCATTTCTAACCAAGACGCATTCTGGCTCTCCAATACCGATGTGACCACTGACTTGAGCCGGTGTTTTTACTCCGGGTACGTGAATGGTGACCGCTATTCTTATGCTGCTTTGAGCCTCTGCAAAGGTTTACAAGGTGCATTTGGCTACCAAGGCTGGGAATATTTTATCAGCCCGGTGCAAAATGACACCAGAAGCGCAGAAAGTGCGCACGTCATCCGGCGCAGAACCAGCAACAACCTGAAGCTCAATTCAACCTCTAGGTGCGCAGTGGACAGCGACATAAGTCTCCAAGTTGCGCAATCGTTGGAGAAATACAAGCAACTAAAAGACTACAGCAATGTGACCGAAACGATGCTGAAGAGGATGGGGAGAGCCAAGAGGTTCGCTTCAATCCCCAGATACGTGGAGACGCTCATAGTGGCGGACGAGTCCATGGCGCTGTTCCATGGAGATGACCTCAAACACTACCTCTTGACACTGATGTCAGTGGCAGCGAGGCTCTATAAACACCCAAGTATTCTCAACTCCATCAGCATCGTAGTTGTTAAGATCGTGATTATATCCGAGGCGGACAAAGGACCCAAGGTGTCCGGGAACGCAGCCATGACGCTGCGGAACTTTTGCACCTGGCAAAAAAAGATGAACAAAAACAACGACAAGCATACAGACTACTGGGACACAGCAATCCTGTTCACCAGACAGGTAATTTTTTTATTTTATTTGAGGTGATACTACAGGGTCTTGGGTAGCAGCTATGGGTAGAATGCGCAATTACGCACAGAAATGCGTAAATCTGTTAATTTTCTTTCTGCAAATATTTTTTCATCTTGTAGTGACGACTGTGATGATTAGCCTATAATTATAACAATATTAACATCTTCCTGTGTACCTAAGGTATTTTTATATATGCTAAGACGGGAACCTGGTTAATGCTGTAGACTTTACATGACGGGCTCCCCCTCAAGCACTCCTGCTGTGTCAGTTAATTGGTTTGCTCTCAAAACATGCTCTCCACCTCTGGTGAACTCTGGGAACAGACGCTCAGTGAATATGCAGTCCATCAACACCATCACAGCTTTGACACTCAGGCTGGGGTCACACAGGAAATAACTTGAGCCGGAACAGAGAAATAGTCTTGATTGCTCTTCATGGATCCTTGGAGGATGATTTTATAGACTTGGAACCCACCTAAGATTTCTGCACTCCCAAATATTTGGCAGATGACACTGGGTCAGAGATGAAATCATTGCTCACATTGATGTGTAACCCACTTATGTATGATGAGCTGTCTGCCTTGTATAGTCTGGCCTGTTTGATTTAATTTGGATATATAAGACTCGGCAGCAGATACATGACATATAACCTATAACATTTGAATTACCTGTTGCTCAGTGAAATGGTCAACTGCAGATGCAATTACAGTCTCAAAGAGTTAAAGGTAACTTAATAAGGTGATAAATTACCTTTGGCCAAGGTCACTAACATGACACCATACATGATCGTATTATACCTCAAACAAGCGCCTGTTATACATGTTACTTTACCAAATGTAACGACAGTCAGCGCCCTCAGGGATGCGCTGGTCGGAAGTGTCTTATTTCTCTCAGCCGTTCCCATTCCTCCTCCAGCTGTGGGTTTTCCAGCCCTACCCACCACCTTGCCTGCTCCTCATTAAACAGGCCCCTGAAGGGGGAGATGGAGGGAGGGAGGGGTTGATGTAGGAGGGGTTCCTACATTCATGTTAGAGATGTCACATCCCTCCAATGTTTATACCTCACCTGCTCACTCCAAGTCTGAAACAAGCTGCTCCAGAGGGGCAGCTCTCCACAGCTGCAGTCAGCCTGCACGACTGCATCTTTACAACACATTCTTCACTCTGTCATACTCTTCCTCTCTCACTCATTAGAGTTTCTTTTTCGCTGTAAGACTCCTATGCACATACAGTATGCACTTCCTGTTTAAGTCATGGCACCTCACAGATTTTCCATATTTCAAATAAAAAAATCTTGGGTGTTTCCAGGTTTTGGGATCACAAGCTCTCTGTTTAAATGCTGTGGCCAGTCTACATGACCCCGTTCATAGTGAACTGAACCCTGCCTATAGACAGTGAGTCATGTGGCTGTAATCTGCTATATAAAGCAGAAATACAGGCGTCACTGTTTGAGTTAACATTATATTACACTGAATGAGTGACCTAAGCTACTTGGAGCAGCAAACTGTTACAAGTACTGTATTTCAACTGCACCAGAAGTGGTCCAACAAAGAAAATTTCTTGTCAGTGGATCTAACCTTTAAGTGTGAAAAACAGCTTCCTACTGATGGTAATTTAAACTAAACAAACAAAGAATGTAAATAATGTTTAAGAAGCTTCAGCACCTCATTTATCACCATCTGTCAAACAAAGCTTATAGTTAGATACAACAGTAATATATATGCTAGTGCATATGCCTGTAATGAACATCTCAGCTTTATTTATGAGTAAAGATACTAATGATTCTGTCACTTTACAAGTGTATACCAGAGTCCAACTAACATGGTCATGACATTGCATGTAAAAGTGCATTCTGCTCTTTATATTAGCAAAGGTAAAAAAAAAATAAATCAGAAAACAGTCCATCGTCTGTCGATTCATGACACGGTGACTCAAAATTAGTCAGTGGTATTGTTTTAGTTTACTGTGGTTTTGCATCCATTGTCTGCTGTTTACCAGCCCACAGTGTAATTTGTAGGTTTTATGAAGACCAACTCGGTGTTGTCCAGAGGCAACCGTGCATGTCTTTAAACTCTGTAGCCAGCATGATCACTGTGTAAAGTATGTAAGATTCCTCAATTCATTAAGTTACACAAAAAGTTCATTGTATGTGAACAGCCAGTCTCCAAAAGATTCAATCTTACTGTAAATCTGACAAATGTATATTTCTCCTTGGAGAGGGGGAGGTTGTACTTTACTTACATGATAGATAATGGGTTGACAAGGAAAAGAGAACACCCAAATATTTCCGCATTTCATAAACTCTGTCTGTGATCTTGCTGTATCAGACCTATTTTTCCAGTCCTTGCAGTCGAGAGTTTCGAAAGTAACTGGAACTCTGAGCAACATGATACTTAATATTGCAATCAAAGCACAAACTGATATAGGCCACGAGAGTTAAAGGACTGTAAATCTCTACACAAAGTGAAATAGAAATATTTCTTTACTGAGATAACATGCATATTGTCTTTAAATTGCAGTATGCAAAGATAGATGACAGATGTGGGAAGTAGGTCATAGCAGAGAACAAACTCATTGACATTGCTGTTTCTTCTCCCCTGTTCATCTCGCAGTTTTTAGTTTTTGCTCATAAATGGCCCAAACTTTGAGATGTCGCCTGCACACATGAGCACATCTGGACTAGATTTGCACTGGCCAACAATTGTGGTTTTGTGGTTCATTCTAGGAATGATTTGTCACAGTGCTCAAGGTCTTCACTTGGCACCGTGTTTTATGTGTACATTCACTGCAGCAGAGGATTGTGGGATTAAACCAGTGCTGTGCTTTATCTGTTATAGCTGACCAGCAGTGTTTTTCTGTGTTACTGGGTATGTAGAGACAGTGCTGTTTAGGGACCGGGCAGATGGGCGTTTCTCTGCGGTGGTTACTGCAGAAGTTGTCCCGTGATTAGGAGGCTCAGTCAACTGCTCCAAATGGATACTCACTAAGATTGGGGTTTAAAACTGTGCGGTGGAGAAATAGGTCATTTGGAAACTCTGCTCTGGCATGGAAATGTTATGATTGGGGACAGTTACATTACCTCATAGAAGAAGGTGTGCTCTAAACACTGTTGCCCACGAACAACACATAAAGACTGGGTGGTGGAAAGCCTTGCTTAACACTATTGAATCTTTTCCCAATCTCTGGAAAACAAATCTTACTGTAATAACAACAAGACAACTTAAAGGATCATTCCAGTTTATTGCAACTTTGGTCTTATTTTCATAGTTTAATAATAATAACATTCTACTCACCAAGTTTATTGCTGGGGTCTGGGAACATGGTGAAGTCAGAGCAAGAAACACAAGAAGTTAGACGATTGAACAAGTTTCAAACAAACCCTTAGGTTAGTTAAACATTTTCGGTAGAGAAAACAAAACCCAACAGTAAAATTATTATCCAACTTTATGTTGTAAACATCCATCACAGTTTACAGATTGACTTCCTGGTTCAATTTTGACCTACCGTACTCACCATGGCTGTGCACACAGTTTTCTCGTGCAATGAGTAATAATTATCAACATTTCTGGAGCACTTACTTTTGGTTTTTACCTCCAACTAAAGTGGTTTAATCTGGGGAAACCTTTGGTTTGTTTACAACCTGTTTTTTCCCCCGTTGGACTTATAAACTGGAATTATTCTTCAAGTTCCACGTTCTGCTGGCTTCGTCTTTAGCTCCGACCAGCTTAGATGCACTAATGTATGTTTTTTGTTGTTGTGCAGGACTTGTGTGGAGCCTCCACCTGTGACACTCTCGGTATGGCTGACGTTGGCACCATGTGTGACCCCAAGAGGAGCTGCTCTGTAATCGAAGACGACGGCCTGCCTTCAGCCTTCACCACAGCTCATGAGCTTGGTAAGTGGGCCTTGCCAGCACCATCCACCATTCAATACACATTAGATGATTCCCAGTCCCTGAGCGCATACAGTATGAACATTCACAGATAAACGTGCATTCGTGAAAGACACCTGACATCTCCTTCCCTCTCGACAGGACATGTGTTCAATATGCCGCACGACAATGTGAGGGCCTGTGAGGACGTGTTTGGGAAACTGCAGGATAACCACATGATGTCTCCCACGCTCATTCAGATCAACCGTACCAGCCCCTGGTCCCCCTGCAGTGCTGCCATCATCACTGAATTTCTGGATAGTGGGCATGGTGAGTTTCTGTGTCCCTTGACCCCTGTGTTTGACTGCAAACAGGCTCATAGTGTGTTTGAAGAAGTGTGAAGCCAAAGTTAAGACAGACACAAGCTGTTATTAAGTGACCATGAGGCGGCCCACTGCTCGTATTGGTTAGGCGTTGATCACAGACTCTTCTTTTGACATTTTCTGGTTTTCACTCAAGTCTTCTCGGTTAACAGCCTCTCGATTTCCAATATGACTACAATCATTTGAGGTAAATGCCAGTAAGAGCATGATTGAATTTCAGCGTTCATCTATGCTTCAAATGTGACATCCGCCTAACCTCCTATAGTACCATGCTCATAGAAAAGCCAAGCAAAAAGCCAAAAAGAAATTCATTTGGTTGAATGCAGATTGTCTGCCAAGTATGACAGACCACAGGACTTGGCCCCGGAGCAACGCTAAAGTTTTATTTTAAAACTCCCTCACATTTGTCCCAAATTAGAGGGTTTGTTCTGGGGAGAGTCACCACAGTGGTTTGGACAGTGAGGTGTATCTGCCTAGCATTTCCCTTGCAGGTTTACTTCAAATAGACCAACTTTTTTGCTTCTTCTATTTAGTGATGGTCTGAGAACAAAACAACATAAACTGGTTGGGAGCAAGATACAGTAGAACATTTTGACTTCACAGGGTGTGATTTCTATGTAACAGTGTTGTAACTTGGTTTCTCCTTGCTGTCTGCCATAAATCTAGACTTCAAAAAGCAGCGGAGAGGAAAAAAAAAACATGTTGCCACATGTTTGAGGCAGTTTTCATGCCGTGCTGCACCCAAAATTATTCATAACCTGTTCATTTCTCCTCACAATGCCAGCTATTGTTTTGAATGATCACTCTTTGGAGAGAGAGAGTAGGAAGGAAGAGGTGAGGTTCAGCTTATTCAGTCTAGAATGACTTGCTTATGCAGCATATTATTTAATCAGTGTGTTTCTTCTGCCAAATTTGCGGTGAAATGGGAGGAAACAAATTTGCCACCAGTTACAGCTCATTCGTTCACTCCCTCATTATCTCTTGTGAATTCACCACAACACAAATGGCATAATAAACAGTTCAAAGTAAGGGAACCCAGTTTTTCCCCCCTTCTTTTGGATGTGTAAATTCCCCATAAGGGTGAGAAATTGTGTTTGTCTTAGAGTGATAAAAACCTCCTCTTGGAACCCGTCTCATCCAATGACGTTGATCTTTCATGTTTCCAAGCACCTGCTCGTCAAACTCTTCCTGTCATTAGCCTGTTCCTGGAAAAGTTTCTGTGTCATTTATTGTAAATGGAGTTGATGCCTTCGACGGTGGCACTGTTTGCTAGCTGGATGTCATCTTGGTGGAGAGTTTAAAGCAATATTTTAAGCTCAAATCTAAGAGTTAGAGATTATTCTCATATAACTTTATCCCTGCAAGTCTTGCAACAAGGGTGGGATCAACATGAGAGGTTTTTAGGGGGATGTGATGGGGATGGGGGGCGCTCATGCTTGTGTGCATATGTCTGTGTGTGGTATGTGGTATACACTGCATCAAGCTGCACTTTCTGAAGCCCTATTTTCAAGGAGGAAAAAGGAAAATATTTCGGTGAAATGTTTAAAGCATCAGCTTTAATAAATGGATATAAGTGCTCTCAGCTGGTCCTAAAAGCAGAGATAACAGAGGTTATTGCTTCAGTGTGTTGTTTACCTAATCTTCCTCTTCTAGGGGAGTGTTTGCTCGACCAGCCTCCAAAACCGTTGGTCCTCCCTGATGTGCTGCCGGGAGCGTCCTACATGCTTGAACGTCAGTGTGAGCTCGCTTTCGGTGAAGGCTCCAAGCCCTGTCCCTTCCTGCAGCCGCCATGCGGTCGTCTATGGTGCACTGGAAAGTCCAACGGCCATCTGGTGTGTATGACCCGGCACTTCCCATGGGCAGATGGCACCCACTGCGGGGATGGACGGGTCTGTGACCGAGGGGTCTGCACTGACAAACAGGTCCAAAATGTGAAGGTAAGAGTCACACACGGACTGATATCAACATACACCTTAACTGGGATGTGATTAAGGTAGGTCTTTGTTGTTATACCTTTTGCAATATGCTGCTGGTTTGTGTATTTCCAGGTGGACGGCCGCTGGGGCAAGTGGGGCCCATTCGGTTCCTGCTCACGCACGTGTGGAGGCGGCGTCCAGCTGTCTAAAAGGGAGTGTAACAACCCAGTTCCGTCAAATGGGGGTAAATACTGCCAAGGGGTTCGGGTCAAATACCGCTCCTGCAACCTGAACCGCTGCCCTGACACAGGTAAGAGTTTCTCAAAAACAGATAACTATGTCCAATGACACTTTTCCCCCTGAAGCATTCCCACCTCTCACCCTCTGCACCCCCTCCCTCCTCTCTGCGCAGGTAAGACTTATCGTGAAGAGCAGTGTGAGAGCAGCGGCCTCAGTTTCAACAGTAACCGTATCGCCCCCTCGGTGGTGTGGGTACCAAAGTACTCTGGAGTGAGCACAGATGACAGGTGTAAACTCATCTGCAGGGCGAATGGCACGGGCTACTTCTACGTCCTGGCACCCAAGGTAAACAGCTACACCTCAAATGTGTTCCAATAAACCAGTGTAAAGACGATTACACAAAAATCTGAAAACACTAAGGTTAGATATTTCAGAATTTGAGATATGCGGCCAAGATAACAGTGATTTCATGTGAATATACGTATGTCAGCCAGCTGCCTTTGGTCTAAGCGAACAGACTGAAGGAAGGAATGAAGGAGAGGAGAGTTTATCTTTTTCAGATAGCAGGGTGTGGAGTGAGCTTGAGCAGCAGTGAGAGAGAGTTCACACTTCACTCCATCATACTGGCTGAGGAGGGGTAGATAAGAGCACTCAGGGGACACGTAGCTCTGAATCATAGAGCAGCTGGATATTTTAAACACTGAACCATAAAATAAATTTACAGTAAACTGTGCGTTTAGTTTAGTTTAAAGCTTGAGCTGGATTATTGAGTGGAAATGGTTGAATAACTCTCAGCTTTTAGCTATGATTCAATGTAGGATGGAAAAACGTCAGTGTGCTCACAACCACATTTCGCAAACTTATCAGCCACATACAGAGACGCAGTGTGAGGCTGATCTGGTTGACAGCCTTCCTGGTCATGTGTTAAGCTGAAGGTGAGGCTGAGAGGACCAAGGTGATGTTTGTGATAAGCTTGCACAAATATCCACTACAGAACATATAGTGTCTTACATCATCCTGGGACCTGTGTCTTTACTGTTTATTTTAATGTCTGTTAATGGTACATTTATGAGGGAGAATGTAGAGAAAAGGAAGGTGCGTGAGAACAGTTTCCAGTAGTAGTAAAATAATTACAGGAACTGAGTAAAAACAGCTATATAACAAGAAATAGCTTAATTTAATATTTGTGTGCAATCAGATTATTTCCTAAAAAGTATCTTAATGACCTGGAATAAAGTTTTAAATCAGAGTATGTTTGCTTCCTGTGACTTTTTACTTGGCTGACCTTAAAGTGTTTGTCCTTTCCAGGTCATAGATGGCACTCCATGCTCCCCGGACTCCACAGGTGTGTGTGTACAAGGAAAATGTATTAAGGCTGGCTGTGATGGAAAAATTGGCTCCAACAAGAAGTTTGATAAGTGTGGAATCTGCGGCGGTGATAACAAGGGCTGCAAGAAGGTGTCAGGACTATTTACAAAGCCTGTGTGAGTAAAATCCACATCATCATAGAAAATATTGCTTACATCTTCCTTTTTTCCTCCCATACACCAACATGATAGCATTATCAATTCAACCATTATGAGATCTCATTGATTGTAATATGTTTTGGCATGCAGGCACGGCTACAACTTTGTGGTCATGTTGCCAGTGGGCGCAGCCAACATAGACATCCGTCAGCGAGGCTACAAGGGAATGAGGAGTGATGACAACTATTTGGCCGTGAAGAACAGTGAGGGTCATTACCTGCTCAATGGGAACTACATTGTGTCGGCTGGGGAGAGGGACATCGCTGTAAAGGGCAGCCTGCTGCGCTATAGTGGCACAGCCGGCCTCTCCGAGACCTTGCAGGCTGTGAAGCCCTTGGGAGAAGTCCTCACTGTGGAGGTGCTGTGTGCGGGAAAGATGACGCCTCCTCGCATCCGTTACTCCTTCTACCACGCCCGTCAGACCAAGGAGGACAAGACTCTGAAGAAGGAGGATCGCATAAACTCCCACAACAGTGTTCTGGCTGAGGATAGTGTCAAGGAGAAGGGAGGTGACACCCTGAAGAAGTCTTACAGCAAGGAGGATCCTGTTCTTGGGAAATGGATATCCACGAACTGGGACCAGTGTTCGGTAACTTGCGGCAGTGGGATCCAGAGGAGGATGGTGCAGTGTCTGAGAGCAGACGGGAAGCCAGGGTTGGACTGTGATTCTTCACAAAGACCGCCGGCCACCAGGGCTTGTGGAGACCCATGTCCAGAGTGGCATATTGGGCAGTGGTCGCATTGCTCCAGAACCTGTGGGAAGGGCTTCAAGAGACGACCGCTGCAATGCAAAACCCAAACTGGGCATCTGCTCCCGAGGGACCACTGCACTGGCTTACGCAAACCACAGGAGCTGGACTTCTGTAACCTAAGGCCTTGCTAGTGACTAGAAGCTAAACAAACTAAATAAACTACAAATCTTTGTCATGTTTTAAATGGACTGAACTGAATCCTCCTGCAAGCATCACTCAAACACCATGTCTGTCAGGTGCAGATTTTTCCTCCTGCATCATGGGACACTTGCTTGGAAGAACAACAAGAATAAAAGAAGGAGAGTGAAAGCCGCAGGATGAATGCTGGAAGATATTTTTCCCCTGCTATTACTCTGACTTCAAAAGACATTATCCAGGTCAAACTCTGATGGCAAAACAAGCGATCAATCGAGTTTACCTTATGAGTCTGGAACCCATTTTGTGTCATAATAATTGAACTGTACAGGTTTTAGTTAAGCAGGTTAAGTTTTAGTTTGGTCTTGCAAATAGATCAGTGAAGGCTGCTGTCCTTCAATTTTTCAAAAAGGAAATAAGACAGGATTGACAACTTTCTATATATTGGACTAAAATGTAACGCCTGTCTGCTACACAACACATTATAGAGAAAAAGACAACCCAATGAAGAATAGTACGCTTTGTTGGCCATCTTTGACTTTTAAAGCCTTGGAATAGATTCAGAAATGAAATTATTTGTGTTGTTATACAGATGTAGCCTAGTTTTAAGATACTAGTTGGCCTCTGATGCATTTTTTGAATCAAATCCAAAGATATATTTTTGAATTTGTTGGTTTATAGTTGTTGCAAATCAAGGTTGATACAACATTGGGGAGATTTCACTGGAGATAGTAACAACCACTGTCATTTTGAACATCTTTACAACTAAAATGGGAAATAAATAATAATGATGCAGCCAGCCTTTCTCATCTTCATGGTACTAGGAAAAATCACCTGCACTGCAGACACTGATCTTCTGCAGACCTCACTCAGCACCAGTCATGGAAACAGTTTAAACTAGAATCTGAAGTCACACCAGTGGCTTTCGTAACAGATCTAACTAAGCAAATCAGGGCAGGAAACAAAGAGCAGCAGTTTGCTCCTTGTCAGCTGGTGTGGTCGCTAGCTCACAATGATTTCATCAGGCTGCATCCAACACTCCACTGCTCATCTGAGGTATGGGTTTAACCTGATATCACACACACACACACACACAATGCTCAGTTCTTGCTTTCTGTGTTCAACATGTTTGATTGCTTCCTTCATTTCCTCTATCATTTGACCACAACGATTGTCCTCTCAGTTCATAGTGTTCAGCCAGTTGTGAAGACTGTTAAGTCATGCCTGTCTGGCACAGTTATAGCAGATAATTTATTATCAATGAAACAATAAAGCGGAGGAGAAGAAAAAACTGGCAAGCTCTCTGTTATGCTGTACAGAATGTGTGTTTTCCTGGATCTCCTTGTTCATGGCCCCACAGCCTGAGCCAAGCTGTTCTTTCTACACACTCAATGAAATCCTGTAATCCATTATATTCTTGTTTTGTTTCTTAAAGGGGCCACATTGTCCAGTCCAACATCCAACTACAGGATGGATCCTGCATTAGTTGGATTATTATTTTTTATTTTTTAATCAGCTTTTGCACTTTGTACAGCAAAAGAAACCAATGACCTACATGGGCTGTACCGTATACTATGTATACATTTATTCAGCTCTGTGCAAAAATTTATGTAAATACTTTTTAAATCCTTTTTTTTTTTACACAGGCATTTGTAAGTGTCTTTGATTTCAGTATATTTATTCCAAAAATAAAGCCATTAATGAAAAATTATAACTGAAACTTTGCATTTTTTTCTGTTCTACAATTATTTGATGTCAATTGCAATCATTTAATTTCATTTGACACCTAAGAGACTAAAGTCTTTCTAACATACACATTTATGAAGGGATGCCCTTTTCTTTTTTTGCATAGAATCCTTAAGAATCAAGCATTTCTAAGCTTTCTAAATATAAGACATCCACATTGGTCCATGACCTACCCTAGAAAAGAAGTCTTTCTTCAGCTGGAGTGAAGCGTACTTTTTCCTCAAGAGGGTTACTGAAGAAGAGAACTTGCGGAATCCATGCTGAGCAAACTTATGGCAAGGGTCAGCATTAAAATTAAACAGAAGAAAGAGAGGAATCAAACCAAGTATGTACTATAAACATGTGCCAGTACTATGTTTGAGTTCTCTGCTTATTCTCTGTGAAATATCCACATTAATTATCAGCTCTCACATCTGCAGCTACAGTAAGGGCAAAGGGGAGATGGGTGGCCAGCATGCCTTGTAGCATTTCACTGTAGCCTATAAATTCCACTTTGCCATGGATTTGTTTCACGGTCAACATTTCACACATGCAACTACAGATATTTTCCAATGGTTGTGCAGTGATGTGGACTTCCTCTCTGTGTCTGTGACCAGTCCAAGAATGCAGCTGTGTGTGAGAAGGTGGAAATTTTGAATTGTGCGATTTGGACACAATGACTTATGCATGTCTGAGCACTTTGAGAAAAAGGCCAGTGTCTAGCACAGGAGGTCTTGTTTCAGACATTTTTTAAACTTTTTGTGAAGGAAGCGATATGTCAAAAAAGGCCGACTAGTCTGACCTGGATAAGAGCAGATAGAAGAAAACCTGGAGGAGAGCCAGTGGAAATATTTATTTATTCCCCTAGTTGCCTCATTCCTGGGTTTACAGTCATATCTAGTTGCTGGTTTGATGGCTGTAATTGTGCCAGACTCCTTATCAAAAAGAATGCTTTTGGTTTGGAAAAATAAATCTCATACATCAGGAGGCCCATGTTATATTTGAACTTAATACTATGGGGATTAATGATCTCAATCTCTAAAACTGTGGGCAATTTATAGAATACACACTCTCATCGGAGTGATACTGACCTAGAGGAAGAGAAGATTTACAGCATGAATCCTCCAGTGTAGGAGGAAAAGGAGAGATAATGACAGAGAGTCTATCACATGACTGAAAATCACAAGTTGGACCCTAGCCATTGGTCCTTTTCAGATAGTTCTAGTTTGATATAATTTGGGCCTTGTTTTTGTAGTTTTAGTCATAGTAATAGTCATTCCTATCTAATAATAACATTATTAATTGCTGAGGTTGATGAACAACACTGAAAAGGTTAGAAAAACTCGTTTGAGAGAGAAAACAAAGGTGAACTGTAAAATTATTGACCAAGCTGTCCTTTGTAAACAACCATCATAATTTACAGACAGACTTCTTGGTCCATCTTTGCCATCCTTACTGTAATTATGTTTGTGCAGTTTTCCTGTGCAATGAAAGATTATCACAGACATTTTGGTGTTACCTCCTGGTTTAAATAACTCTGGGTAAACTAGTGGCTTGTTTACAACTCATTTGATCATGTAACTGCTCATGTTTTTTGCCCAGTCAGACATTTGTAGTGATGTCACAGTGTTCACAGACCTCGGCAGTGACTTTAGTGAGTACAACATTGCCATATTTGATAGAAATGATAGCCAAAACTACAAAAGTAAGGCTCATGTTTTAATACTTGTACAATAATGTCCTTCAGTAAATCACTGACACACTAACTGGTCCTGCATACAAAACAACCCTTACAATTAAACAAATATGCAGAGGCTTTGCTTGCAATCATTTTATTTTATGTCTGCAAACAATAAGTCATTTCACTCAACACTGCTGCAAGGGCTTGGCCACCAGTGCATCATTGCATTTCCTGTTTAAAAAACAACTAATTCCTGACTACAAATTCTTTTGCTCCCTTTTTATGGTTCCACTACCAAGGAAAGACTTACCCTTAATTAGTAAAACCATTATACACTGGTGAAGAGCTGAGAGCTTCTGGAGGTAATTAGGGTGAGGAGCCCAGTGACGAATTTTGTATGTGGCGTCTTCTGTCTGATCAGCAGCAGATTTTTGTTCTTGCGGCTATTGCTGAGTCGGGTGGACTGCACACCACAGACCATTTTAAAAGATATCCACTCTCAAAGAAGTGCTTTGTACATAGTCCATGTGATTCTGAATGGGTACATGGAAAGGCCCGATGAGCAGCCTCATTAATGCGCATCTCTGAGGAGGTCTGCTGACTGCAGCAGGAACTGGATCTGTCTGCAAACAATAGTGATGACAGATTCACAGCTGACCTCTGCTCACGGAAAACTATTCTAATGACTCAGCTTAGTGAATTAAACTGCATGCCACTATTTTGACACATTCAGGTTTATTGTGTGGTGGTGGCTTCGTCAGCCACCAAACATAATGATCAAGTCAAAGCAATTCTCGGAACAAGGCATTATTTAGTCCTCTGCTGCACTGTTGAACTTACTGAGTAGCTATTAAAAAGCGGCTTAACTTTATCTCATAAAAGGTACCGTGTCTTTCCATATGAAAGGATCCATGTCCCAATCTGGAATTCATTTGTTTGATGCTTGTAACAGTTTGATGTGAACATGCATACACAAGGAATGTGCAAACATTGCAGAAAAGCTTCCTGATACTTCTATTGTTACAGAATTACAGTAAAAGTTGACTCTGATGGCAAAGTGTGGCTCAGCTCCAAGTCTAACAAAGATGGGTTGGACACCTGTCACTGAAATGCTCACCTTCGACCTCACTTGAGGAGGGGTATGTATGAGGATGAACGTGAAGGAGAAGGTAACACGTCTGCTCTACTTTTTCTCTTCGTCGTCTGCATTGAATATTCAGAAATCCAAAAATTTTGTTCATTTTCGGGCCCAATCTGAATTTCTGGTTTATAATAGCTTTTTTGGGGGGGAAACTTAAAGCACTGAATTATAAGAAAGGACAAAAAACAGTCTGATACAGGGAGAATATTTGAGATCTGAAAAGAGATACACCGCTGACTTCAGTATGCTGCTTCTGTGAGGTCACTGAGGACATTCCTTTGGCCAGAGCTTAATATTTACTAAATCTCAGGGCATTTAAGAGGAGTAATGACCACTTTCTGAACCCAAGCATTTAGTGTCAGTGCTCTGAATGCAAAGCTTTGACAGCAGTTTGCACAATGCAGACATTTTATACTTTATCCACATTGTTCATGAAAGAGACACCAGACACCATAGGAAACAGCCTTTTACCTGTTTGCAGTGGGAATGAATGATGTTAAGCCTGGCATTATAAAGAGCTGCTAAACCAAGATTTTACATTATCTACAGTGATATCAGTACACACTACTTCAGATGTGTACTTCTGTGAGTGTGTTTAGTGACAACAGCAAGCATTTATACTTGACATTGGAGAAAACAAACAAGAGGGAGAGAGAGAGAGGCTAAATTTGTGTGTAGAAACTTGTTTGCCAAGTAGTGTAATGGTCCCAATATCTGTACATCATCTGAGTCACTGATTGACATTTTGTCAAGAGGAGGCTAGTCTCATGATACTAGATAATTGGAGATCTCCGCCTACCGAAGTCTGGGGATTTCTTACCGGAAATTATGCTCTCCCTCCATTCCCCTCCGTAGTGAACTGCATGTCACCGCCCTAATATGAAGGGCTGCCCTAAAGACTTTGCGGTTGGTTTTCCACTGCAGGTTTTTTTTTTAAACACTCTAATTGTTTCCACCCAGTTTTAACAACGAAACCTGGGAGATTGTCCTCAGTTTCTGTGAGCGAAGCAGCTGAACTGTGAGTGTAAGAGAAGGCTATCATAACACTGTTGGACACCTTCATCAGGGTCTAGCTGAGATGAGGCCCTGTAGGCGATATTGTCCATGTCCAACCATGAGATACATTAGAAGACACAGAGAATGTACTATTTTTGGGAGGTTATTAACCTGTTAGAGGACTCTAAAACCTCTGACTGTCTGCTTCTAGTCAGACTGAAGCAAAATGAATGCAGTGTTACCAGTACTAGTTTCTAAATACAGGTGGTACAGGAAATTTGATCAGGACAAAGTGAAGCTGCACTCACCACAATTCTTTTGTTGCATGTTCGGGAAGGTTGCAGCAGGGCCTGTTGCTGTCCAGATTGTCAGTCAAACTGTCAAGAGACTAAAAAACTAAAAAAATTCCTTTATTTACCACATTTGGAGAGAGAATATAACCTGACACACCAGATGGTTTGTTACACAGAACCATCTGAGAAGTCGTCCTCGGAAACTGTTTGGAAAAGGGCAGGCGCTTTCAAAAAATACTTGGCAGGTGATTGGATGAATCATCTATCACTGTCTATCACTGTCGTACCTTGTGAGGCAGTTATGTTCGTGGCGCTGATTGCAGGCTTCAAGCACATAACTTGAAGCCTGGCAAGATGGATCTCATAATGTTGCGATCTCAAGAATCCAGCTGACTTGCAAGGTAAGAGAAAAACACACCTCTATTGGAAAGAGGCCATTACTAGAAACAGGCTTTTGATTTGCTTTTCTTAAATATATTCATAGTATATTTTATCATGTCTTAGAGCAGTGTTTTCCAACCATTTTTACTTGTGACCTATTAAAACAAACATACAAAAAAAGCCTCTTGTGACCTCTCGTCAGCTGTTGCATACATCTACTGGTTGTGACCAGTTAAAACAATATGATTTTGTCTTTATCTTATTTTTAGAAGCCTCAAGAGGTTAAAAAAATTCATGATTCACTAGAAAGGGGGTAAAGATTATAGGAGTATGGAAAAATAAACATAATTTTATGTTGTTTCTGGTTCCTGTGTGGTTAATCATCCCCTGACTCCTGAGATTTATCTTGTGGGGGTCCAGAACCCCAGTTTGGGAACCACTGTTTTTAAGGAACGCCCTTCATTTTTCAGATCCCCTCCAAGTTGTCATATTATTTGCTGTTGTTTCACATTAAAACACTTTATTTAAGTACCAGCTTTTATTAGAGAATTTAATGAATGTTGCACCCACTGAAAAACCTCCAACACACATCCAGATGCTTTTTTTGGAGTAAATGCAATAATATATTGGTAATGGTAGCACATCGCAGTATTGCTATGACATTAAAAGATCCTACCAGTGTCGTAAAAGTGTGAACTTGACTTGTTAATTTGTCAGTATTCGAGTAGTTTGAATTTACTCTGCATCGCCCAACATGTGACCTCGAGCTATTGAGTTAAAGTGCCTGAGGGAATTCAATCACAGCAAAACGTTCACATTTTAAACAGAAACATGAACATTCTGGTTCTTTTTGTTACACGTGGAGTTATATGAGTTTCTATGCATTGCATGGACAAACATGGAACACATTCCTAATGTGAGCATTTGGGGAGAATATTGATTAAGCCATACCAAAAACATCTGCAGTACAAAACAGCATCACTGATGTATGTGTTAGATGTATTTTGCTGCGCTGGGAGCTGTTATATAAGTTCAGTTTAGTTCTCTCTGCTCAAGCCGTGGGTGGAAGGTACATTGTTGATAGTCAGACGAGCCAAAACTTGAGTGCAAGAGTGGTCAGTATGTAACAGTGCATATACATCAATGTTCAAACACAACACGAAAGCCCTGTAATGCAGCCAGCTGAACATTGCTTCAATGCAGCTGTATGAGAAATAATTTAATGTTTCATTTGAGTTGCTCATCC
The DNA here is from genome assembly GCF_914725855.1 of Thunnus albacares. NCBI lineage: Eukaryota > Metazoa > Chordata > Actinopteri > Scombriformes > Scombridae > Thunnus > Thunnus albacares. Next base: position 11,381,570 of record NC_058118.1, on the reverse strand, counting down.
AAAGGCACACCATCAGACCTAAATATGAGGTTTCATATTCAATTTACTCTAATCAAGGGGTGTTTAAAGTTTCAGAATGAAGAGAGAGTTTAAGTAGAACCATGTGTGTCTTTATAAGAGGGGATATGGTAAGGACCCAAAAGTGGGGGGCTTGTTTTAGAGATCTGACATTTATTCTTCACACTATAATTTGGATCACAAAGACAAACCCAGGCAAATGAAAAATATGGCATCAATCATGGAGCTGTGATCAAAGTCACAGAGAGTATACAGAACACTGAGAGAGCAGGACACGAGCTGGCTGCTTTGGCTGCTCACAATCTTGCTCATGGATGTTTTGGGTGGTCTGGCAGCTTTGGGTCCTTTGTTTAACCCCAACTCAGAGCAAATTTGACTTTACTAAAACGTGTCCAGGAATAGTCCAGCGGTAGCTCGCCAGAAAATTTACAAAAAGTTACCCCTTTGCAAATGAATGCAATCTGTAATTCATTTTCTCAAGTTTCAGGAGTATTCACTGGAATACATCGAAGGATAAAAAAAAGTATTGCTCGTGCATAATGTGTTCAGGTGAAGGTTTCATTTGCAGCAATGTGGAGCAAACTCTCTTATACTGCTGGGAGTTTCTGGCTGGCTGTGGCTCTTGGTTTCAACAGGGAATGCTAATGATGCTTGCAAGCCATTTTAGGGAAACAAAATGGCAAGTTTTTCCTACAAAGTGACAAGTTCCTGGCGGAGACGAATAATCTGCTGAATTTCAAAACGTCAAGTTATGCCTTTAACCTTGGCCCAGAAGAGAAGTAAAGTCCTGCTGCCTGCGGTTAGTATGTGTTTGGATTTTGGCCACATCAGTCTGGCCCTGCCAGTCCCCAAAGACTGAGTTCACTTCTCATTGGCCAAGCATCTTGAAGGGAGAAGTGAGAGGATGAAGTCATATGGTGATGCTATAAATCTATAAAACTGAGTGTTTAACAGGAGTAAGGCCATTTTATTCTACTGTATCTCTATCTGAATTAAAATGTGGACCACAATGTGCAAGAGACAACGTGGCAGTATAAAGGTTACTTGTCCAAACCTTAAGTCTCTAATCCCTAAATGAGTAGTTGAGAGCTCTAATTATAAGTTGTGATTTATGAACAAGAAGAGTCGAGGCCGGGATCTTACTAATGTAAACCTGCTGTGGGTAAAACACCCTCAAACAGGCCTGGAAAATGCATCAGATCGGGTTCTATTCAGAAGACACACTGTAAGGGTATATGCTGCAGTGTGGATAATGCTCATGTAAAGCATTGCATACGTAAAATCATGTTCAGTTTGTTGAGAAAATATGCAGAGAGACACGCACACTTGTTTTAAATTGATACATCTCCATAGATAGAGAAACAAAGTTTGTGTACTTCACATACTTCAGAATTATTACTTTTCTGATCTCAAATAACATTGTGAATGACACAAACTTGAAGCTCAGGTCAAGCTGTTCAGGTCAAGATGTTCAGGTCAAGCTGTTCAGGTCAAGATGTTCAGGTCAAGATGACATGCACATGTGTAAGTGGATGTGAAACAAATCATGAACAAAGAAAACAAGTGAGAAGCAAGGAGAGAAACTAGTGTTTCTAGCAGAACAATGAAAGAGCAGCAGAACTTCCTGTTGGCTTCTAATGTCAGCATGGGGTGAACTGGAATTCATATCAGAAAAGCAGCCCCATGTGAAGTCATTAATCGTGGTAGGGGATAAATTGAGAATACTGCTCAGGTCTCACTTGTGTTTTGCCGAAGTGTACGGTAAGTGTCGTCATGTATCCGATCTCATTACTCATTTTGCTTCTTTTTGTTCAGTTTTCTTGATCAAGCTTCAGTCCCATCAAAAATTAAACCAACACAAAATAAATCTCTCGAGTTCTCGTCATACAGTCTGTTATTAAGATATACAAACATATATTGAAAATGCAGTTATTATATTTATGGAATGACTTCTAGAAGAACCAGACTTGACAGATTATTTTCATTGCACTTCTGTTCTTTGGTGCTTCAGTTTATACGACTATTTTCGTAGTCCTGTGAGTCTGATTTATCAATCCAGCCTCAGGTCATCATTCTCCAGCTGCGACACTAAAAGATTGACATGAGTAATGATTCAGATTATGATGATGAATAATGTCTGTTTTCTTTTCTAAGTTTCCTATTGAAGTGAAGGAGACCAACAATTGTGACATGACTGAATGCCAGAAGTACTTGGACAGATTAAAAACAACCTATAAATGCTCATCTCCCAGGGGACAGAGAGGAAGGTGTAGACAGTTTTTACAAGATGACAGTTTATTTCATGCGCTGACTGTGATAGATTTAAGGAACAATAGAAGTCAACTCTCTATCTCTCTCATCCAACAGAATGAAAGTCAGTAAGAACGTTTTTAAAATGCTTACGTTTCCTCTCCCTCTTCAGTTAGAAACTTCTTCATATTCTGAAATTGAAGGGCTTTAACAAATCTTTATTCAAAAAACATCCAACAAAAAGAGGAGAACCCCACCCTCATTGCTAACGGTGACGTCCTACAGTATCTGAGACTAACAAAGGATGTTCATAAATGAAGTGAAAGGTCATAAATGCAGAAGTTCTCAGTCATTACAGTTTTAGAGTTTGTTCTGTAAAGCAAATGTTTCCACTGTAATTACTGAATCGTTCCAGGCGAAACACTAAAAACACACTGACTTTCCCCTTAGGGCATCAATACATTTATGGTTAATGAAAAACAAAATACAATAAAACAACATATGGTAATGATAGTCCCTCTTTTATTTTCCTCACTGCACAACTCATTGCCACTTTAGCTAGAGTGTGCTTGTGAAGGTAATCATAGCTTTATGTCATTTTATGTAATGTTTTTAAAGAGGCACACGGACCAATAAGAGCCACTTGACAACTGCTATTGCCCATTTTGAGAGTAATTAAGTCAAGGGCTGATATATTGACTTTTTAAATACTGTCATACTGGTCTGTTATACTACAAGCTGATTTTAAACAGTGCAGCTTTTTGTCAAAGACACAAGCTGTACTAAATACTCAAACAGTGAGCAGATAGTAACCTATTTTTGTAGAATTTGTAGACTTAAAGGAGATGTTTCATGCACACTTCCAGGTATATGTTTTTATTCTATATCTTTGCATGATTTACAGTTAAAAAAAAAATCATTATTTATCTTATACTGGTCCTTTATGCAGCCCCTCAGTTCAGCCTCTGTCTGAAACAGGCTGTTTTAGCTCCTGTCTCTTTAAGGCCCCCCTCCCGATGAGCCCACTCTCTTCTGTTTGGCCAGCATCTGGATGCTGTGTCTCGGCACAGGAGGCTAAGTAAACATTAGTTGTAGGATTTCATTTCTTTTTCTCACTCTTGACTTGAAATGTAAACTTCTCAAAAACATCCATACATGTATGAGATGAAATCTGATCCAAATAACACAAGAAATGTGTGGAACAACCTTAGCAACAGCCTTAGCAACAAAGGCTACCAACAGACGGCTGTTTGTAGGCATGCGCAACGAGCTGATGTCACCAAAAGGAGGAATTAGAGATAACACTGCAAATGAAGCATTTGGAGCACGCTGAAGCCCGGGCTTTTGACTTGCAGGGAGCATTTTTACATACGTTCACTTCAAGTTTTTGACTGTTTAACATAGACATCCCACATTATAACAGTATCAAAATAACAGAAAATCACAAAAAGCACATGTCCCCTTAAAACCTTTAAAAGACAACTTTAAAGACTTCTCATCTGTTCTGACAATAACTATAAAAAAATGTAAAAGAAATATGCTTTGTACTTGTACTGCATTTTGAAATGAGAGGGTTTGGCACCCACTGTACCTTGGTACAATACTACCTTTTCCCTACAATTCACATAAGTTGAATTGACACTATCACTGACATTTGAGTATTGATTTTTGGCTACTTTCCTCGTATATTGAAGAATTCTTTGACTCTAATGCAGCCTACAATTGAACTTGCAATGCTCTTTTTTGAAGTTGCAGCCTTAAATAAATTACAAGTCAAGTGAGGTATGAAGCATTTGATGTTCTGTCACAATATGATTTGTAGGACACAAAAGACACCAAATCAATGAGGATAACAAAAGCCGATCAAAATCTCCAAGGAAAATAAACCATTAACACATACATAACATGGCTTTGGTTGGACAGAGATACAGTATCAGTCAGCTGGGTAATTTGTGGATATTCAAATTGAAGGGAGTCCCGTAAGCCGAATAAGCTCTACCTTTAAATGATCTGGACTGAAACACAGGAGGAGTCAGGAAAGGCGGAGTGATGAGAAAAATAAATCACAACACTAAATTTTCTCAAGATGGTCACAAGACAATAATCTTCTCATTATTCAATTACTTTGCGGCCAAAACAACACCAAGCTATGTACATTTGTCAGTCTCTCCCACATGTTGATGAGGTTGTGCTGTGTAGTCATTAGAGAGGTCCAAAAGAAGAAAGCCAACTGGCCCAAACATTATGAGCCTATTGCTCAAAAGGCTGTCATGAATAGAGGTTGGACTGCCAAATGCATCGCCAAACAGAGCACAAAAGAATGAGACTGTATAAATGATCTTTCCCCCATTTTTTACAACTGTTGCACTTTCAAAATTATAATTGGGCGACCTGAAGGGCTCTGGTGGTTTTCCACATTTAATAAGAAGGTAAGAATAGAGCTATACAAAATGATGTATGTTGCACTTTATATGAGAAAATGAAGATGTTGCATCTTGCTCAATATGCAACATAAAAACATGCTGAGAAAACGGTTTGCAAGTTTTTTAACAAATGAAAATGAAATATATTGTAGCTGTGCATTCATAACTACAGAAAGAATAAATGCAGGTTTTGAACAATTTTAATATACGGTACATAATAACAATAGAGAACAATGCAGTTGACTGATGTTGATGCCATACATGGAGTACATGGAGTATTGTGAGGCCAGATGTCAGTTGGCATGGATGAGGTCATGAAGTCAGCCCCACAGCTCAGGAGGACCATCCAGAGGCTAAAGAGACTCCGTACTATATTGTAGATGAGAAGCCCTTCACTGGCTGACTGATGCATTGTCTGTTTGTTTTGTTGTTGTTTTCAACACAAAAAAGACTAGTGTCGGCAGCTTCATGCTAATGAAGGACCTGCATCACCCTGTGGGGATTCATTTCACATTAATGACCCGCTCACTGTACATGATCCCTTACTGGTTGCACTACTGTGGGCTGGGAGGAACAGCATTTCATTTTTTATATTTATGCCAACAGCCAGCCATGCTAGCACTCTTTACTTAGGCAAAGCAGTCCTTTGTGCTAAATGCTAACATCAGCATGCTAGCATGCTTACAATGACAATGCTAATATGATGATATTTAGCAGGTATGTTGGACATGTTCTCCATCTTAGTTTAGCTCATATTAACGTTAATTTGCCAATTAGCACAAAACGCAAAGTGCAGCTAAGGCTGATGGGAATGTCATTATTTTTGCAGGTAGCCTGTTTGGTCATAAACCAAAATATTGGACAAAATAGAAACTTGATCGGATGATGACACTAAGGTCATTAATTATTAATGACACTTGAGGTGGGCATGAATGTCTGTACAAAATTTCATGGCAATCCACCCAATATTTGTTAATATTTCAGTCTGAACCAAAGTGGTGGACCAACCAACAAATATTGCCATCAATAACCACAACATTAGTTAGCGTGGCTAAAACGCTATCCAACATCAACACACATCTCAATGGCATGACCAGTGCAGATGAGGCCTGCCCGAGATGAATCTGATTGGTTTAAGAAATTCAAACAATCCTTCACCTATCCCCAAAATAACACTCCACAGTCTGTCGGTATGTCAATGCCAGACAATAGTCAGATGACTGATGGCAGACAGGGTCCTATAGGGACAGTTTGATCTGTAATAAAGCATTTTAAGTACAAAAACATTAAATTTATACCACTGAAACAAACATTTTATTTTTTGCTAGAAACCAACAGAAGTCATTGCAATGTTTGTGGTTTTTTCCTCTTTTTTTTTTTTTAAAAAAAGAAACAAAAAGAAAACAATATTCATTGCTTTGTTTTATTTTTTTGTCGAAACAGTGGTTTTTGTGTGGTCAGCATTTTGTCATTGCCCTGGGGCTATATGCTTGGTTGTTTACTGATGAAAAACCACTCAATTACATACTGGAAAGAATCCCCTCCAACTAATCATCTTTGGTGACTCACTTGAGGGAAAAAACAGTTGGGTGAAATGTAGAAATCAGAATTATATGGGTTATTGGAAATTTATGAACTTTTAAAAGGCATTTTTGCCCCAAGCCATCATTCATTTTTGATGTTGTGTGGGAGACACATTGTCTGACATGAAGTTAGGTTTAGATATTGTTTCTCCAGACTGTCATGAATGTGAAACTTTTTCTTTTTTTCTTTTACCAGTTATTTTCTTTTTTTTGTTCCAGTGTTAAGACAGACAGACAGAGCTGATAACTCTCTGCTATAATTTTACCATCAGCAGTTGTCCTGAAGGTCATAACTGTGTAACACCTGCTCCATAACTGACAGAAACACATTTACACTGATTTGTTAAAGCTAAAAGCATGTTCTACTCTGAGGCTATCTTGGTTTAGGACACCGTGTACAAAGCGACAAGCTAAGTTATAGTCGGACTCTTAAATCTTCATCACTTTGAGCCAAGTTCCTGCTGTTATGTCACTGTGTAAAAATGTTTATGAAAACAAAAGTTTGTGTAACACCTACTGAATAATGTCTGATTTTGTAAAGTCCTTTTTAATCTATCTGAAGAATCTCTTATTTGTAACAGTAAGGATCAAACAGTGACACACAGTCTGATTAGTATCTGTGTATAACCGGAATCCACATAACCTCTTGACCAGATTCAGAGCAGCTGGTGAAACTACTCTTTCTCAATTTCTAAATTACATGTCAAAATTGGGGATTTAGTTAATGTTTTCTGGTGTCTTCCAGCACATTTTTCAAAAATTTCAAGTTCTTTCATGCTTACATGTAGTTCATCATATTTACATCAATATTTAGTTGTGCAAAAGAGACACGTCAGTAGCAAAAAAATATTATTTGACAAGATTCAACACAACTTTACGTCAACTAAATGACAGAGCAGACTTTAGTCTCCTTTAAGTGGATACACTGGAGATGAAGCTCCATGAGTAACTGAACTGAGATAGCATGGAAATACTTTATCCCTCCATCCCAAAGCCAGCTCTGAGCTGATACGGTGGGTGCAGAGTTTTAATGTGAGTTGCTATTGGACACAAATATCAGACATATGTTCTGTTTTACCTCAAAAAAAATTCTCCTGACCCATGGGTCTCTTAATGTTTGTCTTTCTCTAAAGCGGGGAGAATGAATATGGTCCAAAATAGGCCGCTTTTCTGTTTATTATTCTAAACTTATCTCTTTCTTATAACATTATCTGAGATGTCAGCAGTGAAAAATCCATTATCCACAGAGAATTAAATCTGAATCCAAATGCAGATTGCAAAAGTAAAATATGAGTCGAGAAGTGATATTTATTGCTAATGTAATATTGTGTGTGAGTGTTGGTGGGTCCTTCCCAGCCACATTAAAAAAATTCTTTATGGTTTGGAGCTTTGCCTTTACTGGCGAGTCTCCCTGTGTGCTTTTGCTGCATTTATGGTTGATAAACATCCCAAGAGAGTTAAGTCTACTGGTCAAAAAACCCACAACTAATTGCCAGAGCTCCTTCAATCCATGACCCTTTGTTTCAAAGTATAAACTATGATTGATGTTCATGTTTTAGCTGAGAACCTGGGAATGGTCCCTGGAGTCAGGGTCGTGACACAGTGGGCTGGGGAACAGTTTTGGGGAATGAATTTGCTTAAAGACTTTGAATTCCAATAAACAACATTCCAGCTACATGGTCTGGCTTGTCACAAAGACCAGCACACTCTCGTAGACCCAAGTGTGCAAGAGTTTTAGGGATTGTATTAAAAAAAACATGATTTATAATCGGGAAGCTTGGCATACTGCTTTGTCACATAAAACACATTTTTTTCCCACCTATTTGAAGAGTGATTTTTCAAAATGGTTTCTGACTTTAAAGATGAAAAAAAGAAAATTATAGTTAAGGTATTTTCTTTTTTAGTATTTTTCAACTTTTTTTTTTTTTTTTTTTTTTAGCATTTTTTCAGCTTTTCAATTGCCTGTCCAAAGAAATCAACCGGCATGATTTCTGTTTTCAATTATTTATCACTGACATGATTCACTTCCAATGATAATAATCTGTTTTGTTTCCTCTCAAAACAAGTCAACTGACTTAATATGGGAGTCTATATATCTGTTTTGAAAGGTCCTTAAAATGTGGGTGAATAGTTCACATTCCAGTCTGATACCATCGACAAGACTGAGACCTCTAAGTATCATTTCACAGAATCAATATTATTTTTTATTCATTTTGTTATGTCAGTGCACACTTTTCATTTAATTGTTTGACACAGCCTGCTGTGTGTCAGTTTTTAAAGCACATGTGGTCTAATAAATGTAAAACTATTACCAGCTTTTTTCATTTATTCTGCTTTACAATTCAAGATACAAAGCAAATAGATTTGTTTGAGAAAGGATGTCTGAACTATTTCTGCTGCGCAATGGAAATATCATGATGAATTATATTTTAGTTGGCCTTTTAAAACTCAAAATTAAACAAAATTGTTGCTTGTTATTGCACTGTTTACATGGTAAAATTAAGATAAATAGGTTGACATAAGAAAAAAGTAATATAATTAGTTAATCATATTTTGACATTAAATGATTTATTGGCAATATTCAGTGCAGAATGTTTCTACTGTTAGGTACGTACATACTGCACAGTAGTAACAGTAGTAATTTAGTAGTAATCACTTCATAAGCAAATATGCTCGACATACCAAAAGTCATATGTATGTGATGTTCATAAAACTATTGTAGCTGGCATGAAAGCCCAAAATCACACTTTCCCCCATCACAGTTTACTCTCATGCTGACATGTTGTCATTCATTGGTATACTCACCAACTCATAAGACTGTAACTGCATGTGTGCCTGTGTTCACAAAGTTGTGTGAAAAAAAAAAAAAAAAAAGTTTGACCAAACATATTAAAGGGATTTTTGCTACATTAACCTGTTTGCTTCAAGTTTCTCCCTAAAACTATTTTTCTGTCATTTTGTTTCTTCTTCAGTCTCAGGTGATCTGATCAACCCTGTTAGACTTGAGTAGCAGAAGCTCCACACAGGCTTCAACCTACTGTTGCCCCACACACAAAAACACAAACAAGAGGATCAAAAAATACACAAATAGTGTCATGGTAATGTTGCACAGCTGTTGTGCAGTGTGACCAGATAAGAAATAACACCAACTCTGAAGGCAGGTCTGAATGACAATTTATTCTTCCTGAGGACGCAGATATAAACAGGGAAGGAGGATTGAAGATCAGGCCTGTGCTCAAGGGTCCAGAGACACTCCACTCTGGCTTATATGGGCTTTAGACACAGAGGCTGATTAGTCATTAGGAACAGACAAAAGTGCATTTTTGTCTAGTCACTGTCCTTATTTCCAGAAAATTTCCATCCGGCTAGACGGGCCTTGGCTAATGGGGGAAGTGTTCCCACTCTAATGTCTGGGACTTCAGATCCTGGCCTCTTTTCCCTCCAGCTGTTGGTTCCTGCTGCCAGGTTGGCCATCTCCTGACTTGAAGCAGTTGGGTTTCCATCCTTAGACCTCTTCCTATAACCTTGGCTCCTCAGAGATGATTAGTCTGTTGCACTGTCTCAATCCACTCATCCATAGGTTAATTCCTCCATCTTTTAGTCCATCCTTACATTAAAAGTCATGTTGCTTAAAAACATGCCACGCCAGGCTTACTCTCCTGTGCACATGCGGTGCTCCTGATCCAGAACAGCTCCCTCTCTGCTTCATGTTGATAAGGTTTTCTGATCACCCCTACCCCGGCCTGTTGTCCTGGGCTGTCTTTATAGTGGAGAACACCAAGCAACACACCAATGGGATCACTTCAGTTATTGAATCCAAATAGCTGGCAGCTGGGCAGTAAGGGTGATGTCCACTCCCACATCTCACATGGGCGTGGTTTTTGTCACATTTCATAATGGTAAATCAGGGCTGCCTTTATGACCTGTGGAGGGTTTCATGGTTTTGGCTTTCATCAAAGATAAGGAGAGATTCATGTTTACATGAGGAGCTCGGAGACACCTGACTTGCAGTGATCAATGATCAGTGTCTTCCATCTCTTCCTCCTCATTAAGTCATGCTGCAATTTGACTGATTCTTGTTCAAGTGGGCAGAAAAGTCAGTGATAAATATACAATAAGACTTATAGGACAGATTGTAACAACACTGCATTTCTCCTGTGGTGAGCAGACCCTGCTATTGTTTGTATCCTGTGTACGCCACAAGCACAGAGGTAAAGTAATGCATTGTAGCATATGGTATTTATTTTACTGCACTGATAATAGAGAACAAGGCAATGTTCTGAACATCTGGATTGCAGATGTTCATTATCCTGTCTCATGTTTACTGATTGGCACAGTTAAATTTATGATGCATTGGAGAAAGGTATCTGTAGTTATGTTTGGGTTTTGTCACTGTTTCATTGTTTTGGTTCTGGTTGATTGATTGCAGTAACCTCGCTGCTCAAAATAATGTGGGCATTTTAAGATGTGAGGGTAACCACAGCACTGAAAGAAGATAATAAAGCCCATTTATAACCATCAGCATCATTAAGAATCAGCAGAGTACTAGTGAGGAATGACATGTTATAAAGGCCACCTTGTACATTTGTATTAATGTGACTGGATGTTACCGGCTAGCTAGTAGCCGAATGACAGAGCTGATGCCAAACAGCTAATGTGAGAGTGATTTCAGTGCTCTGCCTGAACTCCAAAGCTCCATTACATTTCCACAAACAAATTAAGATCAAGCTGGGCCTCATATACAGCTCACACTGCATGCACTGGACATGTTCTTCATTTGTAACACGCAGTGAATTAAATAAGGCCAGAATACAACATCTAGCCTAGTTCTTGCACTCATTCAGGCTCAATGTAAAATGCTTTTTCCAGAAACAATTACAAGTACAAAATCAACCACTTTTGGTGACAGAAAATCTATTACTGGACAATCATCAGAGCACCAATAACTTGCACTTTCTTGCTACAGCATAAAACTAAATCAATCGTTAAATAAATTGTGCTTCTTAAGCAGAATGTTAACTTCTCAGTTATGAAAAAAACAAAAAACTTTTAATCACCATATTAAAAACCATAAAATCCTCTGAGAGACACTGGTGAATAGCTGCATAGTTTATTTTACAGAGTAGGCCAGTTCAAACAGCTTATCAAGTGCATACACGTCTGGCAGGATATTCATCTCTTTTGTGTCCTTCACTCGACACGCCTGCAGTGCCTTGACCCACAGGCACTGTCTGGCTGGCTGCCAAAGGCGTCAGTCAGAGAGACTCGAGTTCATCCAAAACGGATGTGGACGTCTTCATTATGGCTGGCTGTCACAGCAGCTCAGTTCCCTTTCAGCACACAGACATCTTTGGCTTCTCTTAATGCAGGTGTGGTTTTGTGTCTGGGCCAGTGTGCCAGATAAGCGGATGACATCAGTGAGTGAGTTCATGTCAACACAGGACAGAGCAGTAAATCTATGTCTTTAGTGTCATCCTACAAACAGAGGACCTGTGGTTTATATCCTGAAATTACTCTGCTGGGAATTCTATGAGCACTTTGGATTTCTTTGATCACGTTTTTTTTTTCCTTTCTGTTTCTTTTTTACTACACATAATGCATGTGGTGGAGGTTGTAGGCAGAAAGTCTATGCCTGCAAGCTCAAGAAAGAATGCATCCAAAGGAGAGCTATGAAAAATAAACTAAAAGGACTTGTTTGATACAGAAAATTGCAACAAAAAGTGCAGGTAAGAGAAGGACTGTACATATGATGTGCATTTATCCAGAGGCCAGGTGACCTGATTAATGTGAATATCAACTTAAGTGTTTTGCAGGACATAACAAGGATGTGGTCTACAGATGCATAGTTGGTACATCTGTGTTATAAAGTCGTAAGCTAACAATACAAATTTGAGAATTGCATGAAGGCCATCATTGCCCTTTCACATCAGAAAGTGACAGCAAAATAATAAGTGCATCAATGAAATACAGTAAGTGGAGTTAAAAAGCCTGGTGATATTTTGTGCTCTCTGTCACTAACTGAGCAGTAAGTTAACAGTTCATTCATTCATTTAAGGAATTGTATTTTTTACCATTCACTCGTCTCACTACTGACTTTAAACAAAGCTACACCTCTTTTGTGGGGTGCTAGATGCTTTAAGTTGAACTTGAATCGAGCAAATTTTGCCTCAGTGAGCGAATCATTAATTGTGGCACTGTGGTACTGCAACTAATTGATCTGGTCTGCAATATTATTAGATTGCACAGGTGGATGTTTTCACCTACTAGACATTTCTGCCTGTTGTGCCTCCACACAGCGGCATGGGTCAGCTACAGGGTCATCAGCCGGAGACCACTATTTGTCGATGTTTCGCTCTTTCAGCTCAGAAACATAGTGGCGGAGCGATGGCAGGGACGTCTCCTTGCCAACTCCTGCAGCTGCCCTTTCTTGTTGTGTGGACCCCCAGTTCCACCTCAGCCATAGCCAAAAGCTGCTTTTGTGGCTTTTCGGAGCTTTGCCCCTGATACGCCTACATCCCGAAGCAGCTGTAGTGTTGATGCGCTGACGAAGCCCCAACAGCATACTTTAGGGGTAGATGATGGTAGTCCAGCCTGCCTCCCTGCACTTAACAGCCAGATCTGAATATTTTGCCCTCTTGCGCTCGTTGGCGGCCTGCATTCCCTCTTCCCACGGGATGGTGAGCTCGATGAGTAGAGCATTCTTGGCAGCGGTAGACCAAAGTACTATGTCTGGCCAGAGTGGTGTGGTGGTGATCTCAGGGAATAAGTGCAGCTGCTTACCGATGTTGACCATTATCTGCCAATCTTTTCCTGGTGACAGGCATCTAGGAGGGCTCTGTGAGCTGGTGTCTCCCATGCTCTCTCCAGGCCTGACGAACTGGATGGGGTGTGTCTTGGTTGTGGGCTGGTTGTTGTTTGCGGCTTGCCTGCAGAACGTCAGCCAGCTTCCTAAGGATCCGGTTGTGCTGCCATCTATATGTTGTAGGCTTGCATTAGGGGTGTTGCAAAGGGGGTAGCTCTCCTCCTTGCCAAACCACTGATGGAGGTTTCTGGGGTATGGCACAGTATCGTGAGTTGCCCTAAGCAGGAAACTGAGTCTGGCTTGTGGGATCTTCCACAGTTCCGCCCAGCTGACCGATCTATTTAGAGTGCCCGCCCATGTGGTCCAGCATCCCTGTCGACCCTGTGTGACCGCCTTGATTTTGTAGAGCTCCTGCTCTGCCCTTGTCACCTCTTCCACAACCACTGCTTTCCTTTCTTTTTTCGTGGCTTTGGGGGCTTCTCCCCAGCCAAGCCCTCTGCCGACAATCTCCTGGTGTTGCAGACTGCTAATGGTCTTGTCAACCTCCATGCTTGCCTGCCACTTCCGGCCTGTTTGGACAGAGACATATGCGTTCCTCACTAATGGGTCTGTGGACTCCCTTAGCTCCCCTATAAATAGTTGGCTGTGGCAGTCCTGGATCCTGGCAGTCATTCAGGGTCCCTCTCCTACATCTCAAACTAGACTGGCAAATTTTAAGACAAGATTTAAGCTGGACTGACAGTCGATGAAAAGGGTTGAATTTCAATCGTTGATAGCACCACCGCAATGCTGGATGCATGTATTTCACATAATCAGGGCATATCATGCTTTAGTTATATTCCTCACAGTAACTGTGTTTACATTTTTTTATTTATTTTGTGACATATAGTGATGGTGTGCTACCAGGGGCGGAGCTAGACTCTCAGCACAGAGGGGGCGAAGCATTCTCAAGGGCCTTTCTAAAACATCATTTTAAAATGCGCAACTGTAAAATAGCTGATTGTTATTGAGCCATGCAAGCCTAAGTCTCAGGAAACATACAGTGAAGCCACTTTGAGACAAGCTTGTTCTGAAGATCAAAAAAGAAAACAGGTTGCCAGCCGCGTTCGAATGTTTCAGCACTGAGGACAGCATGTGGTGCTCTACATACACCGACTGACGAACAGTTCAGCACCACCACCAACAGATAGCGACAAACCAGGTGCTCTGTCTCCATACCATGTCTTTCTAACACGGGAATAACATAAACATAAAATAGACACAGCGGTCTACAACAATACAAGGCCTATTCAAATATAAAGTGTCTACAACACCACAGGCAGTGACACAGACAGGTGCTGAGATGCGGTAAACATGGAGTTAAACGACACATTAATCTAACATTATGACTGATTTCTTCATAACCAACTTTTAAGTTAATAAAGACTAATTATGGATGTTTTACTCACCAGTTGTTGTCCCTGCTTAGACTGCTGAAGTTTAGTGTAACGTTAGTCCATTTGTGTATTTCTCCATCCTCCATGGAACAAAATAATCCGAACAGTTTAACAAACTTTGTACATTTCACAGTCCCTTTTAAAAACTACATCCTCCTCTCCTTCATGGTGGCAAACCTGCAAACCACTTAGTCCTTAGTAGTGTTTATGTCCCGCTCAACACACAGCAAAGTGAGGTTGGATAGTTTGGCTTCATTCAAACATGAACGCAAATAGCTCTTAATGTACCTCAGAAGGCTGAAACTTTGTCTGGCAAGTTTCATTCACCATAAACATAAAAAGACGCGAATATCTCATATTCTAGATAAAGTTTTCAGCGAAGTTAGTCAAGAACTTTGAATCGCTGCTTCTGCAGTCTTCACTTCCCGCAGAGTTAACGAGCAGAAATATGGACAGCACCTCTCTGCCATTGCAACCCACATTGTGGTGGGAGGGGGGATTACACCCATAGTGATAAGAACTACCATAAAGAATGAATAGCAGAAGCTGAGAGAATTAAGTTCTCCTATCCCTGCTGCACCCGCGGGGTCGAGCACTGCATCCCCAGCGGGCCCCTGCTGAGTGTGGGCCCTGGGGCGGCCGCCCCCTCTGCCTCCACAGTCGCTCCGCGTATGTGTGCTACACTTACAGAACTGGAGTTACATGTAACCTGCATGATGCAGGTAACTTGTAACATTATTTCACCATGTCTCATTAATGACTACAAGACTACTGACATCATTGTGTTTATATGATTGCAGTAAACAGAAGGTTTAATGTGTAATAGCTTTGCTAGATGTGAGGTATTGAAAAGGAGAACTGACTACTGAGAGTCTTCAGCCTCCTTAATGTTGTCTTCACTTTTAACAAACTCCAGCGGCATCAGAAACTTGTTGGAGAAAATATAAGCTGACCAATCACAGTTCTTGTGGTCCTCATGTGGTCTCCGTCGCAGTTGAAGACGTCGCATTTCTGCAAATTGGCAGTTGGCAAATTGTAGTATGGTCAGGCAGAAGACCAGGTAAACCTCAACAGGATGTTGGCGAGCAGATTTCTAACAGTAGATGAGGGTCTCACTGTTCTCTGTTTAGTAAATATTACATTTTAGGTGGTGAGCAGTCATCATTGTGGGGACATCAGCCAGGCGTAAGGAGAAGCTTTTGCAGCTGTACTAGGAGAGAGCGGCCAGTTTGAACACCCAGTTAAAAGAATGTTGAAGTTACAGCAATTAGCAGGAGAGTAGCAATGGAATTTAAAAGCAACGGCGGGACAGAGATTAGGATGTCATCAGGCTTCCTCTCAAAGATGACAAGAGGATTTGGGCAGAAAGAGAGTGCAGAGTAAAGTGGTTAAAGGGGTTAGAGGTAAAAAATGATTTCTTGTGGTTAAAAACAAACTGTTCCTGGTTATTTTACAGGATTCCTTACCACGCTCTAAAAGAAGTGGGTCACTTGAGAAGTGACTCATTGAATGTATTTGCAGTCCTCAAAATGAATTATCCATTCAAACCCACAATAACATGAAAACTGGATTTTTTTCAAACTATTTTGTTTTGGCAGTTGTCTATATACATACAACACATAATTATCATCCTCAAGGACATCCTTTTATGGCATTTCTCTTGGTTGTTGATAGCTTGAAAAGTGGCACAGTTAAATGCACATAGCTTGTTCTGCCATCAGTGCGTGATGTTTGGATGTGTTTGAATTTGCTCAGTGGTTTGCTTTTAGACCATCAGTCATTTTTGGATTAGCTGATTTCAACAGAACTCACAATATTCACATTAAAATTATAGCCTAGTCACCACAATGCTATGTAATGATAAGTTGAAATGAAATGTAGCTGTCTCATTTACCTGTTTTCACAGAATGGATTTATAAGAGCCTAGTGCAACTAATGTTTCTCTAAAAGTGTGTTTAATCAAGACCGGGTCTTCTTGTTTTAGTGAAAATGTTAAAACAGAAAAGGACAGATTTACTAGATTTTTTCTTCTTCAGTTCTCAGGGCACACACACCACAAAATTTGTCCATAGAGATTAATGGGAGTCCCAGAGTCCTTGCCAGGTGGTTATGATTATGTTGTTTTTAAGCTCTTTAGCTCTTCCTCTGCTTGACTCTTCATTGGCTATTTATCTATTGTGACATCGAGGCTGACGGCCATCCCCTACACCTCTACACTCCCACAAGTCTGCAAGAATTTTCCATTTTTTTACACAATATTTTAGTGAATTTTCAATAACAGAATATATAATAAAAAACACAAATGACAGCAGAGAAAGATTGTAACAGGTCACAAACCTCAAAAAAAAAAAAAAAAACAGCATGGCATGTAGACATACACATTACATGAGACATTATACAGAGATCTCAGAGCTTGGATACATTACAAGGTTCAGGGAGTATACAACTATGCAAAGGAGTACAATTCTCTGGGGAGAGCATTAAACATTCCCAGAGGAACTGGAGGGACGCCAAGAGAATGGGTTGAAGCCACAGTGCAGTGCCCCCTACGTACTAGGTCTGCTGTGCTATTTGGGAGGTAGTTTAGAAGAGGCGCCCGCAGCTTATCAACAAACCTCTCATTTTCCTTCAAGACTGAGCTCAGTGCTCCATTGGCAAAACTTTAAAGATGTCTCCATAGTACTGGTTAACAGTAGGAGGTCTGGGGTTAATCCACTGAAACAGAACGCATCTTTTTGCTAATAGGAGAAACTTATTCAAAAGTTTTTGCTGCACTTGTTAAAGAGAGCCCCTCACCTCACAGATTCAGCAGAAACAAACCAGGATTCAAATGTATTTCCTTATATTTTCCAAATATTAAGACATGACTTATTAGGATTAACGGTTAAGTTAGCTTTGATTTAAGCCTGTTCATAACAGTTAGTTTTAGCCTAACTAGCAAGGTGTAAAACATATGTGCTGTGGAATGGAGAATGGGAGACTGCTTGCAAAGCAATCAAAGGCGTTGCATATCTGCACATTGGCAATTAATAAACTGGAGTATGGTTTGGCAGACCAGGTAAGCCTCAACAGGATGTTGAGCAGAGCAGATTTCTAAAACTGGATGCTGATAGTTACAAATAAACTTCTAATAAACTGACTGTATCCTTTCTGCTCAACACCAAATGGCAGACAGCTAGCAACTAACAGATGAACATGGTGGAGCATCTAAGCTAAAGACCTACATAAAGACCTAAGATATTTTTTCTCATTAATTGGTGAAGACTAAAACAGAATAAAAATGAGACAGGAAATTAGACTTACATGACTCCAGATGAAGGCCAACATTTCTCCATGAATACTGGATGTAGTATAACTGGGCTACATGTCTGTCTGTTAAAGAGCCATCGTTAATATTATTAGTTACACCTGTGCTATTCTTGCTATGACAACTCGAAATGACTGCAGTGAGAAAGGTCAGGTCTATGTAGTTTTACAGATCTTACACTGAGTGGAGATGAAAGAGCAATCTTTGTCTTCCCCGACTGTCCTCAATACCGACATTTAGGTGCTGTTGAGCTTCTCCACTTAGTAAATGTGTAATAGTGGAGCAGAGATTTGCTGAAAAAGAGTGAACCTACCTTGGGTACACAAAGGTAAAAAAAAAGTGAATCCCTCTTGGATGTTATTCATCTTCATTTTATTGATTAAGAATCAGTCTGACATTTCATCTTGCACTATCACTGTTTTGTTTCCTTGCAGTATATCCATAAATCTGTCTCAGTCATTCAGCTTTGTTAGGAATGTTCCGCTTTGCTCTCTTGGTAGTTAAATGACATTTTCCTCTAACATAAACAGACATGTCTGTATCTGGTGGAATAAACGCACACACACACACACACACAAACATAGGATATTTTCAAGAGCTATAATGCATTCTACAACAGTTTAAATACCCATCAAACATCTGGTCGACCAGGGTCTCCGCCAGCTGACACAGAGCCACAACTGGACATGAGGTTCATTCACGCAAAGTCAAAATTGCAACATAAGAAATACTTTTTCTGAGTTTTTTAAGAAAGCTTTAAAATAGGCTTTTAAATAAATAATGCTTATTTTGACATGGGAAATCATGCAGTAAATATATGTAGTTTGGACAGCGTATGTTACAGTAAGTCTTTATGTAAGAGCTACATGATCCTGAGATAATTTTGACCTACACAGTTTAACCTAATAATTCAGAGATGTACATTATTTTATCGTGGATCGCCTTTTATATAAACATTTATCTCAATATCCATGATATGTATAACTAGCATGATTTTACTTGTAGAGCTGAAATTTCGGCCAGTGTACCACTTTTATTCAAATTTAAACCACATTTCTTGAGCAGGTGGCTAATTTTAATCATTTGTTCCATGGAAAGCACAAAGGTCATCAAAAACCAATCATTTATCTGCTCATATGCTACAGTTTAAGCTCTGTTGGGAGTGACCTCAGTCTGAGGACAACTGAAGATCTGCTACACACAAGCAAAGAGAAATTTGAGGTGCGTGTGACAGGACTTACACTGTAAAAAAAAAAAAAAAAAAAAAATCAGGTTGATTTTATTGATTGTCAGCATGAATGAGATTATTGTGTGGTTGCATGTACGTCGGTCTTTGCTCGGAAACAACAGCTTGGGTCCAGAAGGCCCCAGTGATCCTCACGGTGCCCCCCCTCCACCCCCAACAAACACACACTCTCCCTCTCTCAGCTGTGAAGACTGGGCCGACATCACTCCGCCCTTCACCCTGTGACTCACTCTCAGAATATTCTATTTTCCCTTCTCGTTTCTTTTTTTCCCTCTGAAGCGATCCATTTTATTTTGCAATGGCCTTCAAACAGCGGTGCTGTAACACACATTTCCTCAGCATAAAAGTCACACATCAGCAGCATCAGTTTATCATTCACATGTGTATAACAGTGATTGTGCATTATTTTCCACTGTATCCAGCTTCCCTAATGACAACAGCATTATTTAAGTGAATCCAGAATGCTTGTTAAATAAATATCTGTAAACAAAGATTAATTATGGATTCGACTGAAAATATTACACATGATATTTACGTTTCTTTTGAAATCTGCACTCTGAGAGAAAACATCTGACCATTAAAACATCATCAAAGGTAAACATGGAAACCAATACGCCTGTGCCCTCAATAACAATGCAGGCAACAGTTACCTCAGCCAAACTGCAGTATCTGCTCTCTATTCCCGACTACAGTGTAGCACGCAACAACTCCAACCACCTGCGAAACTCATTAGCTCACAGCAGATTGGTTCCACATGTAGAGATGCACTCTCCCACAAATGGTGTGTCACATAAAATGGAAATCTTGGCATGAAATTGTGTGAAGGGGGAGGGGTAAAAAAAAAAAAAAAAAAAAGTGGTAAAACTGTGTGAGAAACATTGTTGGACGGCAGCTCGCTGAGAGGAGCTGGTTTGGTTTTTGTACCTTGTCTATGACTATTTCCTGAAAGAAGACAGAAAACGGCCTCATCTATAGCCACAAAATTTAATTCAAAGCATCAGTGGATTAAGATAGTAGCTGTCTTCGGGGAAAAAAAGCGCTTAAAGGTTTAGTGTGTATGTTGATTCATCTGCACATATAGTACAGGTGCTGTAGAATGTAATACTTATACCAGTTGTCCTCTAATTTTTCCTCTTGAGAAACCTTCAATTTCCTCAATAAAGATATTCTATACACCTTTCTTAAACCTTTAATCTTCAGTCTACATGGGAGGTTTACTTTACTCTACATGACAGCCTCAATTACAGTTTTAGACTTCCAAGCTGCTGGCTGTCTTTGGGTCTGGGGGGAAAGTTTCACCCTCCACCATCTATTTCCCTCCAGGTGTGAATCTGCCACCAGGCCCTACGAGT
This sequence comes from Thunnus albacares, assembly GCF_914725855.1. NCBI lineage: Eukaryota > Metazoa > Chordata > Actinopteri > Scombriformes > Scombridae > Thunnus > Thunnus albacares. Next base: position 11,361,153 of record NC_058118.1, on the reverse strand, counting down.
ATAATTTGCCAGTGATGCACAGGCACTCAAACCTCTTTCTATACTGAACACATATGCATTCATATCATTATACACACAATCAGAGGAAGTTGTGCACCTGAAGCCCACACACAGGCACACTTCTGAGGAAAGATGGGTGACTATGAGGAATCATAACAGCCTTTTTCAAGGATTAAGCCATTTTTGATTCCTCACCAAAATCTCATCTTTTTCACAGATGACAAATAAATGCGTAATTGACACTGAAATATACAAAGTTATATACAGTTATTTTAAAAAGAAAATTCATCTTAACTCATGTGCTAACTGAGCACTTAAGATCAGATTAAGTGGCTTTTGGTATGAAGCTGTACAGCTACCGATTGATCGATTGAACTGTTTCTTCAGCTCTGGATGCTGATATATGTTGTGTAAAGGACACACAGGATGAAATCTAACACAGTACAGAGTTTTAAATTGCCTCCTCTGATCTTTGTTCTGCTGTATTGTATTATTTTCCACTCTAACCCCCATACAGTCCACAGAAACTATTGACACACAGTAAATTTACTCTCAGACTAACAAACATTTGCCAGTAAACCTACATCCGCAGATGATGGACAGTGTCTACGGTAACTGTTATTAGTCAGTGTGTGACACATCGGCACAAATAAATAATGAAGTTATTGTGGTTGGAGGGAAAATTATATTCCAACAGCTGCATCAAGTTTTTTCTTTTACACAAGCATGAAGTCAAACAGTTAAACAGACTGTATCCACAAACATTTTTTGAATGAGGGAAAATTCCAGTTATGTTTCATGGTACTGTATGAACTCGATGTCTCGATGTTTATTTCATGTTTTACTTATTTATATTTAAGATTTTTTTTTTCCTTTTTGAATGTCCTCATGACTTTTAAATGTTATGATATCTATGCATCTGTTGAATTAAATTATGCAACTCTGCAAGTGTGAGGGCGGTAACTTTACACCATATGGAAACGACTGCTAACAGCAGGGGTGGTTTTGCTAAATGTAGCTCAGCAGGGCTTTAAAAATGTAAATTACAATGAGTTAATTTCAAGGAGTAAACTTTCCTCACCTGGGAATCTGCAAATGTTGTAGGTTGTGTGTAAGTTCTTTGCTCTCTGCCTGAGGCCTACAATGCCAAGCTTGAGCTCCTGCCTGCAAATCATTAACAGAAAGTTCAAATAACCTTTAAAAAAAACAACCAAATTATCAACACTAATTAATCCCATCCATCTGCATGACTTCTAATAGCTCCTACTTGTGTTTTAGCTTCATCCCATATTGTGGCACTCAGGTTAGGATCTTCCTTTCTGCCAAAACACAATATAAAAGTGTAAAAATGCAGGAGGACAAGCACAAATGATGCATTGAAGAGGGATAAAAATCACTCTCAGAGGATCACAAATATATTTCCAATAATTGCAAAAAAGGAGTTGACAGTAAGATGGATGCTGCTGTTCATCCCTCCAAGGAGATATCTTTATTCCTCTTAAAGTTTTCCAAGAAAGCACACGCTCTGTGGCCACACAATGAGCAGAGCTCAGATAGAAACTGAACTAACTTTCCCATTAATCTCATCTCCCACATCTGAATACATCTTTGGGTGGTTGTGACATTGACCACAGCTGTAATAGGAACAGCTGCATTGAACAGGCCGCATTTCGCAGAGATGGATTCTTACTCTGAGGCAAAACCACATCTAGAGATGATCTGAATATGAGTAACATGGTAATATCAGACGCAACGGAGGCCTGGAATCATCACGGTCATCAGCAATCAGTCACGGCTGAGTGTAGTAATCCTCTGGTTGCTTCCTCACAGCACAAATTGAATGGATTAATCCTGAATTTAAAGACATGTGTGGCACTACAGGTGTGTGTGCCTTTATGAGCAGAAAATTCTGTCTTTTTTTTTTTTTTGCCATTTTTGTAGTCAAGTACAAAAAACTTGTAAAAGTAAGAACACGAACAACTATTGACAAAACATCCACATAGGAATGGATCTTTATTAGTTCACAAAATAATGTTGTTAAGGATGAAAGCAGTTACTCCCCATTGTTTGGACTTGTTCTGTTATCATCTGTGAACAGTGGCTGCTGTTATACCTCGGTTTAACAGTTTAACACAGTATTACAATCCCTGGAAACAGTGCAATCTACTGAGCAAGCAGAAAATAATGCATGTGGTACTCATCCAAGACTTCTAACTTTGATATATCCCAGAGTAATGGTTAAAACAGAGAGCAGGTTTTTACGATATGAAGGATAGCTGCCATGGCCTGATGAAGAGGAGGGAAAATTTATGTTAGCTAGAGGTCATGAAGTGAGGCAGAAAACATTTAAGTATGTGCAATTTAGCTGAATCTTCCGATTCTCTATTGTTGTGATAGTTCAGTATGTACCTCATACTGAGCAGCTATGGGAATCTTTTTAATAAACTATAGTGGATTATACGATGGGTATCAAGGAGAAAGGTTAATATACAAGAGGTTAAGCTTCATACTGAAGGACAAATATAAGAGTGGAATCAAACTTTTGTCAAACATTTTTCTTATTTTATTGTGTGTGTGTGTGTGTGTGTTTGTTGAAGTGTCTATGTAAGAGTAAACACCCCAAAATACTCAAGTTTATTGTAATGGATTTGCTTCCATAACTCCATTTTGCGTTGGTCTGCGACAATGTACTTTCTCAGGGATGGCACAAAATTATGATGATTTTATGATTTTATTTTATTTTTTCTATAAATTGTTAGAAATAGTGAATGCGTGCACGAGCGACTACGTCAGACACAGCCCCAGAAGTTAATACTGTCACAGTAATAAATGCCTGAATCATACGTGTGCAGTTATTCTGTTCTGTTACTAGAAAATAATGTACACCTGCCAGCCAATCAGAGTTAAGAATTCTCGCCATGGTATATTTTTATCCCAGTTTAAACAAGCTAAATATCAATCACTTCTCTACCTTTTGGCTAAGATCAAGTGTAGTATCTGTTCTTATCAGTTTAACAAGCTAAATATCTACTGTAATACTGATTCAGTGGTGAGTTAAATCCTTTGGTGGTAATGGATATTCTGTGTCCTTTAAATGTTTCAGACTAAACCACTTCCACTTCCAGTTTCAGCACCACCTCAACAAATACAAAAGACTAAACAAGTCATATTTCCACTTCATGGAAAGCATGATCACATCTGTCTCTGCAACTCTTTAATTTGCGCGGTTGAAAATATTTAAATGTTGTCTCTGCATCCAAAACTTCTCATCATTTTGGATGGTTTCATGATGTTTATAGAAAAACTGATTTACAATTAAAATGGTTTCATGGTCATTGTTATATGTTTCTTTCTAGATGTGGTTGCACAATTATGTTCCCGAGGCAATGTTTTCGAAAGAATTGGGATGGTTTATAGTTTATGGAAGTCTTTGTTTCAAAAACTGTAGAATTCAGGGTAAACATTCACACTTAGACAAGCAATAGACTGCATGTTGAACTTTTTTCAATGTCAATGGCTCCATGTTAAATGAGAGAGGAGTCAAGTTGCAGATAAGGACAAAAGAAACTGGAAAAGTTTAGAGGCAAGTAAACAAAGCTAAAGATGATGTACATGAGTACTATTTGGCTCAATCACAGATGCTGACAGAAATAAACAGTGGCAATTACAGTGTAGATTTTCAGGAGTGACATGCAAAATTAACGGATGAACTTTCACCACAGTGATTACAGTGAAAACTGAAGACCAGTAGTGAACTCAGTGACCTCAGACACTGTCTATTCCCACTATCTACATGTAGATAGACAGATATTCTGCTTTTACATAATTTAACAAGATTACGTAAACAATGTCTTGTGCAGAAAGACCAAAAGCAGCTGTAATCAGTGTAGTTTAACTGTTTAGTTTACACAAGACAGAGCAGGATTAAATTCTGTCAGAGGTTGCAGAGCCGCATGTGGTCCAAATGGGACAGAGTTTCCTTATCCGACTAACGAAACCTGTCAAGGCGGAGTCTGATAGGATGGAGGCTGCTAGCATCATGGAAAACACATCTGAACCAACAGAGTGCACTAAAGCTGCCCTTGAGCTCTGGAAGAATGAAGTGTCCCTACAGCTTTGGAAATAAAATGGTGCTTGGACATGAAATACAGAAATAAGTGAAGTTTTTTCTAAATCAGCATGGAGTTAAGATCAAATGACTGAGGGGATGTCTGCCAAGTCTTCCTAATGGCTCTTTGGAGATATTTATGTCAGTTTTGAGGAACTCATTTCTATCTTAGTTTTTTTTTTCTTCCCTCAATTCATGAGTCCATGAAGCTAGTGGCATTATTATTATAATGAATAATATCAATTTAACTGATGATGATAATAATAATCAAATTGTCTGTGAGCTTTCAGACAAACTTTGAATTTATAAAAAGAAAAAACTTGTAGCTTTTTGATAACATTTCATTTTTATCACTGATTTTTCATTCATTTTGGCTCTTATACTCTCTATGTTGAGTTGCATAACCCACTCAGATTTAAGGAGCATTACATTTGGCAGAAACAGCACAGATGTGACCATGAATCTTTTCTCTCCTCTGCATACCTCTGACATGAGGGATTATGAATGACGATCAACAGTAAAACATGTACAAAGACAGAAAAAAAAAAAGTTGTATTACAGACATAAATAAGCTACTTCATGCTTTATATGAGAGGCTGTTGGATTATATAAAAAGCATATAGTGATGGTGTGTCCTTCATGGTGTGAAAGACATGCTTGTGGTGTTGATTTGTTAAACTTTACATATTGTAAAAACATCTATTAATGTCTTCAACATTAAAGGAGACATAACATGCACATTTCCAGGTCTATATATTTTTATTCTGGGGCTACTGGAATATCTTTGCATGATTTACAGTTAAAAAAACCTTTTTTTTTATTATCTTATACTGGCCCTTTATGCAGCCTTTATGCAGTTCAGCTTCTTTCTGAAACAGGCCGTTATAGCTCCTGTCTCTTTAAGGCCCCCCTCTCGATAAGCCCACTCTGATCAGATTGGTTAGCTTCCTGAAATTGCGTCTCAGCACCGGAGGCTACATAAACAAACAGTAGTAGTAGGATTTAACTTCTTTTTCTCGTTCTTTACTCAAAATATAAACTTCTCAAATACATCCGTACATGTTTGAGCCTGAATCTGATGCAAAATAATGCGAGCGGACAATGAAAACAACACGTGGAACAACCTTAGCAACAAAGGCTACGGAACAGATGGCCATTTGTAGGCAAACATGAACAACCTGACGTCAGTTTGATGGGGAAGTAGAGGTAACTTTGCAAACACAGTGTTCAGAGCAGGTTGAGGCTTTTGACCCTAAGGCAGCATTTTTACATGCGTTCACCTTAAGTTCTTGACCTAACAGAGAAATCCGGCATTATAATAGTATCTAAATGACAGAAAATCACAAAAAGTATAATACGTCCCCTTTAACAGAATAATGAGAAGCATTCTTATGTCTGCTTAACATTGTGCACCATCAAACTACACCTTCAGCAATATTCCTCCTTACTTTGTTTTGACAGAGAACATGTTTTGTGACTTTCATCAAAGAAGTCTGGAGGCATACATCTGTGATCAGAAATGGAGGGTACATTCGTCTTGTTTTCATGTAATAAGACTGTGTCATGAGTTCTTTCTGGCTTTGAGAAATGAGGTCTGGTGATTTAAAAACAATGTGGAAAGGGATCATAAAACATAACACTTTGTCATATGGAGAGCTAAAGTCATGATGACGTGGATGTATGATTTAATGCTTACTCTTACTCATGTTTTGAGACCAAGTGCTTGAGGAAGATAAATTGAATTTTTATGTCTTTCAACACTGTGTGAATACAAAGAAAGATATGTGGTAGTGTGTCCCAGACAGCACGCTACTCCTTGCTGCACGCTACAACTGACTGTTGTGACACGAAAATATAGCATTATTATCAGTGCATCACATTTCATCAGTAATAGATAACATAATTACAAGAAAATATATTGAGAAATCAAGAAAACATTAATTCAAGATGAATGTAATTCACTTCTGACACAAAGTGAAAATCGGGACCAGGACTGAAGACCAACAACATGAGGTGTAAGGATGGTTTAAGTAGAAACACCAGATGTTATGTGTTCAGATAAAAACAACTTGCTTTTAAATCTTTATAGGTTGCAGCCATGCTGAAGCAGGAGATGTGTTTACAGAGGAAGAGGAGGCAGAGCTGTAAACAAACACACAGTCAGTATCTTAGGTCACCACATGGTTGTTCAGTGAGACCGAATGATAAAATGTGGCAACACTTAGTCTTGCATTCGTCATACACATTGCCGCCACCACATATAAAGAGCAGAAGATGGTATTTGGCACTGGAAATTTTTATTGTTTTTATTTATTTGTTTATATTTTGTGAATATTTGTTATTTGTTTAGCCAAAACATACAAATCAAACCCACCAATCACATCAAAGAGTGACGACACGACACGTCCTCGCTTCCAAATGAAAAGAGAGAAATCGGCTTTATGTGATTTACTCAAGTTTCAGAAAACAGCGTGACACTCGGAGCGCAAAAGAAATTACAAACCTCAGCTCGCGTTCTGCTTTCTATTCAGAAACAAGAAGAGCTCTGCAGTATGAAGAATATACATGATCCTGAATGAACAGAAGAAAATATTTTTTGTTCTTCTCCACTTTTGGAAACTTTGGAAACTTGGAAAATTTATTAACAAAAATATTAATGAAATAGGGGCAAAAATGAACCCCAAGAAATTAAAAAAAAAAACAAACTTAAGCTGAAGCAAAGAACAAACAAATACGATCTGCTACCTCACAATAAACTGCCACTGACTCTCTTCTCTACTCCCTCAACTGACCAGCAACCGACCTTTTACCTTCTCAGCTTGATCTAACTGGAACGTACCATCTACTCAGGTGACCACTGCGTGAGCTGGACTGATACAAAGCTTTCAAAACATACAGAACAACATTGATGTAGGATTTCTCTGCTCCTGCTGACAATCACAATGTCCTTTGGTCACACATGCACCAAATTATACAGAATGTTATTTACTACAGAAAAGTTTTATCCTTCCTACCTCAACTTGACAGAGCCGTGACTCACTGCTCAGTGCAGCCAACGACACACACCTGTTGTCACTATCACTGATTAAGCAGACGATCTGCTCACCATCACAAAACCCTCAAAAAATAATCACAGCAAGGCAGAAGCCCACAAAATACTCAAATTAAACCCATATTACATTATTTATGCAACATGACTGATCAATTAACAGAAACATTGTACTGAAATTAGTGATTTAACACAAAAACACAAGTAATATTGGGAACCAGGGCCTAATGAAAAGGCAGCCTTTTCACACACATATTGTATCAATTGTTTGACACCTTAAAACAATCTCAGTCTTTCACTTGAACTTATTCCACTATTGTACATCTATATCATTTGCATGTGATTAACAGATATAAAGATATTAAGGCCCGAGTGATTGATTACCTCCAAAGACGTTTTAACACAAAGCAATATGGTGTCCGTCTCGTACAGAAGAGAGCGGCTTTAATTAGAACCAAAAGGCTCGAAAGCTGCCAGTGTTGTAAAGTTCTGCCTTGCCAAACCTTGGCGCCTGTGAGCTCAGCACAGCCTGCAATTTGTGTTTCATCTGCACCATCAGAGCAAAATGAGAAACATCAGTCCAGGCATGTCGTATGAATAATATAAAAAAGCTGGCTTACAAAAAGCCCTACTTGAAAAGACATCCAAAAGGTGAGGTGATGATTCAATTAAATTACACAGTAGATACAATAGATACAGTATAGTTAATCCTCCTGACGGAAAATGAGATCATTGTTCTAGAGATATGATGCAAATATTACAGGACAACCTGATGTGCATATGTGACTTTTATGAGCATTCATGGGTGGTATTCAACATATGGCTTCTGCTAAAACAGGTGGGGGGTCTTGCTCTATTTCCTCTGATCGTACCGATTTCATAGGTGAAAATGTGCAACTTTCCTCCCACGTACAATCTGGTGTTCACCGACACTGTATCTATTTTTTATAGTGCGTTATCCAAAGATATTTGCTATAGATCTATCTGCTCTGTATCTTTTATACACCAAAAATGCATCCTAAAATTACAACTTTTACTATATATCAATGAATTAAAGTATTGTATCTCAAAATTGACAGGAGAATGTATTGTACATAACATGAGTGCATGATAATGACATTATACAGTAGGATTTGGGATAATAAATGTATGTAATTCAAAGAAACGGTCATAACTCCTTTATGCTGTGTGAGTCTGTGTCGTCAACATGCCAAGATGTGGACATTTTCAGCACGCTAAAGCTTCGACTTGGATCGAACACCAAACAGAAAGAACAGGCATTAGCATGTCTGCCCGCGCTGGCACATGAGCATGTTTTCATGGAGAGATTTTTTTTTTGTTTGATAGACTGTGAAACTATAAAGTCACTTGAGGATGTTGAACTGAAACAAGAGATGATGGCTGATGCTGTTTGACTTTAAACTTAAAATTCATTTGTTGTGGTTAACCATGCAAGAGGATACAGATGTTTTCATTGTAAGCATCACAAAATCATTTTAATAATAGTATTCTACACGAAGAAATCAAATCTAATAAGAAACTTAGATCAATCACTTGTTGATATTATTGCACCACGGAGCCTGTGCTCTAACACATGTTGTCTGATTTATTAAGTATGTTCTGGAAGGGACTGACCCCTCAGCTTGTGCCTCCTGCTCTATAAACGGCAACCCCACACATGTCCAAGTCAGCTTTACTACTTATGACAGGAGGCCCCTCAGGTGATGCACTCGAGGTGACCTGGTGAAGTCGCTGGATTGTTACTGTGTTGATGTGCTGACTCATTTCTCCGCTGACTCACAGCTGACTGTTGGCACTTTTAATCCTGGCATTCAATTCATGAAAAAGAAAATGTTTGTGAAACTTTCTTTTTTAGTCGGTAGTGAACATGCAGAGAAGGCTTCACTTTTATATTACAATGGTATATTATCATTCACTGAAATGCGTGTAAAGAAAACTCAAAAAGGCAGATGCTTATCGTAACTATTCTTGGAGTTTGTTAAAGAAAAAACATCAGCAGCAGGAATTTGGGCCTCCCAACATTGACGCTTAATTTTAGAAACTTGGGAACTTCATTATCAGTCAGCAACACAAACAGACGCAAGTGTATCTCAAGTAGAAGTGTGTTTGACTAGATTTGGGTAGTCATTTGATCATATTGTATAAGTTAACAAAATTCAGTTTTATTAAAGATCTGGGCACATGGTAACGTTGCTACAACAAAGTCCAACAGGCCAAGAAACCAGTGGTGAGACGATCAGTTTATCCTAATTAACTACACAGCTTTTTTTGGAAATAAAACTGACAGTGAAAACAATGTCTTTTGATCTCCCTTCAAAATAAATTTGGATAATCTAGCGGCTTCTGGGAAGCCTTTATTATTGTCCATTTGCTCATGTTTTTGTCCAGTAAGTCCTTATCTTAGTGATGTTGCCGCATTATAAGACCTTTACTGTATTGACCCTAAAAGTGGAGGTTGTTGAGAACCACTAAAAGTGTTCTGGAAGCCCAGTTGGTCTAGTTTCCAACAGCTACCGGTGTCACAGAATAACAACAAAACAGTCTAATAAATGCTAACAACCAGAGAAAATCATAGCCTCACTGGAGAGTGTATGAGTATGTGACAAGCTACACAAATGTGGGATTCACATTAGGAACTCTACCAATAGTCTGAGAATGTTTCTTATTGTCTTTTTCCAACAACAAGTTGTGGAAAAAGGGGTTGTCTTATGATCAGGGTCTTTTAGATGTGCGCCAATACGGTAACTTAGTGAGTGTGGTGTTTTTATTAACAATGGGAGAAACAGCCAAAACTACAACAATGAAACCCATGGTTGCGTGAAACTAGATCTTTAAATTACTGGCGTTAGTGGGCTGAAACGGCCAACAAACAGTGTTAGCAATGACAGTTTTAGCCCAGCATATATGTTGTGTGCATGTAAAACTATGTAGAATCTTCTAAACCAAACAACGTCTCACCTTCATATCGTATTGCCTGAGATAAACTGTAGTATTGCAGTCTCATTCAACAACAGCACGTGACTGCAGCAGCAGGAAGGAGCTCAAGCCCAAAAGACAAATATAGATGCCAGTTTTTATCCCAAACAAAGCCACCTGCATACCATTTCCTGAATTACCTTGGTAACCGAGTCAAGTGTATAAAATCGGTTGCCAAACTCTGGCACTAATTGATCACTTAAAGTCGGGAAGAAATGAAAGCCAACAAGTCGACTGGGAGGCCCTGCACATTTGGAAACTCCTGTTACTCCACAGCGATATCGAGGCCAGTTCATGACACAATCTCGAATTCCTTTTACAGCCATTGTGTGGTAAATGAATACAGTTCATGCCTGTTTAGCCACACTTGATCCACTGACAGATATAACTTGAGCAATGGAAAACACACATGCCTGCAGTGGTGCGCTCCGACCCACATCCTTTTCCTGCACGTCCTGTGAGAGAGAAAAAGAAAAAGTGAGGAGCCACAGTCAGCTGCAGGAGGGAAGTGAATGTCCTTTCACAGGTGTTGACAGAGCTTTGGGGGGGGATTAGATGAGACAGAAAAAACACAAGACTTTATTTCATAACCTCAACATCATTGAGTTACCTGCTTACATGCTCATGAAAGGAAGGGTAAACCGTATGCACGCTCTCACATTTACCTTAAAACAACCCTCCCATGATCCAGCTTTTCATGTGAGATATCTGAGATGAAGTAGGAGAAGCAGAAGAAGAAAGAGAAAGGAGTAAAGGGAATACACACAATATGTTTCTGTAAGGAAATACAAGCGAGCGTAAATATAATAAAACCCGATGAACTCCTTACGGGTGTAGCTGAAGTTTTCCAAATCTTTATTTTAAGAGGGAAGACTCACTGCTAGTACCAAAATAACGAACAAAATAATTAAATCTTACATCATTTGGAGCATAATGGGAACCAGAAATGTCAGATGTTGTCTAACAAACAAAGAACTGAAAACTATAGACTTGAAGCGAGTCATTGGTTTGGAAAAGTAAAAGAAAATAACTGTGCTTCTGTGGGTGGTGCAGCTGCAGTGACGGGGAGGTTGATGTGACCCACTTTGTTGCTGTACACTTGCAAAGAGAGATTCACAGTGAGGGATGAGTCCATAAGCTTTAACATTTTTCAAGTGAGTGCCAAATTTGAGACGAGTTTTATACACTTGTGTCTGTGATATATTGCTGAACAGGAGCATACAAGGACTGAACAGCTTCTGCTTTGGAAACATCTGTTTTTTTTATCCCTGCTGTTTGCTGATGATGTCGTCCTTTTGGCCTCATCTGTAATCTCTGGTGTGCACTTTGAAGATTTGCAGCTGAGTGCGATAGAGTCATGATGACAATCACCAAATCCAAATAACTAGCTCAAAGCACTGCTGTTCCCATACAGCTTCATAGAGCCGCTAACTTAACTCTGTCTTGTTACTTCATGTAAAATCATTGTAAAGCACATATTCTTGTTGATCATCACTTCATCAAATCCTTATCCTCTTCAATCTCAAATGTTTGATGTAGCATACAGTCAAACTAGAAGCTACAGTACTGGTGAACGAACCCAGTTTCTGAATTTAAGGTGACTGCCATTGTCTTCAGTGCAAAATGAGCAGCAACTCATTGTGCTGTATGCTGACTGCTGACCTTGTTAGGTATCCAAATGAAATTTAGCGATTATTTTAACTGGGTAGGCAAGCATTATTGAAATGAGTAAATCGGTACAAACATTTTTTTGTGTTTAATATTTGCATCATTATTTCTCTGCTTATTTGGATATAATCACCAATTTACTTTTATGTCAAGGTTACTACAGCGATGTAATGTTTAAGTGTGGTGTGCTCTGCCACTCTGAAACCAGTTAGACAGATGGACACTTAAGGACCAGGGGCCTCATCTATAAAACAGTGCATAGGATCCAAACCAAAAGTGCAAGTGCGCACAAAAGATGAAAATAGTGTGCACCAGAAAATAATCAGAATTATAAAACTGTACGCATGCATGAATACATGCATTTTTCCCTTTATAAATCACAATCACCTTGAAAATGTGTGCACACATATCTTTTAAAATTGAAAGGTGCTTATGGAATAGTCTCTACAAGCACAAGCGTACTGCTGGCTTGAATGTTTATAATAAAGATGTCTGTCAAGATTCTCAGTCATCCAGGTCATGGTTATCCAAGGAGGGTTGAATTGAGAGCAACTGGACTTGGTTGTAGATACCTGAAGACGTTTCAACTTCTCATTCAAGGGGTTTCTTCAGTTCTAACTGACTGGCAGGGAGTCCCAGGTATTTAACCTCGTTGGGGTCAACTTTAAGGTCACTGATACCACTTGGTTCGTTAGTAATCCTGACTGTTGTAACGACAGTCGTGGAGTCACCTGAAGCCAAATGTAAATGACAGTTGTTGGAGTTGTTACATGTGGCCAAATGTGAATGGTTGTTAAATCTCCTGGGAAGGGATGAAAGGCCTGCATTGTAGGTGGGGGATAAGTGGTGTCGTTTATGATAAAGTGGATCTATAATTAGGTTTGATATTAAGTGAAATTAAATGTGTGAGAGGTATCATTATACAATCTGGCTTCAATTCACCACCTCACCATCTGCGTCGCTAATTTCCCCTGTCTCCAAAATGTTTGTATGCATGGGTCAGAGTTTCCGTACAGGTGTGCACATTCTCCCATCAAGTTTGTTTTTATAAATTCCAACTTTTTTGTGGGAAGCGACGAACATATTTCTCAAGCCCTGTTTTGTGTGTACGCAACGCTTATAAATGAGGCCCCTGGTACCAATAAATCTCCAACATCTAAATGAAACAGCAGCTTTGTCTTTGTCTTCACAGCTTTGTTTTCATCTGTTTATGGGAAAAGTAAATTACACATCTGATGCCAGCCTTATAAAGTCATCACTTAGTTTCATTATTTTTTCCCCCTTTCAGCCCAAAGCCTACAGGGAACTGTAGTGTAACTGTTGGGGATCGATCTGCCCATTAAACAAGTACGCAGAGAGCTAGTGGTGATGTTTTATTCTGCTAATTTGGAAGAAAAAAGAAGTACAATAGTAGTCTTTGGACTCAGCAGAGCACCATATAAGGACATTTCAGTCTGAGGAAAACTGATTGAAAGCACCTGGTAGTAAGTGTAACAGACAGACAGGTTGACGGACTGCACGGCGAACCAACCAATAAGCTCTCAGACATGGGGAGGACTCTCTAAATGTAAACAAGACATCTATTTTATTCTGCAATCAATGTTACATTAGTTTGATATCTTAGCTCATGTTGGACAGAAAAAATGCATCAAAAAAATTGTTAAAGGTACAGTGTGTAGAATTTAGTGGCATCTAGCAGAATGGACTTGGCAGAAATGGAATATAATATTCATAAGTATGTTTTAATTAGTGTACAGTCCCATGAAATAAGTATCGTTGTGTTTTTATTACCTTAAAATGAGCCCTTTATATCTACACAGGGAGTGGGTCCCCTTCCACGGAGGCCGCCATGTTGCACAACTATGTTTCTACAGTAGCCTGGTTCTAGCGAGGGCCTTTCAAGTTTTTCACAAGTTTCACAGCCACTGTAGGTTCTCCTTCATGCTTGGAAGGGGACGGCTATTCAGTTGGTTGCAATCTGCAACCTCACTGCTAGATGCCATTAATTTTTACACAGTGGACTGTTAAGTACAGTAAATTTAATAGAAATGTGTTCAAAGATGCAAATTATTGCAAGAAAAAATTATGCAAAATCCTTAGGGATCATCATCTTGGAGCCATGAATGTCTAAGTCTTTTAAGTCTATTTATTTATTTTATTTTATTTATTCACCATTTTCATCTTTTTTTTTAGTATAAAGTCAAGCAGGAAATCAGAGTAGAGACATGCAACAAAGGTCATAGAATTGAACCAGGACGTGACAGTTATATCTTTCATCCTCTGGAAACATGAATGTCTATGCAACATTTTATAACAAACCATCCAATAGTTGTTGATATTTAAGTCTTGACCAGAGTGGTGGATTGACTGACAAACCACAATATTTCCATGACCCTAACCAAGTTGTTTTGTGCCTAAATCTGAACGAAACATTAAATTAAACAACAGTTTTATCTGTGAAATTGCGATGTTGTCCTCTTGAAAACGAGACAGAAAACACTTATATGCGTCATTCTGGAGGGCATGGGCCAACTATGTATTTTTATTATTTTGTTTGGAGAACTTGTTGGGCCATCCTAGAGCTACGCCACCAACATGACAAAACAAAGAGTAATCAGACCATATGTTATCCCTCCATGCTGTAAAACTGCAGCTGTATGTTTTAAAACTTTATACACTGTCATTCTCGCAGAGAAAATGTGTATATGTGCCCATGTGTGTGTGTGTGCACGCACATGTGAACAACGGATTCCTGGACAGACAGACAGCGCAGACAGGATGACCAGAGTCCACTCCTGCAGTTCAAAGCACTGGGTGTCATGGGATTAAGTGTTTTGTCTTAAATGAAGGGAGGACTCATAAAACCACAGCACCCTGCAGTGTGTTACTCAAGCCGCTCTGCTGGTTTTCTTCATAAAGCAGTGCTTTCTGGCTGCACATGCTTTAATAATGTGCCACAACAACTCTGGGAGTAGGTCGTAAGGTCAGTCTTGTTTCAAATATTTTACGTACACCCACCCAAGTCTAATCCGTCATGCAAACATTATTTATCCCCTGTCAAAAAAGTAAAGACTTCTAGTGGTTTGTCATAAAATTGATCTCTGAAGTCTGTGTCTGCACTCAGCAGGATGAAAACAAGTCACTCACAGGTCTAATCAAGGAGACTTTTATGGCACATACCAGTCCTTGGCTACATGCACCATATAATAATACTATGATCTATGACATGAAAACCCACATTAAAC
This sequence comes from Thunnus albacares, assembly GCF_914725855.1. Lineage (NCBI taxonomy): Eukaryota > Metazoa > Chordata > Actinopteri > Scombriformes > Scombridae > Thunnus > Thunnus albacares. The sequence continues at coordinate 11,346,086 of NC_058118.1, read as the reverse complement.
CAAAATGTTCTGTATTCTATAAACATTATCCACCTCTTTAGGGGACACCTGCTCATTAGACCACATAAAATGCAGCATTGAGACCCCTTCGTCGTAGTTCACAGTGCGTTCTTGATCCATATGACATGCTGGTGGGATATAAATACCTGAAGCATTAATTCACTTACATAGAGTAGCACAAGTGATAATAATCCCCATGTTGTGCCATAATTGGTATGAAAACAATCTTTTACAAGTGTACAGTAACATTTTTCTCATGGTGTTAAACCTGTAAATTTTGAATCACTTAACACCATCTAAAGGCATAATATATCATAATATACCAACAAAAAGTATACTAATGTGTAGAGTCAAAGAAAACCAATGACGACATCCATGTTCCATTGCTGTTCACTTGATCCAGTATTCGTAGATGCTCATCTCTTCAAAATTTCCATTGGTATCTCTCAGGGGAAAATAACAGCAGAGGCAAGTTAATCTTTTGAATCATATGTTGTCTTACACAGGCATCAGCCTGTTGTTGTTACAGATTGAGGAGGCCCAGCGCTTCAACCCCAGGGTTCCTGGAGGTTGACTCACAGCCACTCTGTAATGGAGTCAGCATCACATCACAGCAACCCCACTGCTGCAGCAAATTTCCATGGCTTGGCAGAAAAACAGCCATCAAAGCAGGAAAACCGCACATGAGTCTTCCAGTATCTCTGAAAAACCCCAACTGGAGGTTCCCTTCCAAGCTACACCCCTGGAAAGCAAGGGAAAGACCGTCCAGAATTTAAAAAAAAAGAAAAAAGGATTACTGGGGACAGAAAATATTGGAGGTGAAACATCATTGCTGGGCCAGTCATCTGGTCTTTTAGTCTTTTAGCTCTCTTCTGACAGCAGTCTGATCTGGATAACTGCACCCCTGAGAAATGACCAGTGTTGGGCATTACTTTGCAGTAATGCGATCACTGTATTCTGAGGAGTGTAAGGAATTATAATTTGAAATTCAGTCTGTTACTCCAACAGTTTGGGTGTCGGCTTGTTTCCTGTCCTACCAGGAATTTGATGGAGAGCTTATATCAATTTGGTCTCTCTGCGTCCAGTAGACAGAGAGACCAAACACTACTGTAAGTGTTAGCTTGGTGCAGGGAATGCAGGTGTAGGGAGGTGAATAGCCTCTAATAAACAGGTTAAACAGGTTTGGTAATTCCAAAACTGTCTTATTTACATGTTGTGTCTTCTTAGCCGGTTTGCTAACAGTGGCCACTGGTAAGCCTACATTCAGGGATCACCCTGCATGCTGCATGCAGTCAACCAGGGCTCAAGTTAAGCTAGTGTTGATGGTCAGTAATACCTCTAAAATGTAGTTTAGCTGCTAGTAAAACCAAAATGTCTTGTATATATATGATAAATACAGAAACCGTGACACTGAAGTTATTCCAGTATATATCAACCTGCCATATTTCCCATTAATGGCCATTGTGACTTTATTGGTCATGATATTGTAACTTTGCACTTTGCACACAAGATGTGCACTGATACATATCTTTGACTGTTAATAGCTAGATACATGGTAAATCCCCCTGCCCTGGGGTGGGTATACCTGCATACACACCACTATAGCTCTGATCCACAAACAGCTGCTTACAGTGTTTAAAAATTTGTCTTTGGTCTGAAGCTGAGGATGGCATGTCAAGCTATCTTTTGGATAGACAAAGTTCATTTTTCCTAATACATTTTGTGAATCAATTTCTCATTTAGTGATTACAACTTTGTGGCTTATTTTCGTATTTTAAGTTGTGGTTTCAACTAATGAAACACTTAAGCCAGCAATTTTATGCCAGATCTGGTTTACTTCAGTAAAGTTGTGCAATCAGTGTAACTGTTCTTGTTTCAACACTCACTTACACTTCTTTGAACAAGCAAACACATACACAAATAGACACACACATACAGAGTCCAAGAAGAAACACAAACAGGTTAAAATACATGTATGAACAGTACATTGACACACACTGCTATGCTGTAGACACACATGAATGGAGATATTGGAGAATTAAATTAGAAGAAGAAAGAAAGAAAACAGGTCTGTATAAAAAGACAGGATTTAGTTACAAATACATGATCCATGCTTTTCCCATCCCGATAAGTGATGTCTAGGGATGTTTTGGATTACACTATGAAAAAATGCAAGTTTAGGAAATATTTATTGAATGGATTGAAAAATATTGTACAAACTGTGACCTACTTTCCATGAGCATCCCTGTATTGGTCTAAAAAAGTGTGTCAGGCTTAAAAATAATCATAAAATGTATTAAGATAATATGCATATAGGTAACATACTACCACATTTGTCCAATCTACCTACAATACACCGTCAAATTGATTAAATCCTTTCCAGAAATGTCAAATAACTGTTTTATCACTTAATGTACATAGTTGAATGTTCACCACATTATACTAACACAACAGTATCTTTATTTGCTACAAATATTAAATTTAGATGGTAATATGTCATCCAAATTGTCAGGGATTTTCAACCTTAAATACAATGCAGTGTGTTTATAAAATGACAATCCACACACGTTCTGGTCTTTAGACAGAGCACATTTTAGCAGCATGGGGCAGCTTCCTGTAATTGTTTTCAATGAGAGTAAAGATTTTTGCTCACTGCTTTTGCTTTGCTGAACGCCTCAAATTTTTCCGCTCTATGCACCTCACATTTTTGCAGGAGCGCCCTGAACACCTCGAGTTTACAAAATGTCAATTCAGAGCAGAAAAGTGCCAAATGTCATTGGTGTTTTGATCCATTGTCCAATCGGATGAATTGAAAGGCAAGCCCTCTGTGGTGATGACGACAACAAGTGGAGATAACAGTCATGGAGGATTAACTAGTGGTGGCTGTTGCAGGATATCCGGAACTATATGACTTAAACAGCCATAATCACCATCTGAACAGAAAACAGCCAGCCTGGAATGAGTTTACTTCACAGCAAAATAACAGTTAGGCTAAGGACAGGTAATTCAGTGGTTGCCTAGCAACAATTTTAAAAAAAGACACAGCAAGCTGCTCTTTTTTTAAGATTGTAGGCTATGACAAAAAAGGCATCCTCTTCTGTCCCTGGATCAGCTTCCTAATATAGTCAATTTATCACATCATCTATCATCTCATCTCATCTCAACATCTATCACACAATGTCTTCAAGACCAGCAGAGAGAATCTGGTCAATTATCTTGTGACCTTCACAGACGTACAGAATCTGTTTAGTTATCATCTGGTTACCCGCAGAGTGAGAAGTAAAGTGAATCTGGAGTTGGATATTATTTAGAAACATTTGACTGAAAAAACATCTTCCTCATCCTCAACTTTGAAATCAGAGAATGCACATAAAAATGACGAGGATAGAGTGCCTGCTCCATTTAAGGTGCTGAAGTGGGATATTCTCTTCATCAAGTCCTCCCGCTACCTGGTTGTGGACTTTAACAGAGAAGGATGTTTTGGCAAAGTTGCCATGTCAGTTGACTTAAAAACAGCTGAGACGTTGACAATCAAGATCCACAAAGAGAGCGATGATTGTGCAATCAAACGTGAGGTGGACATGCTTAAGGCCCTCAGGACACTTGATCCAGAAAAGACAAACTTGGTGAGGTTTGTGGATGATTTCAAGTTCCAAGACCTTTCCTGCCTTGCCTTTGAGATGCTGGACAAGAGCCTTTGGGACCTGATGAAGGAGAGAGAATGGATGCCATTATCTCTCAATGAAATTCGCCCTGTCAGGCACCAATTACTTGTGGCATTTGAAGCCCTGAAGGGTATTGGCATCCTTCACACAAACCTAAAACCTGACATTATGCTTGTCAACCAAAAAGACCAGCCCTTTTGGGTGAAGTTGATAAACTTTTGTTTGGCCCTTCCACTGTCCAAAGTAAAGGTTGGAATGACCAGCAGGCTGGTGCACACAGGGCTCCGGACGTGACCTTGGGCCTCCCCATATCTGAAGCCATTGATATGTGGGGACTGGGATGTGTCATGGCATTCCTGTACTTTGGGGACAACCTCTTCCCTGGAAAATGTGACTACCACAACATGAAAGTCATTTGCCAGCTACTTGGTCAACCAGGACACCAGCTGCTAAGTGCTGGGAAGAACACAAGGAAGTATTTCATCAGGGAGCCCATCAATTCAGGATGGAGACTAAAATCACCTGTGGAATACAAGGAGGCAACAGGTGTCAAGAATAAAATTTCAAAGAGGCATTTGGATATGGCCGCAAATTTAGAAAATGTCGTCACGAAATTCAAAGAAAGTGAGGATGATCATCAATGTGAAGGCAGGATGGCATATTTAAGCCTCCTTAAATGGTTGCTGCATCTTGACACTGGAAGGAGAGTCACTCCAAGGCAAGCCCTACAACATAGTTTCATTACAATGGCTCACCTGGTGGACTACATGGACACCAGCTCCTACGCAGATGCTGCCCGTGACTACATGACCATCTCCCCAATTGATGATTCTGATGATTCTCTCACCGACATCGAAAAGGACATATAGCATATAGCCCAACACTGACTTAAGTGATGAGATGTCAGACCCAGATAGTCCTACATAGATGACAACTCTGCAGGAGGCTGTTATTACTATTCAAACTCAGCTAAGGACACCAGCATAAGGAGAGAGAGAACCGGTATGATGTGCATCCCGGATTGAAGTGATGAGGTCTCAGAATACAACTCTGGAGCACTCAATTATGATTATTTAAACCCAGCACAGGAGACTGGCCTAAGGAGAGAGAGAGCTCCCGTTATGGTCTCCAGAGGTGACTATTTGGACACTGATGGGGACAGTGGTGAGGATGAAAGCTATGAAGACTTCTATCTATTAGATTCATCCACTCCAAGTTTTCAAGACACTACTACTTCCTATGTGGTTGAGGGGGTTGTTTATCCATAATATCCCCTATTCGTGACTGCTCCTACTTTTGTCCGAGTTTCAGTCCGGACCAGCTTCAGGAGAGAATCCCCCACTGCTTGTCTGAGTGAGGGAGATACAAACCATAACAGTCCCAGTGTAATGCATTGCTACTCCTCATTAAAGTCAGGGGCTGCATCCATGACATTAGACCTATTAACCTGGATACCCTCTTCAGATGTTGAACAGATTTACCAATAATCTACATTAGACAAAGGCATAAATCACGGCAGCACAGTGGTGCAAGTAGGTTTCACTGTCACCTCACAGCAAAAGGTTCTGGGTTCAAATCTGCTGCTCAGCTGGGGCCTTTTTCTGTGTGGAGCTAACATCTTCTCCCTGTGTGGGTTTTGTCCAGGTACTCCACTTTCCTCCCACATCCAAACATATGCAAGTTAGACTGACTGGCAACTCTAAATTGTACTTAGGTGTCAGTGTGAGGATGAATCTTTGTGGGTCTCAGCCCTGTGACAAATTAATCTGGCCTTGATGAGACCTTACTCTTGTCTTTGTTTGAAATGAAATTGTGAACTCTTTGAAATGAAAAAATAAATATATGGTAATTATTCATATTATTATTTCTGTTGAGAATTTAGGATAAATTAAGAATGTTTGTGTATGCAGCAAAAATCTCAACCTCTCTTGTGATCAGTAAATATTCAGACATCAATAGATTTTGCTGACTAGCTAAAGTCAGACTTGGACAAGAGGTAAATCCACTCCCCTCTGTCAATGAAAAGGGTTTAGCATGTTTTGAACCTGAAAAATAAAAAGTCAAGTTCAAGAATTGGTATCAAGTTTGCAACAAAGTGAAAAAACTTTGTGAAACAGGTTGTCCATCTGGGTTTTAGAGCAAAGATACAAGAGCTTTGCACTGTCAAGAGCTAAAGGAGAGATGACAACATCAGCATCCGCACCCAACCTCTGCTCATTTTTTTCTCTTCCCACTTAAGTCAAAGAGCTTTACTCTTTCCACTCTTAATACCTGTCTTAAACCAGTCTTCTTATCCCTGATGTTGCCTCTTTCACATCCCCTTTATTTTCAAACCACAGCTTTTCCAATTCTTGTGTCAGCATTTGGGATACGAGGATACAAACTTAGCCAAGGTTTGAATATATTTGTACAATTGCACAATATTTTGCACCACGGCCCCAAGTGCAACTTGAGGAAATATCGACATTGCACAACTCATTGCGCCTTAAATTATCAGTAAAAAAAACCCATCCAACCTAATGAGGGATTTTTGGACCTATATGTGTAATATTGGCTGAAAACTCCAGCAATATTTCTAGTTTCTACTTTGCTTCCATATCAGGATATTTTCATAATTTTGAGAGTAGCAATACAGAGTAATGCAAAATTTGTGTATATCTCTGCACCAGAATATTCATATTTCTAATGAAGGATGATCTGTGTCTGAATTAAGTTGGCTCTAAACTCTCACTTTGTTTCTAAAAAACTTGTAGCTTCAAGCAAAACTGTAAACAAGATAATATTAATAGTTAAAGGTCAAGATTATCACACAGCCCCATCTGCCCAGGAAGACACTTCTTCACTTCAACCTCAGTGAAGACCTTATCCTGCCTGAGTTGGCAGGTCTGCTCTACAGATGTCTTCCATACTGATCAAAGGCCTTTACATCCCTCAACGAGAGATCAGGGGGCTTTGTCACCCTTAAAAAACCTTGGAAAACACTCAACTCTTCCCAGAGGCACTAGGGATTCCTCCTCCACCCCAGTTCCCACCATTTAAAACTCTCATGCCTAAACTGCAGGCTTTGTCTGCCAACTCTAGCCTGTGATCAAATATCTCCATTACCACTAAATGTCAGCTAAATGTGAAATAAATGTCTTAATAAGTACATCCAAAGCTCTACAAAAGAGCTGAGGTGACTGAACATTTATGATTCAGTTGTGTCAGTGGCACAACTCTTACCTTTATTATAGCTTTATGTCAGTGAATGCATGCTTGTGTTCATTTTACAGCACTATAATTGTCCACAACATTGATATTCTTCCTGTGATTATATTACTTCATCACTGATCTCAGCCTGATTGCAGGGTGATGTCTGGAGACAAAGATAATTTACTTTCAAAACCTGGGAACCTTTTTGTTTCTTGTGCATAAAAGAGCAGCATGAACATATAGTTCATAATGTTACAGGAGCAAACAAGCATATTTCATATGGAAGTTATGCTAACACTTTCCTAACACTGAGAGGTAAATTGGATGTTAAAAATATGGAAAATGTTAATACTGCATTAAAAAAATGATTTCAAAAATTATTTCTTCAGACATCATCTGAGCCCAAATTCTTCCTCTATAGGAACCACAGTGATGAGCATTCAGATCAGCAAAGGCAAGTGGGAGGGTGCAATAAATATTTAAAAAATGAATTTGTTCTTCCTTCTTTGACTTTTGAAATTAGCTATACTTATTCTCTACGTCAAAAAAATAGTCATGTCAATATATTCTACTAGCAGTAGATATAGTTATTTTTTTAAAGATTATATTTAAATATCCTGAAGATTTTCATTTTTTCAAACCCAATTTTGATATTATTTATGCTTGGCATTTATTCTGCTACAGTATAGCCGTTACGTTTACACTCATCAGTTACCTGTCTATGTATTAGTTTGCACTGCAGTGGTGGAGTTCACCTTTCTAATGCTGGCTTCAAATGGCATGCACAAGAGCCAGTACTAAAGCAAATTATGACGGCACAAGCTGCACAAGTTGCTCATGCTCTTCTGTTGCATTTCTTTGTAGCTGCTCAAAGAACGATAAATGTTTAATTTCAAACAGAACTCTGACTTGCATTATTAAGATGTTCTTAGTGTTACCACCAGTGACCACAGGTGTCGCCATATTAACTTGAGAGGTATATATTTATTAAGGACGTGCAGAGAGGCCAGTATTTGTATTTGTATTTGTATCTGTATCTGTATTTGTTGAGGCAGCAAGATTATTTATATTTGAATAAAGTAAAAAAATCTGTTGTTGTTGTTTTTACTACACTTCTAATTTTAGGATATTAAAGTGTTAAAGTAAGTGTTATTCAATAAACTTTTTTACAAAGGTGGGTTCCCACACCAGGTCTCAAAACCCCATCTCTCAGACCAGAGACATCTGCACTGACCTGTCAGCCATAGCCCAGCTCTGCCAGAGAAAGAGATCTGCAGTTATTTATACACTTGTGACACAGAGACAGACAACGATGTAACCTTGCTACGTCCCAACCTGTGCGTTTATTTGACATGTATGTTTTTTTTCTGGAAAAACAAATAATCTTCATAATATTTGTTCAAAATAAATATTCATAAAAACCCACTATTTGTGCTGTTCTGAATACCATGTTCAGATTCGGTTCCACCCCTAATATGTATATGTACAAATATGTCAGCGTTGTGTTGTGTTGTCCTAAGTGGCCAAAAAAAAAAAATCAGTTAATGCAGGTTTAACGATAATAACTTAACAAAGGAGAAATAGTCATGCTGAACAGTAATTTGTTCAACCATAACTTGAATGTTGCTGCTATGTGAGTTCAGTATGTCTTAACAAAACCAACATTCCCCTAAATTGTGGAAAGAGTCATATGCAAGAAGTGCGTCAAACCTCCCTCCCTTCTCGCCTTAAACAAATGTTGGAATCCTCTGTAGATCATAAAGACAAAATATGGAAAATGACTTAAAACATTCTGAGATTTGTGATTTGTGAGATTTAAGAAGAGAAGCCTCAGGCCTCTCTTGTCTTTCATTAAATGCACACACACAAAAACACACACACACCTTCTTATCCAGCACAACACCTGGTGCGGGAACATAAAGTACAAGGAGACAACCAGAGAAAACTCATGTCCTTGATGTAATTGTCAAATAAACGTGTATGTATAAAAGTGAGTGTGAAAGCGTCCATCTGAATGAGAATGAAGGCTAACGTGTCTTTCCACCTGTCCACATGTGCGTCTTGACCCTGCTCGTCAGTGAACATGCCCCTGGCATTGTTTTATGACTGCAGCTCCACCAGCTCTGAGCCTCCCAACACCTGTACAATAAATCACCAGCCCACTCCTGTTGGTGTTACATAACCCAGCAGGGGTTTAGTGACGCCGAACACAGAATTGCCTGCGGTGGAGGCCTTATGTGGGGGTGGCGAGAGTCAACTCATCTTCTGCACGGATAGGTGGCGCTGTGGCACAAGGGTGTTATTACAGGTGCTTCACAGAGAAAGTCATAAAACATGTTTGGGATCACAAAACATGTTTGAAAGAAGAAGAGCTCAATGTTCTATCCAGTAAATGTGTGAACGCCCCAAAATGTGAGAATGACTATATGCTGGAGAGGGACTGGAACAGTTGTTTACCTGCCAGTGGTAAATGTTTTAAGTAGCAAAGACTGACAGCCAACGAGTAAAATTTACCGTATGAATTATTAGAGAAACAATGATTAACTCACCCACTCATTGAACAACTCACTGCAGTATTTTGTAAGCTGAAAATACTATTGTACCGATGGATTCTGATAGTATTTAACTAACATTTGTTATTTAAAGCTGCTATAGTCAATGTATTCATACTAGCAATGGATGACATGATTACTTATATGTGAAAGATGTCACTTGTAGTGGTGAACCCACAGATAATTATCATCCAACTCTGCAGTTCCTCTATGAAACATTTTAGCGTCTTTCAGCTCATTGTTTTGGTTTTCAGTCCACAACTTTAAAAGTCTGTCTTAAAACAACTCATATTATCTGAAGATAATATGAGGCTTCAGCCATCTGAGTTAGTCAAATGAAGTGGATATCTTCCATAGTTAGTCTTTTTCGTCAAAAAATTTTGCTTTGTGTCTTGACAAACTGTGTTTTCCTGTTCAGCTGCAGTGGAGGGATCATAACAAAAAGAGGGAAAAGACAGTAACTTTGAAAGATTGACTTGATTTGACTCATTTGGATGGCTGAAGCCTCATATTAGCTTCAGATATATTTTTGCACTGAAGGAGGGTTGTGGATTTTGTCCCCTTACACTTACATCAAAAGTGCATCATGAACGGATCTGTTAATGGTCAGTATGAACAGGAGGAATGACTACAGTAAGAAACACGTGTCAATGTTCATTTGGGCTCCTGACTGTTGTTTTAAGACAGACTTGACAAATTGTGAACCTATCCTTTAATATTTTGGTTCATTCAGAGCACTCATCATCATACTTTTTGGCCACAGCAGGCAGCTGTTTTCAGTTTAAAAAAAAAAAAAATCCAACTGTATGCTCCCTGCCTAGCATCAAACAGCGGACAGACAAAGTTAGCAGCTAGCTGGTGAAGAAAGCTGAACATGTAGTTCACTAAAGAGATATTTTCTCAGGAGTTGGTGGATATCAAAACAGATCTCAAAGAAGACTGAATATTGGACTTAAACTCATCAGATTGCCAGAAACATGACTCAAATAAATGCTATCCTCTGCTGTAAATAAGCCACTGTTTGCTAACATGTTCGCCAAAACAACTTTATAAGATGATTATGTAGGATGATTTTAAACGTGTTGTTTTAACTCCTAAACTGTTATATGAAAAGCATATTAACTGTATTGCACTTGTCTGTGCAAACAAGACATCAATAAATCTGTTTCAGGTGATAGTATATGCATTTCATATGTTGGATTTCCAAAACCTGATATGGAAATCTTTTGGTTAAAACTATGATTACACTTCCACAGCTGGGATGTAAACCAGCTGCAGTTTCCATATGAACAAAATAAATACATGACATGCAGAGGGGAAAAAGTGATGTGAACACAAACTTAAATAAATAAGTGGTGCAGCGGTGATATGAGCTCATGAAATCCATTCTCAGCAATCACAGTCCAATCACTGTGAGATGCCAAAGCGTCAAAGACACTTAAAGAGTGAAGAACAGTTGACGTCTGTTCGATAACGTGCAGGGAACACAGTCCCAACCTGCGCTCGCGTTCCTGAGTGTTTGTGCCTTGTTTGTGCAGATATGGCTCTCGCTGCTTCTTTCTACGGAGAAAGCTCTGAGTCGTGGCAGAGAGCAAACTTCCAACAACAAGTTTCAGAAAGTCCCTCTCTGTGGAGCCAAGTGTTAACGCAAACCCTTTGACTCTACAGGAGGGAGAGTGGAGGAGGTGAATCCAGCTCTGGCTCAAGAGCAGCACAGATGAGTGATATTGCCTCTCTCTCCATCAGCCCTGGCCGCACGAGATGTACATGTGATCAAAATGTACATCAAAAACATAATTGAATCATCTTCTCTCCAGAAGCCCGGCTGAGCTGAGCATTTAATTTGTAGCTCACCACTTCCATAAATTCACAACACATATTCAAGAGAACAGGCTTTGCTCTGTTATGAAACATGATGGACTTCCTGGTCCATTAATATAGGTTTCATAATAGGTACCAAGACGTGCACCGGATGATCTCAGATTCTTTTCAACATCGGAAAAAGCAATGCAAGATTGTTGCAACATATATTTGGCAAATTCTGCAAAATAACGTTTCAGCTCATATCCACAAGAGTTAGTTTTGGTAAATTTACAGTGCCTGATAGAATATTATTTTTTCTCAAGTCATAAATACCACCATATATATCATCATATTACATAATACAGTACATGTATTACAAGAGACTTAACTGTCACAGGTATAAATCTTCCATTTCACCTCTTTTTCACTGTTGATGTAAAAATACAGAGGTGAGTGAACTACTCACACATTAAAAATGAATAAGCAATCACTTAGAAACCAGATAGGAGGTGAGACTCAACATGTGTATTTCTATTGTAATGTAAGACCTGTAAAAGTTGTTTTATGTATTATTTCTGTATGTGTTTTTTGGAGGGTTAAACAAGTACTGGCTAAAACAGAGAGTTTGGTGAACTTTACTGTTCCCACTCCACCCACCGACTTTCAGCCAAATTTTCTGGCTCCTGGCATGCAGCCCACAAAGAGCTCTCCTAGTTCATGTTACATCAGTATCAATGGTATGAATGATGGTAGAATTAAGTACTGACAGACAATGAGGTGACTCCAGTCCTACGTCAGAATTGGCTTCAGCATGGTTATTCTGCTTTATGTCGGCTGTCATGGGTTTTTTTTTTCATGTATTGCATATTACAGCAACAGTTCCTCCTAACCCCTTTCCCACCCTTCCACCCTCTACATTTGAAATCAGAAAGACTACATGGATTCATCCTCTGAAGTCAGGACATATGTCTGACAGTCTGTAATGTGCTAATGTTAGTATTAATGTTTTGTCACTGTAGCAAATTCACACACACGCCACACAGTCAGTATGGAGAGAGACTGATCTTTTTCAGTATTGCGTCCACTGGGGTCATCTGAGGTTTCAATCTGTTACTAATCTCTGTCTCTCCTCGCCCTGCAGGTGCCTGATTGGAGTAACTCGGAGCACCTGGGCCCGGTGGTCCTAGGTTAATTACCTACTTACCTAGGTTACACTGCTGCAGCTCATTCATTCTCTCTGCTGCTGCTCCCTGCTTCTCCCTTCAGGCCCCTGTTTGGTTATGTTACTTTAGCTATTTATTTTTGCCTTTATGCTCCTTACACCACCCACACACACACACACACACACACACATCTTCCAATCAGGCACATCACACTACTGACTTTGCTGACATCCACACTCCATACTTAAATTACTTAAAGTTACATTTTAATTTGGCTTTCAGTTGGTTAATTGGTTTAATAAAGTTTGCTTTTGTTAAAGTTCAACATGGTGTGTCTCCCGTTTGTCTCCCATAATTGGAGCGAACTTTTAGTGTATAGACATAGTAAAATGTGTTGCCTACCGTCTTTGTATGAATTTAAAACTAAATAAAATATTCCAAGTTTTGTAAGTTTTGGAGGACAGACAGCTGAGAGACACACTCATAGGAATACAGAACCGTATGTACAGAGTTTACAGAGAATCGAGGTAAGATCCAAAACACATCTTTATACTGGCGTGAAGTCATTCAGCTTTAACAAGATTCTTTAGTCATTCATAGAGTGTTAACAGTGTTGTAAATCGTGCGTGCTGTATCAACAAGGTTGCTGGTAGATCAGCCAGGTTGCTGATATTCTGTGGCTTTCGTCTCACACCTCAAGAGAACAGTCACAGTCTGAATCTATTACAGCGATTTCCCAAAGTCCCACAGGCCCCATAAAACCATCAGACCTCATGCCAACCAGGTCACTTTACAAACAGAAGTGTGAGGACCCGACTGCTTGCGTTTCATACAGAGCTTGATTAAAAATGCTCTCTGCCATTTTGAGTCATTTTTGCTAATATTGCAGATGGGTGAGAGGGTTAAGAGCTACATGTGAGATAAACAAAAAAAGAAAATATAAAAATATCTGGAATATAGCATACACATGGACTTTTTTTCTGCTATGATAACTTGGCACTAATGGAGGTCAGTGTAAATAACATGAGGGCATCGTTGTTTGGGGTTGGATCACTTTGGATTTGTAATGCTTTCTTAAGTTTCTTTTCCCGATTCAACTAACATGAGAGGTATGAAGCTGACTGGCAGGCTTTGTGTGTGTTTTTCTTCCTGATCTGTCAAGATTACCTCATTTCTGGTGTAAAGTTTTGATGTTGATTTGCCCTGTTGATATTCCATCTGGGGAGCGTTCATCTAAAGGCGTCGACTCCAGACACAAAGTCTTGAGGACATACTGTACCTAGGGAGCAATACACATAATTTTATTCAGACTTGACAAAACCAGAGGGAGTTTCTGTATTCTATGTGTGTCATCTGACTGATGTCATCAAATGAAACTCTTAGCTGGGCCATTTTATTGCACCTGGCCACCTTTACCATTACACTTTTGTAAAGGAATTTGAATGTAATGTTTGGTTCTTTGTATCTTCACGTTTGCTCAGCAACACTGTCAGAATGCTGGGCCTGACAACATTTACACTAAATTTAGAAATTGCATCACATTAGGACCAGTGCCTATTGAATTAGGTGTGGGTCATGACAAAATGATGCTTGTGCAAGCTCAAGCTCCCGAGATAATTCTGCTTTTTGGCATAAATTTAGGAGTTCTGGCGGCGGTACAAAGCAGTCAGAGTTGTTTTTCATCATCAAACCCAAAGACTGTCAAAAAAAATAATGGACGCAGCCACCGTGATGTCACCCATTAGTTTGTGAACTCCTGTTTTGAGGGCTTGAGTTTGGCATTTTGACCGTTGTCATGTTGGATTTTAGGAGCCAGAAGCAAACTAGCTGCTAGCTTGGTTAGCACGGTGCATTTACAGTGTATGGTTAACTGTGATAACATTAATGCTAATAGGCTATTCGCTGTTGAAAAACTGGCTTAAACCATTAAAACAAAATGTACTTACCAGAAAAACTGAACATCCGACTGCTGAGAGGGTCTTTTAGTACAACCAAACGTTGAACAAGACTTTAAGGTCATCAAAATGTCATAATTAACTTTCATGAACTGAAACAGTGACGGCTACAGCTACGCCTATACTATGTGAATCTGGGGCTATGCCTTGTTTACAGAACCGGGGCTAACGTTAGCTGGGAGGCTAGCAGATGCTAATTGGCTGTACTTCCCTCCGGTCATGCTGTGGCTAACGCTCCGCTAGCCTCTCAGTTAACGTTAGCCCTGGCTCTCCATGTGGATCCAACCGGAGCACCGAGACCCGTTTTTTCTTCAGATTAAAGTGGGAAGAAGCAGCGGGTCTGACGGGCAGCTTGAGTGAAGGGGAGCCTGCTGAGGAAGCACCGGGAGCCGCCAGGGAGAAACAGTCTGTCGAGGAGCTGCTTAATTGGGCTGCACAGATAGGAAACACCTCGGCTGACAGGATGCACCACTCTGTTTGGAAAAAAAATCTTTTTGGTTTATACCGGCAGTTGGCAACCAGCATATTAGGTGCATTACCGCCACCTTCTGCTCCGGAGTGTAGACCAGAGATTAAATCCTTCACATTAATCCTGTCTGTCCAATGAACTCAATAAAAACTCTACTGCTCCACCCACTTGGCAGGTTCATTCAAGTTTTAAGGCTTCCTAAATTCTTCCTTCATATATTGTCTTTCTTGATCATACTTAGTACAATCTATGTTTACAAGCATAATAGTCTCCTCAGCCATCTAGAAAAAAATATGTGCATATATCGGTATTGGTGCATATATCGGTAATCAGCAATCGGCCACGGTGATTTGGAAATATCGGCATATCGGATATCAGCAAAAAATCTAATATCGTGTATCCCTAAAAAAATAATAATTTTAAAGGTTCCTTGTTTCAGAACTACCCGCCACGTTGCCACAGATACATCCACGCAAGTTGCTGATATCAAATCTCTAAACTGGCACAATGCATAACTGCATTCTTTCATAATTTTACCTTGACAGGATTGATTTAGACATGTAACACAGTTCACATACCTCCATCTGCTCTCTCCCTGTGTGGAGGTCAGGATAACTAATGACGGTTGGATACGAGTCAAATATGACTGCCATCCCAGGGCTGGATACACACACAAAAAAATGATTCTTGGCCTTCATAAACATGAAGCAATATTTTAAAGTAAACTGTAACTGAAATATATGAACTCAAAAGTTTATTTATTATTAAACTTAATGAAAATGTGCTTCCACACATTGACCTCATACATCCTCACACACTGCAGGAGAAATGACCTATTTAATTATTTATTATTATAATTTAATTAATTATTAATTATTTAATTCCATTTTTAATTCAATTTAATTTTCAATGTAATTCAGTTTCAGTTTAGTTAAAATTGCATAAATTAATTTTGATTAAATTAAATTTAACAATTCAATTTAATAATTGGATTTTATTTTAGTTCAACATTTTATTTAATATGATTTTATTATTCAATTCAATTTAATTTATTTAACTGGCATCTCTCTCTCTCACATCCCTGCTGGGAGGATCTAAGACACAAAGAGGAGATAAAGTGAGGGAGCGAGGCACCATGTTAGCCAAATGGAAAGCATCCATTGTGATCACAACCCCTGATATCCTCCATCCTTTGCTTTTTAGAGGACATTTTTTCTTCCAGCATCGCAACATTTAAATTGCTTGATGTCAAAATAACTTGTTTGAGCAATGATGACAAATTTGATAACACCATATGCCTGATATATCAACTGTCTGATGTCATATCCAGCGGTAAAATAATTCTTTGTTCACCACCGTTCATTTATCTCACAGATGCTGCTGTCACTGTCAATGAGTCTAAAACTTGAGGGTTGTCAGATCATCAGGAAGGAGCCCCCATATCTCTTAATTTCTTCTCCATCAAAGTATCCTACTTTTAACAGAAAACACACAAACCTGGCAAACTCTGCAGAGACTTTACCGATAACACCGTGAGGAGTTACAATGACAAAACCATTTCATATCATAGCAATATTTGTGGGGACAATTCAACAACCTCTTGACATTGTTGGGGACATATCTCTTCCATCCAAACCCAGATCTACACCTATGATGTACAGCGTCTCCAGTGTTTACTGTGAGTCTGTATAGTGGATTATGGAGCATTTTCAACACCTCCACTCATTAGGAATACTTCTTTTAGTGCTTTGGGGGGGATAGAAATACTGTATGTCTAATTTGGATTCACTGAATAACTTTTGTAGATCTGTGATGTTATTTTACATGTAGTTTTTTTATGACTATGTTTCACGCTACAAGACACTTCCATTTAAATCACCTTTTAAATCACCTTTGCAATGTGAGCACGTGTATTTCCTTTATTACCAGGGACGACACAAGCAAGACTGCAAGCATAAGTTGCACTGTTGGACCTCCCCACTTTGCCCAGGGCTTACAAAGGCTAGTTATTAAAATGACAGGTGGTGTCACTTTTTACACTTCCTTTGAGGTACAGGCTGTAACTACTATCGTGTAAAGAAAGTGTACTGAGGGAGGGGAAAAAACTTTACTAGCATGTTGCATAATGTTGAATTTCGAGGGCCCCTCTCGTTCTTTCACAGGTGAAAAGAGAATTCACACTGACATGCTTCGTTTCATCACCCTGACACAGCTGCCAGTCTCAAAGCTGCAACGCAATCTCTGCATGCAAGACATTTCTCTGTAATACTGGTGTGGTTATGTCAACAGCTATAAAAGTATACATAATGCACATTGGCAGATGGGGAACAGCATTAGAAGAGTGGCATGAAGACACTGTTCAGATGTTTTAAACTACCGAAACGGTATTTACCTTATATGGCTCATTGAAGTTCTGAACTGAATTATTGGGATAAAAAGCATATTTTTCCACTCAGATTCTGACTCAAGGTTCAGATGTTTAGTTTTTGAGCTTGAAAAAGTATTTAATGAATTCCCTCATAAATCCTAAAAAGTAAAGGTCTCTCAAGGGGAGCTACATATATAACTGCTCAGCAAAAACAAACACAGAAAGAGCGACCCCTCTTCACCATGTACATTGCATCCTGCAAAGTAATTTTACTGTGAGAAACTCCATTTGTTATTTTGTGTAATCGTTTTGACTGTCTCCAGTCCTTTTGACTCATTATAAAATCTATGTTTCAGCAATGATTAAGACTTAACACCTTTAGTCCAGTGATAAAGTGTAAGTTGGTGTCATGTTGGTGACAGCATTGGCTAATGTTAGCCGCAAACTACACAGCACAGATTAAACACTCATGAAAAAGGATTGCAGTCTTCAAATAGTTTTAGTTTTTAATTTTATTTCTGTGCCATACAAACATTTGGCCCATCCCACATGGGATTACAAGACACCACTATTTTACAAAACATGCATCTTCCAGTAAAACATAAACGAAGCGTATACAGGAGCATGTGGAAAAAGAAAAGAACACATGCAAAATAGAACAAAACAAAACAAATATACCAAATTAACTGTTCACAGAGGAGAACTGTTATATATCAGATTATCTCGATAAAGGACTTTTTTTCTCTTCTCCCAGGCTGCAACTGGCTAATTTATTTATATGTTTCATATGTGAACAGACAACTGAGTCTTTGTGCATCTTCAATATCTATTTCTATCTTACTAAACAAAGAATTGCACAGTTCCCAATAAAAAGGACAGTGGAAAACAAAACAGAACTCATTTAGACAGCACGTTGGATAAATCAGCTTTTCTTCTTCTAGATTAACACACTGTCCAGTTTCAACAGTAATATGTTTTTTTGTTGTTGTTTTTTTTTTTTTTTACCAAACTTGTAGTAACTTGCTCTATTTTGAAATCACTGACATAGTAATTTGTGGTAGAGACGAACTCAGACTACATCCCGCCTTTGAAACACATACCAAACAGAGCACCTTGACCTCTGTAAGAGATGTCTGTCAAAATGTGTCGGCCTGTTTTGATTGGAGCAGTAGGGAGCTGCAGTGCGTCTGTGACCCTGCTGAAGTGTCAACGAGCAAGATGCTGATTCCTCACCTGCTCCGGGGCGACTCTGCACTTACTGACCTAAGTTGAGGTTGAGAGGAAGGTCTGAGAGGAGTATTTTGCCCTCAGGGGATGAGGAGAGGACAAAAAAATCTCACTGATATGTAAAATTGGTGACATAGTAACACAGTTAATAACAAATATAATATATAAAAAGTTTTACAAAATAATGGAAACACCACATGATTCAAGATTTTGAAGACTCTCTCATGACAGTCAATGACGCAGGCATTTTGATATGCAAAGCAGACATGAAAGCTCTGCAACAAGGCAAAAGTTTCTCTGACTAAACTGCAACTCAAAAGTATATTTAACATGTCATTAGGAACAGTATCAAATATTATGAAGGCATATGACAATACAGTCAATTCAGTTATAAGCAGAATATTAATGTTGTAGCTGGTTTAACTGCTTCAAATACTGCTGGTAAGTTTAAACTCTATTTTTATGAACTCACTGTATGTTTTGCTTGCTAAGTTGCTAAAGAATTGACCAATAAACATGTGTTTTTAGTTGTGGAGATTTGTTCAAAAAAATGTACCAATAATAAGAGAAGTAGGCTTTCAAACATGATGTTGATCCAGCAAGAAACTCTTCAGGGATCTTGTCGAGAGGTCAAGAGTCATTAGAGGTAGGCAGTTACCAGAATTGAGAGTGACTGATGGTGTGAGTCAGACAGTTGTTCCAAGGAGGGGTCAGGGGGAGGTCAACATCACCATTTTGATTCTTCTCAGCCCTCAGGTATCATGTTTTTCCATCTGCTTATCGCAAGAGAATTTTTCAAAACTCTTAACATTGTTGAACACAAAAGTCCACTGAGAAATTTTCAGTTTTTGTCTGTTAATTAGCAAATGAAAAGTCTTGTAGCGCAGTTGCCTTCCCCTCTGTCCTGTCTCACACTACTTCCTCCCTTTGACCTTAATTACTGCCCGAAGAGTCAAATAAAATAGGACAGGGGTGGAGTATAGAGGGTAGGACTGCAACTGGATAAAGTCATTTTGCAATTGAAATATGTTGTTGTTTTCCCAGAAAACGTGGTCCTCTGAGTTTTCTCAGTGTAAGTAGATGGAAATAGGGCAGTGAGGCGGGATGTCAGAGTTCCTCAAAGGCCTCACTGCACATCTGCACTGTGCAACAGAGGACACACCACTAACAGGAACCAGATCCACATCATCTAAAGGTCAGATGCTAGAATCAGCGGTTAGGCACGCTTACACAATTTTAGTGCGTTTCTGTGTCATATTCTGACATTGTTATTGGACGTTATTGTAAATGACAACATCGGCGATCTGCAAAGATTCAAGTATAATCCTGTTTTTAATTAAACTCTGCGGTGATAACTACACAATGGAAAAAAAATTAGGTTTACCTCAAAATGTAGCACACACACTTGTTAATCCCAGCTGGTGCTGGTGGTGGTCAGCTCCTTCTCTGAGTAATTGCTGTATCTGGGAGTGTGTGCGCCAATCTGCGCATGTGTGTACATTCATCTTTTTTAAGTCTGTTGTGAAAACGATGGAATTCCCCATTGAACTTACTCACTTCTTGATACTGCAGCTGCTGGTCTGTTTTACTTGGACTGTCAGTGCTGTGGTTTAGAGATGGTACTCACTGTGGTCAGTGAGTGACGTGTTACCTTTGGCTGGCACACTTTTTGTTGCGCACATATACAGGACATCTGTTGTTAGGCGCCATGAGGAGTCATCATCATCATCATGTTAATGGTACATGTCTCTAAGCATCATTAAGAGCAGCATATTGTTTTATCTCTCTAGTCCAGTGCTGTGTTATTGTGTGAGCTTCACCCAGAGGACAGACATTTTTTCCACAGGCAGGACATCTACAGTACTTCAAAGGCTTTTGTTAATGAATCTAACAGATATCTTTAGACAGTAGCAAGAAACAATATCCCTTATGGGCCGGAAAGTGACTCGATACTGTGATTAAATTGGCCACAATAACATCTGTGTGGATCAGGGGTCAAGTGCACGCCCGGTTTCACTTAAATCAGTGATGCATTAATAACATCTGTAGAACAATGTCAAATTTGCATTTGCAGATCTGAGCTCCAACTCTTTAATCTAATACATCATTGTGATGGAAAATTATAACAGCAGCATGGCCGTGGTTGCAGTCATGACAGTATTTTACACATGTATTTCCTCACCATTTTAAAAACTTAACAGTAATATACTCAGTAATATACAGAGCCTGTTATATCTCTTAACAAATAATCTATGACAGACTGTGAACATATCTTGATAGGTAACTTTAAGTGTACTTAAGAAAAATGTGAGCTTTCATGGTTCCTAACATTATTGTAGTATTAAGCAGTGTTTGAACAGCTAGATAAGATGTAATGTAAATCATTTGGCTGTAAGTTTTTTAGAATTAACTGTGGAGATTTGTGCAAACTCTGAAGTTCACATAAAGTGACACGTGAGCATCTCTGATGTGGAGAAAATCCCTAAAGGTCGACAACTGTCGCTGCAGACATTTAAGTGTCCATCACAGAGTCCAAAATGAAAAAAACGTTAGTCCAGCTGCTTGGGATAAACTTATATTTTATGGGAGGTCTTTGGTGTGTGGTCAGAGCTGTGATATCTATGATAGTTTGGGAGTATAAGGTTTTAGTTTCATCATAAAAATCTTATAAAACCAAGAAAATCATCTTCTTTTGTAATTATAGTTTCTTTACTTTCAAATTCAACTAAAGGTGGACTGAGGAATGAAAATGATTCCAAGTCATTGTTTCATAAAACTAATCAAATTTAAGATATTTTAATTGATAACACTATCCTAAACACAGCTGGAGTAAGTCAATTAATCCATTGGAATAAGATCAATATTTAGCGTGATCGTAGCAGTGCACGTCAGTCAGAGATCAGTTGTGAAACTTCACAGATGTTTGTCCCATTGAGAGATTTGCAGTAGAAAATACAGATGTTTGACTTTGAGACGTATGGGGCCACCATCAATGCAGCTTGAGCGTTTTGTCTCCTCTCATTGCCAGCGAAATCCCAGAGCATGAGACAGGAGGTGGGAGCCCGCCAGTATCAGCCCATGATATCATGAGAAAGGAAGTGAGCTGCGTTAAATGTTCCTAGGATTCAATTTATGAAGTCCCTCTGAACTGCACGTGGAAACAAAGGGAGCGGATTTATATACTGACATCTGACACTGATTTTTTTATATCATCAGCATCAGGAAGACGACGCAGTCAGGTGTTGTTTGGACTTGGTCGTATTGTCAGGTATTCCTGTTATTGAGTCTAGTTTCTGTGGACTCAGTACTCACACTCTTTGAGCTTGTTTGTCAAGAAATTTCTCAGTTTTCTTTCAGCATCTATTGGGAGCCTGAAAGCAATTAAATATTCCCTCTTAGTGGTCCACATGTTGAAGTACAGAACTCGTAAATATGAGCTGCTGCTTGTAGGAACACATAAAATGAGAAAACTCACTTAACTTTATCAAAAGGTTGACGTTTACTAAAACGTCTACATCCCCAACACATGGGGAGAAGAGGGGGGATATTATCACGTTCCAGTCTTATAAAAGGTTAAATCACAATTTTTGGGAATTTCTGTCAGAGTGAATGACTAACAGTACCAGTATGAGTCATTTACAGCAAATCATCACATCTCTGCAAAGGACACACTGCAAGACACTGCAGGAGTCTACTGATGCCTGCTTGATGTTTTCCTGTTGCTTGTATGTCACAAATATACAGTTTGAATTAAATAAATTTCAGAAAAACTTTCAATTTGGTGTCATAACAGAAAAAATAGCTTTATATTTTGTGAGCTGAAATGTTTTTCTCGTTAAAGTGACTTATGTTGCCATATGGAAACACTTCATAGATGCTGGTGATTTTGTTCCTCATTTTTCTTAATTTGCTGCTTACAGCAAATATAAAGGGAACATTTTTCCTGTGGTTTCATAAGTAATGCAGTAAGGTGTTAATCTTACACACTATTATGGCCCCATCAAAGAGATGGTCTGTGAAGCCATGAGTATATTTCAAAGGCTGGTCAAGATCAAAAGATCGTGGGAAGATTAAAACACTGCCTGCACTCACTTTATTTAAGTCATCTTTATTGATGATATTTAGTCTGGGATCTTAGGTGAATCATTAACAGTAAACGCTCTTTTCGCATGGAATAGTCCCATTAAGGTTTGACTAATCTAAGGACAGTTCCCACAGAATGTCAGGTAAAAGCAGATTTTTCAGTCATGGTGGTCAGTTATTTCTGAAAACATCACCACCAATATCTACACAAACTCTCAAATGACATGTTAAAGTTTTACTTTAAACCTCCTAATGCAAATGTACCTTGCTCTTTTTTAGAGATGTCATCATATAAAGTTTCCTTTCAGTCAAACTTTTAACCAAAAGTTAAAAGTTACAACCAACACTCTGGGGGTCAGGCCCAGTTTCTCTGAGAGAATATCAATTAAAGCAGATTAAGCTTTAATCGAAACAGTAAAGCCTTTTTTAAAACGTGGCTTTCTAAAACATCTTGAAAATGAACCACAAACCACATTAATTATGCAATCTTGGACTGAGTTAAACATTATTAACTCCAGTCACCCCTGTTAGTCTTCATGAATGAGAGTGTATGTGCACAAAGCGCTGGCCTAGAGCTGCTTATAAAAGTTGGACCATCAAAATACAAATTTGATGGATTTGGAGAAGAAGGTAAAGATAAAACGCACTCAGTAATACAATACCATCTTTGTGACAGCTTTGTCAGTCCGTGTAAAATCTAATGATCTTTGCATGTGTCTTGAGGAAAGTGGGGTTCCCTCACACTGTTTATTACAATACACTTAAGACTCATTGATTCAGTCCATAAATCTAAGGTTTGAAGGCCCCAAAAGACTTACATCAGAGCTCAAGCTCTATGTGAAAATGATATGAACTAAGCCATGCACAGCTGATTTCACAGCACTCAGTTGAAGGCTGATTGCATTGAGAAGATATCAATCATCAGTTGAAGGAAAAAAAGGGACAGACTAAAAGTTTTCGAGAAACACCACAAACGGACTCCTGAAAATGTATTTCAAAGCCACTAGATCAAAACAATTCAACAACAACTTATCATGAACTGATGATTTAGAAATGTCATAAAAAATATTTCAGATGAAAATCACAAACATAAACACTGATGTTAGGTATAATTTTAGCAACCTCTGTTGAAAGACTGTGCAACATTTTAAGATCTGAATGAATGAATAAATAAATGTACCAACAACAAAAACTGATTTTAAAAAAGCAATAGTTACAGAGCACACGCCTGTTTTGCCTACAGGTGTTGGTGGCATAATAGACCATTAATTATTACATTTGTATAGTTCGCACCAGATTCCATGAACCAATGGCACATACTGTAGGAACAGCCGCTGATATTTGATAAAGTAATAGTTCACTTTGTGTGCTGATATCGATACTGCAACTATTGAGAACATTCCCATTTTCCTCTTGTTGCGTGCCCATTGGGTGGCTGCAGTTGTGGACCAAGCCTAAGAAAAGCAATGTTTCAAAGATGTACACACATTTCTCATCTTTATGTGACAGTAAGTCACAAGGAAGGGAAAGTTATTATAAATCCCTGAGGCAGGTGGAGCCACATGACAGATGAAAAACAAGCGTCCTACTACTGCTGACCAATAAGGTAATGACTATTCTGTGCCTGTAGAATCTGGTGACTACACACCCTTATGAATACATCACAACCCCCCACAGCATCCATCGATTGCTTACAACTGTGAGACATCAGAGTGTCGTCACATGCGGATCACAAGTGAGGACTGTCTCTCTCTGTGTCTTTAGCCAGACTCTGCAGCAGAAACTTCTGGAAGTCCTCGTCACACGACTCAGGGACCAGAAACTCCAGCAGCAGGTCACAGATGCAGTAGAGCAGATGCCTTAACAGAGTCACAAAAACAGTTAATGACAGACTGACATTAACTGATATTAATATAGATGATAATGATAATTTAATACAATATCATTTCTATCTTAGTGTGAGTGGTACTCATTATAAAATTCTTGGTATAATTGTTTTCTCATACAATTTGGTTTCTGAGCTCCTGAGTGTGGTTGTCTTGAAATAACAGGATCTGACTTATGTTTACTGGACAGTTTGGTTGTTGACTCACTTGTTTATCTGATGGTCCTGTAAAGACTCCAGCATGGTCTCCAAGCTCAGCCTGTATTTTTCACTGCCCAGCATGTCAGTGATGAGCTCTGTTCAAGACACAAATAATGAAACAAACCAGAAAGCATAACATTGATGCAGGAGCAGTGGAAACCAAAATAGCATTAAAACATCTATAATCTGAATCTAATACCTGGAAGCAGCTGCATCAGACATTCCAGACATCGCTCCTTGGTTTCCTCTCTTTCTGCGGCACTGCGCTCTGGCCTTGGTTGAGCGGGCAGCGTGCCGCCTGGCCATACAGCTTCCTGCAGCACTTGTAGGTAAATCACCCAGCAGGGGGCACTGGTAAGGTGTGCAACTCCTACGTCCAACCATCTGAGAGAGAAATCAATAAAGTATTTTATACAGCAGTGTTCCTCTGAGCATGAGAGTCTGTTTTTCTACTAGATATGATCCATTACACTGTACAAACAATCAGAAATAAATGTGTATACTGTACATGCAAACATGCTTTAACTGATTAGGAGAGAATGAAACACGCACACACAAATGTTAGAACTCCCAGAGGCGTATGTCAAGTCCAAAAATGGAAGCCAAGTTAATGACAGCAGAACACTAGAGATTAGACAAGCACAGTTCCCACAGACTGTGTGGTGAAGCGAGCCCAGTGGTAACTGTAGACAAGTCTTTGTTTAAATCTGTGTACACACTAAGGCATAAATATTGAATTTAAAGACTAAAACAATGTAGTGAGAAGAAATCAGGGCAAACATCATGCAGAATTCATGTCCCACAAACTAGTACCTCATAAAAATGTTTTTGTTTTGTTTTTTACTAGAAAAGGACCCAGTGTCTATATTGTATGGAGGAAAAATGATTGAGTGCCACAGTGTCATCTGCTAGCTAAGCACATCTGCCGTCACATACATTGAACTTATAACTGTTGTATTTTTATTGTAATGGATGAATAAATTAATCAATCCACCAGTTTTCAGTAATCCTGAATACTGATGTAAAAGGAAAATAAGACATCTTAAGTTTTAATGGAAAAATATTACTTTATCTATGTGGTGACATAAAAGAACAAACCTAGGCAGGAGATGGTTAAAAATAAAAATCATATGAGCTAATACATTATAAAAACACACCATTTCATACAACTCACTGGTCGTCTCTAGGGTGTCTCACGGTGTCAGGCAGTGAGTTATTTATATGTTCGAACTGCACGTACAGTAGACAAATAGTTGTGAAAGCTACACAGAAGCCAAAAGAAACACCTGCCTCTCAATGAAAGTGCCAAAGAGCAGTCTGATGGTCTTCTGTATGTTCTCAGTGCACAGCCAACTCCACTGGTCCTTCATCAGCAGACACAAGATGTTCAAAGCAACATCTGCCACAGCTGTGTCTGCAGTACACACAAACAAACACAGATACACACTAAACGTATAGTATCACAATTCTGGAAACGGTGGAGACATCTTAAAACATATGGAATACAGACACAAAACACACCAACACTGGAGAGTGACTGCTAGGACTACTCAGCTACTGCCTATACAGAAAGTGGAGCTGTGCTGCACTCAAGTGGCGATATACTGTTACTGCACGTTGATTGTCCAGGCTTGACTGTCTGTAAAGCGCATGAGGATAATTCATTGCATATTGCTGTTATGGATAAAACTAAGACAAGACTGTTGTGTGAATCTCAACCTGTCCCGTGATTTTTCCCTGAAGTCTTCTTCTCTTTGCCAGACTGCCCACATCTCTGCTTGGCGGCCTCCTTCCCATTTAGCTCACATAAAAGTCTTTCCTGCTCCACGACAAAGCTCTCCAGGCCAGAGAGTGACATGCCATTGAGCACCTAAACAACCATAATGATCAAAACAAATGTGTTAGCTGTGTCCAGCACCTGTTTCAAACACACATTTATCAATCAAAGATGGTAAATATACTGTATGTAAGACAATTTACAGCGCTGCCTTCACTGAAGCAGTATGTCACTTTAGGATGCAAGTCAGGTATGTTCAGAGCTGGGGAAATTTTGCTTGGGAACATAAGCCTCCTGATGCAAAAAACACAAAAGCAGAAATCCCTCATTACAGTCAAATAACAAAACACTTCAAAATCATTCTTAACATTGCGAGACAGAAGGGTGACCAGTGGTTTCTAACCTGTGGGTCAGGAGGCCCAAAGGGGTCTCAAAATAATATTTCTTGTGAAATCCTGGATAATTTTATCCCCTCAGGCCTTAAAGATTTATCTAAATGAATAAATCTAAGAAATTAGTCCTTAGTTAAACTGCAACAAAATGGCACTTCTTTAATATTAAGGGGTCACACACCATTCTTTGGGAACTACTGTTTTGGACTGATAGAGTTCTCACCTGTACTTTCTGTTGTCCATTGTTCTTCCATCTGCATCTCCTTCAAGGTCTTCGGTTGGACTGAGGGGCTCAGGATGGGGGAAAGCTGTTTTCAATGTGTCTAAAGCATTTTCCATCATCTTTAATAGCAATCCAGTTGGAGAAAACACGAGACTGTTAATAACCCCTTGTAGAAAAAATACCAAAGAAAATACGTTGATCATACTCTGTATTGAATCTACACTCCCAAGTGGATGTACAACCTGGTTTATTCAAAGAAATGTGTTCACTTATTTGAGATGACTGTACAGGTAATCTATGCTAGATTTAGTCTGAAATATGTACAAATAGTGAGCTGGACATGTGGCCAGTCCTCTAACTTTAAAGCATTAGTACAACATTGTGAGAAGTACATTTATTCACATTCTTGCCAGGAGTTAAATGAGAAGATTAATACCACTCTCATGCAGCTAGAGCCAGGAGACGCTTAGCTTAACATAAAGACTGGAAACAGGGAAACAGCCAGCCTGTTTCTGTCCAAAGGTAACAAAAAACCTCCTAGTATCACTTCTATAGCTCACAAATTAATGCATTATATTCATTAACCATTAACTTCCATGAGTCACTGCTGGTTGTCTAGCAACTGGTCCCAACAAAGAAATTGTCCAGCACATAACCTTTTGTAAAACAGTGAATTATTGTTTTTACATTTTGGCTTTTGTACAGATTAAACAAATTAGATATGATGTGTTAATTGGTGAGCTTTGAGGTGCTATCCCAAGAATATATAGCACGTACCACTTTCAGCAGACTAATGTGAAAACAACCTTGTAGTGTCAAACTCCGCACATACATCAGTTCAAAGCTCAAACATTCAACTGAAGGAACAATAAGTAAAACACATTCTGGGTGTAAAAATTGCCAAAATGATCTTACAATCACAGTCAGACTCCTTCTTACCTTATCAATTCTTGACTTGACAAAAGGCTTTCTTCCAAAATATGTGCAAACATCAGAGTTTAGAGCCAAGAACTCCTGCATGTCCTCACTGTTGGCTGTCTCAGGAATGCTGTTTAATTGCTAGAAAAAAAAATCAATCAAACTACAGGACCACGCAAATAATTACTGATCATGTAGAGTGATGTCATGATCCTAATACCTACTTTAAGGAACGTGTCCAGTTGACTTTTACGGGCTTCAACCTTCTCGCTGTCAGGATTGCCAAATGGGAGATCAGGGAAAATTTTCTTTGGGCCTTTGACATCTGAAATACATAACACTGACTGACAATGATATATCTGTTTTGGTATTCGAAAGTTAAATTATCTATTCAAGCAGAGAATCATTTCTCACTCTTGATTAATTTCTTGACTTCGGGCTTCTCCTCTAAACGTGTTTGCAAGTTGAGGAACTCGCTGTATCTCCGGTTGACAGTGTGACCAGCCACAGGTTGCAAAGTGCCATCGTTTTCAGCATCTGCCACTGTGTCAAACTGTGAAACAGAAAGTAAAAGGTAATGTATGAAAACCAATAATACATATTCAAATATTAATCGAGCAGATTTGCACTTTTAATGTTACCTTTACAGTGTAGAGAGTGTAAGGATGTGTGCCAGTGCCACGCTGCTCCTTTGCAGTGACTGTGCCAGCAATTTGCACATTCTGGATGTTCACAGGAGCAGCCGGGTTGTGCGGAGCATCAAAGTTGTAGGGGGTTAGACAAAGCCTTCTTGGCGGACAAGTTGGGGATTTTTCTTGGGCAATACCTGCTGGCCACAGGGAGTCCTCGGGCACCACCACCTTCGGCCCAAGATTTTTCAGTGGACCGAAGCAGCCGACAGCCTCGTCATCCTTTAAAGTCATCACATTGCAGAAGTTGGTTGGGGGACCACAGTCACAAAAGCGTCCTGTTTGGTCGTCTTCTGAGTCTGACGGAATTAGGGAGTCCAGTGAAAGCACTTTGGACTCTGATGAGTTGGAGTATTGGCCAGATGTGAGTGAACAGCAGTTCACTTTACATGGTGTGAGCAGACCTGCATGGCAACCTTTGACTTTACCAGCAGTCGTTGACGTCAGGCTAACCATGCTGCCCTGTGAGGAATCACTCTGACAGATTGTGCTCTGGCTCTGCAGGTCATCAAAGTCAGAGGTGCTACTGCTGGTGAGGCCTGCTTGATCAGAAGATGACAGTGACTGGCAGGTGGTCCAAGACTCTTGCTGGATCTGGCATCTGTACAGGGCACCTACCGGGAGCTCATCCACATTGATATCCTGTGGTTCTCTGGACCTGGTGAATATTTCTATGATGGTCTGGTTTAGCCAGTCAGGATCAGACACCCTGCTTATGAGTGGCAGCAGCACATTGCAAGTGATGAGC
Source organism: Thunnus albacares (assembly GCF_914725855.1). Lineage (NCBI taxonomy): Eukaryota > Metazoa > Chordata > Actinopteri > Scombriformes > Scombridae > Thunnus > Thunnus albacares. The sequence goes on along the minus strand of NC_058118.1, from coordinate 11,316,776 downwards.
TCTGTAACCATGTAACCTCCAGTCCTGGTTTCCATTTGAGGATATGGAACAAGCACATGCAAGACGAGGTTAACTAGAGCTCTTGAGTAGCTGAGCTCAGCAACTGCACTGCTAACAGCTGGGTGAGGGGCGTCTACTTCACTGTAAAGCTGCCAGAGTTGAACGCTCTCCCTCTGCGTCGACTGTATCTGCCTTGCCGTCATGTAGCTCTGCAGGTGACAGCCATACAGCTCTAGAAGCCGTTGAACTAGTGCTTTTCTGTCCACTCGCCTTGCTCGCTCCTTTAGCTCCATCACTGACTCCAGCATCGAATTGCACACTGCACGTTCAAACTCCCCCTCCACCTCTGGCAGCAGAGTGCGATACCATGAGGACACAAAGTCACGCACCGCTTTGTGGACAGCACTGTGGATCTCATGGTTCAACCTCCACTCATGTTCAGGTGAATACAGAGGTGGATTCACTTTGCCAAGTGGCAAAAAGTGTTCCAAGTGGAGATGGCTGTTGGCATCCAATACTGCACGGGACCCAAGCCAACCTCCGAGGACCACCAAGAGACTGGTGAAGATGCAGAGGAGCCAGACGTTCACGAGGAGATGGAAGAGGACAAGCCATGCCAGCAGAGCTCCAAATCCTAACAGCCTCCGCTGCCCGAGTAACTCTGAGAGAGTCCAGTGACTAGAGCTCTTTGATGAATGCATTATAGTCAGCAGGTGAAATGTGTCCTGCTAAGAAAGGACATATATAGGGATTATAAGAAGTAGAGGAAAAATGTTGATTTTGTAATTTCCAATATCACCTTTCACAGCTGCCTTTCAGTACAGATATGCACAGAAAAAGATTACAAATTTCTATCTTGTCACAGAACAAGCAACAAAAATGAAATTGTGGTGCTTAGAGCTGCTTGCTTTACCAGATGTATAAACTCCAAACAACCAAGCAATTGTAGGTCTTGGTTGCACCATGTTTTCTGTATTTTGATGGGACTTTTAATTATTTAATTAATTTCCACCACTGTTAAGTGAATGCAGAGTGGATACTGTGAACCTTTTTCATATATCATTAGCAATATGTGTTTGAACTGAGACAATCATGACTATAACTTACCCCCCTTATGCAATACCAGCAATGATACAGTTAAAACTGAATTCAACACACTGACGATTACAGCCGTGGTCACTCTCTGCCTTAAATCAATCATACTGTGTGCTTATGAGAGACTGTTTCAGGTCAACAGAGGGATTACTACATTTATTCTCTGTGTTTTATTACAAAATACAGAACACTGCACAAAAAATATGTGCAGAGTAATGTTTTTGGGTTGATGTACCTGGAGGAGCTAACCGCCCAAAAGAGTACTAACCACTATATGATCACAGCCACATGGTTTTCTGATTGCTTTGTTGTAGAAAAATGTTTTGGGTTCAGGATATCAGGAAAACTACTGTTATATCTTTATGGGTTTCCTGAATCTTTTGATCACAAAAGACAGTCAAGCTCCAATGATAGTTTACCTTGTACCGTGAGTTTTTTTACTTCAGGGTCAGATTTGAACTTTCAGTCAAGATGAAAAGCAGTTAACATTAAAACCACAGAGACCTAATGATTTCTTAAAGGAGTGAAAATGAAGGGTTAAGATGTCTTTTTGCACATGCTTAAAAAACATTTATCTATCATTTGGCTCTTCTCATGTGTAAATGTCCTTTGATAATCAGCATGTAGTGGATTGGTCTCTGAAATAGCGAACGTGTTTTTTTAAACTAAAGTTGACACCGAGCTAGCCAGGAGTCGAACCTAGAATCTTCTGATCCGTAGTCAGACGCGTTATCCATTGCGCCACTAGCCCTACAGAGAGTGAGAAAATATGGGGCCTCAAACAGGGAAATATGCGTGAGCTGTCCAGTTTAAAGTTTTGTCAAATGGAACGGAGGCTGGACTAAATGAAAGTACCAAGGTAAAACAGTAACCCTTCCAGCTACTGCCGTGACCTGGATTCAAACCTGGGTTGCTGCGGCCACAACGCAGAGTACTAACCACTATACGATCACGGCCACGAGGCCTTCGGATGGCTTTGTTGTTGTGGTTAAATGTTTGGAGCTTAGTATCACTCTTACATCTTAATGGGTTTCCTTGAATCTTTTGATCACAAAAGACAGTCAAGTTCCAATGATGGTTTACCTTGTACTGTGACTTTTTTCCTTCAGGGTCAGATTTGGAACTTTCAGTCAAGATGAAAAGCATTGAACATTCAAACCACAGGTTTCTTAAAGGAGTGAAACGGAAGGGTTGACATGTCTTTTGGCACATGCTTAAGCAGCATTTATCTATCATTTGGCTCTTCTCATGCGTAAATGTCCTTTGATAATTGGCGTGTAGTGGATTGGTCTGGGAAATAGAGAACATGTGGGTTTTTGTTTTTTTGTTTTAAGCTAAAGTTGATACCGAGCTAGCCAGGAGTCGAACCTAGAATCTTCTGATCCGTAGTCAGACGCGTTATCCATTGCGCCACTAGCCCTACGCTGAAACTGAAAATATGGGGCCTCAAACAGGGAAATATGCGTGCGCTGTCCAGTTTAAAGTTTTGTCAAATGGAACGGAGGCTGGACTAAATGAAAGCACCAAGGTAAAACGGTAACCCTTCCAGCTACTGCCGTGACCCGGATTCAAACCGGGGTTACTGTGGCCACAACCTAGAGTAATAACCACTATACGATCACTGCCACATGGCCTTCTTATTGCTTTGTTGTTGTAGTTAAATGTCAAGTTCCAACGCTGGTTTACCTTGCACTGTTACTTTTTCCTTTATGGTCAAGTTTTGTATTTTAAATCAAGATGAAAAGCAATTAACATTTAAACCACAGAGGCCTAATGATATCTTAAAGGAGTGAAAGTGAAGGGTTAAGATGTCTTTTTGCACATGCTTAAGCAGCATTTATCTGTCATTTGGCTCTTCTCATGTGTAAATGTCCTTTGATAATCAGCACGTAGTGGATTGGTCTCTGAAATAGAGAACGTGTTTTTTTACGCTAAATTTGATACCGAGCTAGCCAGGAGTCGAACCTAGAATCTTCTGATCCGTAGTCAGACGCGTTATCCATTGCGCCACTAGCCCTAAAGGGAGTGAGAAAACATGGGGCCTCAAACAGGGAAATATGCATGAGCTGTCCAGTTTAAAGTTTTGTCAAATGGAACGGAGGCTGGACTAAATGAAAGCACCAAGGTAAAACACTAACCCTTCCAGCTACTGCCATGACACAGATTCGAACCAAGGTTGCTGTGGCCACAACACAGAGCACTAAGCACTACACGATCACTGCCACATGGCCTTCTTATTGCTTTGTTGTTGTAGTTATATGTTTCAAGCTTAGTATTACTCTTACATCTTTATGGGTTTCCTTGAATCTCTTCATCTCAACAGACAGTCAAGTTCCAATGATGGTTTACCTTGTAATGTGACTTTTTCCTTTATGGTCTTTTAAATCAAGATGAAAAGCAGTTAACATTAAAACCACAGAGACCTAATGATTTCTTAAAGGAGTGAAAGTGAATGGTTCTGGTGTCTCTTTGCACATGCTTGAACAACATTTATCTATCATTTGGCTCTTCTCATGTGTAAATGTCCTTTGATAATCAGCATGTAGTGGATTGGTCTCTGAAATAGAGAACGTGTTTTTTTACGCTAAAGTTGATATCGAGCTAGCCAGGAGTTGAACCTAGAATCTTCTGAATCTTCATTGCGCCACTAGCCCTACAGAGAGTGAGAAAATATGGGGCCTCAAACAGGGAAATATGCATGAGCTGTCCAGTTTAAAGTTTTGTCAAATGGAACGAAGGATGGACTAAATGAAAGCACCAAGGTAAAATAGTAACCCTTCCAGCTACTGCCGTGACCCGGATTCGAACCGGGGTTGCTGCGGCCACAACGCAGAGTACTAACCACTATACGATCACGGCCACATGGCCTTTGGATTGCTTTGTTGTTGTGGTTAAATGTTTGGAGCTTAGTATTACTCTTACATCTTAATGGGTTTCCTTGAATCTTTTGATCACAAAAGACAGTCAAGTTCCAACGATGGTTTACCTTGTACTGTGACTTTTTCCTTTATGGTTAAGGTTTGTCTTTTAAATCAAGATGAAAAGCAATTAACATTAAAACCACAGAGACCTAATGATTTCTTAAAGGAGTGAAAGTGAAGGGTTAAGATGTCTTTTTGCACATGCCTAAGCAGCATTTATCTGTCATTTGGCTCTTCTCATGTGTAAATGTCCTTTGATAATCGGTGTGTAGTGGATTGTTCTGGGAAATAGAGAACGTGTGGTGTTTTTTTGTTTTAAGCTAAAGTTGATACCGAGCTAGCCAGGAGTCGAACCTAGAATCTTCTGATCCGTAGTCAGACGCGTTATCCATTGCGCCACTAGCCCTACAGAGAGTGAGAAAATATGGGGCCTCAAACAGGGAAATATGCATGAGCTGTCCAGTTTAAAGTTTTGTCAAATGGAACGGAGGCTGCACTAAATGAAAGCACCAAGGTAAAACACTAACCCCTCCAGCTACTGCCGTGACACAGATTCGAACCAAGGTTGCTGTGGCCACAACACAGAGCACTAACCACTACACGATCACTGCCACATGGCCTTCTTATTGCTTTGTTGTTGTAGTTATATGTTTCAAGCTTAGTATTATTCTTACATCTTTATGGGTTTCCTTGAATCTCTTCATCTCAACAGACAGTCAAGTTCCAATGATGGTTTACCTTGTAATGTGACTTTTTCCTTTATGGTCTTTTAAATCAAGATGAAAAGCAGTTAACATTAAAACCACAGAGACCTAATGATTTCTTAAAGGAGTGAAAGTGAATGGTTCTGGTGTCTCTTTGCACATGCTTGAACAACATTTATCTATCATTTGGCTCTTCTCATGTGTAAATGTCCTTTGATAATCAGCATGTAGTGGATTGGTCTCTGAAATAGAGAACGTGTTTTTTAAGCTAAAGTTGATACCGAGCTAGCCAGGAGTTGAACCTAGAATCTTCTGAATCTTCATTGCGCCACTAGCCCTACAGAGAGTGAGAAAATATGGGGCCTCAAACAGGGAAATATGCATGAGCTGTCCAGTTTAAAGTTTTGTCAAATGGAACGAAGGATGGACTAAATGAAAGCACCAAGGTAAAATAGTAACCCTTCCAGCTACTGCCGTGACCCGGATTCGAACCGGAGTTGCTGCGGCCACAACGCAGAGTACTAACCACTATACGATCACGGCCACATGGCCTTTGGATTGCTTTGTTGTTGTGGTTAAATGTTTGGAGCTTAGTATTACTCTTACATCTTAATGGGTTTCCTTGAATCTTTTGATCACAAAAGACAGTCAAGTTCCAACGGTGGTTTACCTTGTACTGTGACTTTTTCCTTTATGGTTAAGGTTTGTCTTTTAAATCAAGATGAAAAGCAATTAACATTAAAACCATAGAGACCTAATGATTTCTTAAAGGAGTGAAAGTGAAGGGTTAAGATGTCTTTTTGCACATGCCTAAGCAGCATTTATCTGTCATTTGGCTCTTCTCATGTGTAAATGTCCTTTGATAATCGGTGTGTAGTGGATTGTTCTGGGAAATAGAGAACGTGGTGTTTTTTTGTTTTAAGCTAAAGTTGATACCGAGCTAGCCAGGAGTCGAACCTAGAATCTTCTGATCCGTAGTCAGACGCGTTATCCATTGCGCCACTAGCCCTACAGAGAGTGAGAAAATATGGGGCCTCAAACAGGGAAATATGCGTGAGCTGTCCAGTTTAAAGTTTTGTCAAATGGAACGGAGGCTGCACTAAATGAAAGCACCAAGGTAAAACACTAACCCCTCCAGCTACTGCCGTGCCCCGGATTCGAACCGGGGTTGCTGCGGCCACAACGCAGAGTACTAACCACTATACGATCACGGCCACGTGGCCTTCTTATTGCTTTGTTGTTGTAGTTAAATTTCAAGTTCCAACACTGGTTTACCTTGCACTTTTACTTTTCCCTTTATGGTCAAGGTTTGTCTTTTAAATCAAGATGAAAAGCAATTAACATTAAAACCACAGAGGCCTAATGATTTCTGAAAAGAGTGAAAGTGAAGGGTTAAGATGTCCCTGCATCTGCTGAATTATCCCAGTTTACTCCTAATAGTGGTTTATGCTGCTTCACCCATAGATCAAATACATTATCTAAAATAAAAATAGGCTATTTAAAAATATCAAAGTAAAGGGCAGCAACGCAACAGTCTATTGTGCAAACAACAATAAAATCAGAAATGGACTTTTACTGTGGTGTGACAATAGAGATGATACATGATGTCTAGGATACATGATGACGCAGTAAATGGACCTGAGGTTGCCTTTTTTGCAGAGATGTGGGTAAAAGAGGGGCCACACCCCGCGGATGACCCCTCCACGGGAAACCATAAAAAGAAGAACAGAAGTCTGTCTTCAAAGCAGACTATTTTCTTAGTCTGACGAGTAGACATGTTTTTCATTTATTTTTATGATGGCAGCACGTTGTGTTATTGCATGTTTCTATTACATATTTAAGTTTGCTGCGCAAAGAGTTGAATTAAACAGTGACTTGCAAGAATGGCACGTCTAACCAAATATCCACAGTACTGAAAGGAGTGTTGGGGGATTTAATTCTGCCACATTAAATTAGCATTTAACCTGTTTTGTTGTATATGATGACATCTCCTATGTGTCCGCATGAGGAAAGGACAAGGCTTGAACTTGACATCACATTGCTGAGAGTGAAAATATCGGGCTACTTTATAAATTAAAAAATGGATTAAAATGTTCCTGTAAATGCGGTGATCAAGTTAAAGTTTCGCAATTGTTTTATTAAAGTTTTAATTAACTTTAAATGTTATAAATGTTACTGTAACACGCTGTAATCAATAGCTTAATATGCTTCATAATATATATGAGCACAATGTGGTTCTGATTTATTTTCATGAATAAAAACCTTTCAAACTCCACCGCCCTACCCCAGTACCACGTGACAGAGCTAATGTCAACACTTGTTGCCATGGAAATTTGACCGGACAGTCAATACTCTGCTGTCTGTAGTTACACTATAAACTGGAGAGTTAATTTAAACTACTATTTTATGACATTATTCTTCAGTATTTTGATTAAGCGTCCGGATAAAATGCTACTAGCATAACTTGTTTACAAAATATAGTAGGCTATATACAGTTAGAGCTAACTGACATGGGACTGTTCAGTTAAACTATTAAGAATATTTATTCCCGTTGTAAAGTCAGCTGAGAGGCAGTAATATAAAATACGGTACCTGAAAGGTTATAGGAGCTGCAGGTCGTGTAGGATGTCCTCCTCCTTACGGCCATTGCTTTAATCCTCCAACAAAGATTATCTGGATCAGTCTGCGAGTCAAGATAGACTCAAAAGGCCCATATGGACAGTTAGCTGCTGTTAGGTGTCCACATGACCTGCCAGTAAGAAAACAGTCCGCTCTGTTAGAGAGCAACACTTTACAGCTGGTCTCAATCATCTATATTGCGTCTGTGAAACAATAATCTCCAATAGGTTACTACTATATATAGTAGGCAACACTCAGCAGAGGTGTTTTGGCTCGGGAGTGTGCATGTTTACACTTAATTTTGTGTCTTTGATTAAATTGTTGTACAGCAGTGCGTCTTTGTCCCACCACCATTTAGCCTATTAAGACTTAACATATCTCTTCAGCTTTGGGTGGCTGGTTAATAATTTAGTTTACATGAGCCCCACCTTGTGGAGCAGCTTTAGAGGTACATCCCCAAATTAGCTCTAATTAGTTAGTTCAGTCTTTAATAGGCTACCTGTTCTGTTTGACCAACCAGTTTACAAACCAAGTACACTTGTAGGCTACATTTACTATTAAAATTGCTCAAAATAACTGTCATAAATTATTCAATTGAAAACAAAATAGTTTTGTATAACCCTACATAATTATTATTATTATTGTTGTTGTTGTTGTTGTTGTTATTACTATCATCATCATTATCATCATCATCATCATCATCAATAATAATAATAATAATAATAATATCGATCTATTATAATAAGCCTGTTAATCCTCATCCTATCAACATATTTAATATAAAAGGACTACCAACTAGGGTCCTTGGGGACCCCAAGAATAAACTACTGTAAGAATCAACCATCATAGCAAAATGTTAACTTATTTCATCTTCTCAAAATGTCATTAATGTCCTCTGAAAGAAATAAACAGATCATCATTATTTTAGGAAAGTTAGTTAATTTACATATTGTGTAAAACGAAAATACTTCTTTAATACAATACCCACCATAGTGTGTGACACTTTAAATTAGGACCCATGACAAACATGAACTTGATAAATAGTTCCCCCAGAAACCCAATACATTGGTATTTTTAAAAAGCACCAATTCAAACAGAAACAGAAAACAAGATATGAAGTCATTCGGAACAAATTGTTTGACAAATTCATTAAAAATCGGAATGATAGAATAAAGAACCTGTGAGATATGACAGAAAGTATTCCTCTGTACCCCAGTCGGTAGGATTAAGGTTAAGGTTAAATTAGACGTGGCGTAAGTGTGTGTGCGCAGTGGGAAAATGTGTGTTTAATTTATTACACTATGTTAAAAAAAAATCTTCTTAATGACCATTAAACAATAGAGACCGGAGCCGAAGTATCAAAATTTAACAGAATTTATTTTCTTGTACAAGAAGGGGCGTTTCACAATGCAACACACAGGATGAGGTTACAAAGAAAAAGGCTCCTGCAACGAGTTTTTATATACCTTAAGTGGGCGTTACAGTTCTTTTCTTAATCTATCAAAATACAGACTTATAGATAACGTCATGTCTGTTTTCAGTTTTCCTGTCCAGCAGCCATTTTGCCCAACTGACCCCCAGTTTCCTCTTTACAAATATAATGCTGAACTTCTTTTAACCTTAGCTGATACGTCTGCTGATTTTGCAGAGTTGCAGTACAAGGCAGGAACAATTCATCATGATCTAGATAAAATAGTAACACTCATACACAGTGTAATCATATTTTTTATAACACATAACACAACAAAAAAGTAAACAACTACTAGCCTACTTTTGTCTTTTTTGCATCAGTGTCATTTCTACCTTCTGGGGAAGAAATACACACTCTGCCAGTATACTGTATTACATAAGCGGGTTATGTAATAGCGCCGCTGCGTGCAGCCCCGTGCGGCTCACTGGTGAGCAGTTTATGGTCCAGCAGGACACAGATGTCGCGAGCAGGATCTGTATCCATCCATGATAACCACTGACATGTCTCCTGTGAAGCTTGAGAGTTCAGGTAAGCCTCTTCCACTATGTGGATGTTTCAGCTGCACAGAGGAAAGTGCAGTTTATTCACCTGCTGATTGTTTCAGAGCTCAGTCATTGCGGGCGGCGGCATGACACACGAGACCATGCTCACTGTAATCGTTTCGCATCTTTATATATATTTTTGAAAACAAGGCTTGATATCGGTTGTGATCTGATTTGACTGTTGGTTACTGCAGAGTTGACGATCAAGCCTGATCAAGACTGCATGTGTTGGCAGTACAAACTGTTCTTTTAGCTTCTCTCTGCAAGAGCCCCGCTGTGTCAGATTTCAATTTAACAGGCTGCTGTACATGTAATATGCATAAGACTGCAGTTAGTACATTATTGTTATGATTAAGTAGCTATAGGCTGCAGTCGCAAGATGAACTTCGATGGTTAATGACCCATACAGTAAGTGAAGAGAATTACAAAACACACACTGTGACAAACAGTGCTCAGCTTTGAAGAGAGGCGCAATATGTGTAAAAACAGTTATAGCTTTAGTTGCATTACTTTAAGACATCATCAAAACTCAGAGGCATTTTATTGATTAAAAACTGATTTAAAATACTACTCAGCGATCAAAGGGCTACATAAATAGGCCAGCATATTTTTTTATCACCAAAACATGAGAAATTATTTATATTCATTTTACATGCAGAGATTAATTATGTATGTATGTATTATTTATGTACAAGCCATTTTCTGGCAGTAATACAGAGGTAAATAGGATCAATGGCTTCAGTCCATGCTAACAGAGGAGCTATCTGTTACAAATAACTTAAGTCAGATGCCTTAATTAACACTGGAATCTGCCATGGAGAGCATTCATCATACAGCTGAGTTGTGTGTTTAAAATTGTTGAGGTTTCATCAGACAAACACTGACCTTTAGCAGAGTTCCTCTGTTCCACTGTTGCTATTTTTCAAAAATGAGCCAAATTGTTTGAGTTTTTTCAATTTCACAGTCAACTAAGACCAAACGAAGCAGTTTATTCTATCTATTCGTCTCTCAGTTTAAAGCAAGATTTCAGTCATTTTTCCTGAGTTATCAAGATCAGCTTTCTTACGAAAGATGTGTAATAATGCAGTTAACATACAAACCTGTCACCAACACTGACGTTGAGATACTTAAAAACAAAATTTAAAAAAGATCATCATGACTACATGAACAAGAATATTTCAGAGCTCTTGCACACAGACTGTTAACACTGGATGTTAAAGTCAACAAAATCTGAGGTTAAAGTTCAGCTAAGCTCATTTTGTTTGTTGACCAAACAGTGAATTTGTGTCATGTCAAGAAGAACTGAATAAACTGTAACTAGAAAAGTTGTAACATAGTGTAACAAATGTATAAATAAACAACAAATGTATAAATAAAGAGCAGGGGTTTTGTACATTTTAGCACAACTATTATATTATAATTATACTATAATTTCTGTCAAATATTTGAGTACATTCATATATCCAGTTGACTTTTTTTTTTATCTTGTCACTCTTAGAATAGAGATTATTCACACTGCACTCAGCTGAAACCTTCTTAGAGATAAATTACATTTTTCTCTCTCTGCTGCATGCCGAGGAGCCTCAGTCCTGCTCAGCTGCAAGAAATACTGTTGAGATGTAAAACATTATATACCCTCTGGCTAAACACTGGTGTGGTTGAGTGCAGTAGAATCCATCATGTGTTGACACAAAAATAGGGCATATTTACGAAGTACATTGACAAGAGGAAGAAGTATTCCTAACATGTTGTATATTAAGTGTATTATTTTCATTGGACATTGTAGGCTGTTGCTCAGTAGTCTGGTTTATCAGATGAGAAACTTTATTTTTACCAGATTTTACCCTGGCTCAGGAGCCAAAAGCTGACCAACAGTGAGTAGCAGTTTGAATGCATTGCCTTAATACTGTATATGTGTGTGTCTCCTACAGATGATGCCAAACCTGTTGAGAATGGCAAAGAATGCGTCACCACAGTACTGAAGGGGCTGGAGACGATCGCTCCTCTGGTCTGCTCTGTAGAGGAGACCCCTGAGCCGATCTCCACTGAAGTACAAGGGACCATTCCCTCCTGGATCAATGGCAACCTCCTCCGCAACGGCCCAGGGAAGTTTGAGTTTGGAAACACACAGTGAGTTCAACAACAGGAGACACTCGCTGACAGCTGCGCAACACAAATGAAAGTTGTTTTTGTATGTTGTATGTTGATCTGATTAAGACTAATGTCTGTACTTCACCACAGCTACAACCACTGGTTTGATGGGATGGCTATGCTCCACCAGTTCAAGATTGAGAACAGTAAGGTGACATATATGAGTCGGTTCCTACACAGCGACGCCTACAAGAAGAACAGTGAAAAGGACCGCATCGTGATGTCTGAATTCGGTACCCTCGCCATGCCCGACCCCTGTAAAAACTTCTTCCAGCGCTTCCTGTCTCGCTTTGAGATGATGGGTGAGTAGACTGAATGAGAAGAGATGGGATAAATTTAAGTTTAAATGGATCATGTGTGACAAAGGAGAGTGGTTGTGGCCGTGGCATGTGGCATGCAACTGTAGCTGGTTTGTTGACTCATTGCGCAAGAATGTTGCTTCACATGATTTCTAACTTGCTCTGTGGTATAAATGAAACAACAAGCACATATTTTGTGTTGCAGTAAGACCAGTTTTGAAAATTGGGAAGGAGCAGGAGAGGAAAAATGTAGATCAGTTGGAAGGAAAGAACACTTTATTCAGTTTTAATCACTAATATTACTGTAGCCATTGCTCTAAAACGAGGGGTGCACCTACAGTAAATGTTGCTGTTCAGAAAAATGAGAAATATCTGAGTCATGTCAAAGAACCTGTCTTTTTTAAATGTCTTGAATAAGAAGTATATGTGTTTGGACAAACTCTGTGGTGAGGCCAGGGGTGGAGCAGCTTAAGTACTGTGTATCCACCAAGCTTACATAATAACATGTGATACAGTGGGGAACCAGAGAGGGAAACAGTCATTTCTAAAATATGTTACCGTCTTTTTTTTTTCTTCAGTAAATTATGGAGGCACCAATGCAGAACAGTTTACTGAGACTTCTGTTAAAGGAAAAATGCTTTCAGTAATCCTGTGTGTTTCTCTGTTACAGAGCCCACAGACAACGCTAGTGTGAGCTTTGTGAAATACAAGGGCGACTACTACGTCAGCACAGAGACAAACTTCATCCACAAAGTGAACCCAGAGAACCTAGAAACACTGGAAAAGGTATGATGATGACCGTCACGCAGTAACACATGTAGTGTCCAATCATCATTTTTCTACTCCTACAGCAGCATCTACAGTAGTGACAACACACACTGATCCTTCTCATTCTTGTTATATTTTATAGGTGGACTGGAGCAAGTTCATTGCTGTAAATGGAGCCACTGCACACCCACACTATGACCCTGATGGTACAACCTACAATATGGGCAACTCCTATGGCAGCAAAGGTCAGTTCCAATAAGGTTTACACAGTTCCACAGGTGAATTGTTTGTTTCTGTAAAAGTTGTTACAAGGTCTTATTTTCCTGGCTATTGCAGGAGCCCTGTACAACATCATCAGTGTACCTCCTGAGAAGAAAGATGCCAAAGACACCTTACAAGGAGCCAAAGTTCTCTGTTCTATCGTGCCTGCTAACAAGTCCCATCCCTCCTACTACCACAGCTTTGGTAAGCCGGCACTCCTGGATATTATTCATTAGTGTCTTTCATCCTCTGCCCTGAGCTACAAACCCCAGTAATACCTTTACTCCTCCTTCCAGCCATGTCTGAGAACTACGTGGTGTTCATTGAGCAGCCAATTAAGATGAACCTGCTGAAGATAGTCACATGCAAGCTGAGGGGGAAGGCTTTGAGCGAGGGCATCTACTGGGATCCCAATCAGGAAACTGTCTTCCACCTGGTTCACAAGAAAACAGGCGAGGTGAGATGCGACTGAGATGGTTAGGGGTGAGGATTTATTTATGCCTCGAAGGGATGGAGACACTTTTACAATGGAGTATCACTTGAAAAAAGAAAAACAAGAGGAGGATTACAGGTTGATAACTCTTAAGACTGTGTTTTCTGTATCATACAGGTCAGCTCAGTGAAGTACCACACCAAAGCCATCTCCACCTTCCATCAGATCAACGCCTTTGAGGAAGATGGCTTCCTGATGCTCGACATGTGCTGCTCAGACGACGGCCAAGCTATCAACAACTACCTCATCCAGAACTTACGCAAAGCAGGAGATGCACTAGATGAGGTCAGCATAGACTTACGTAAACAAATTAATCAACACTATTTTGTGTTGGAAGGAAGGAAAAATACACCATCAGATACTCTTATACTGGTAGATATTATCAGAGCAATCCAGCATGTGCTCCAGGTTTTCGTTGAATCTGCTTTTCCTCATTTTTCCTTGTGTTCATCAAACTTTTTTCTTTTTTTTACTAAATAACTGCTTAATATGCTTGGAAGTAAACTTTTTCAATGTAAATTTGTTGCCTTCTGTTTGACTATAGTTTTGGATTTGTAAATCAAATAATCAGTTACATTTTCAAGGGTTCTGGCATTTTACATCATTTTTTTCAGTGTTTTTTCAATAAGAGACAAAAGGGCAATCATAAAGAGGTTTATCTCTAACATGCACACATGCTGCATTGCTCCTGTACTTCCCAGGTGTACAACACTATGTGCAGGGTTTTCCCTCGGCGATTTGTTCTACCCCTTAATGTGACCAGTGAAACACCAACAGGCCAGAACCTGAACACACGGCCCTCCAGTACAGCAACGTGTGTCAAAACCAGCAAAGATAAGGTGAGTTGAAAACATGAAACTTCTTATCCTCACAGATTGGTATCTATAATAGTGTGAATTTCTAAATGTACACTATCTCATCAGAAGAAATACTAGACGCAGCGTTGAAACAGGAGATCACACTCAGTAACATCAGTTGTACAGTCGTAGACTGGGGAGAATACATCTACTAATATACAGAACAGTTAAATAATTAAAAAAATAAAAACAGTATACTGGCTCCAGGGATGCTAATGTCAATTTGTTGCTTAGTCAGTTTATCCACCACTTTGGTCCAGACTGAAATATCTCAACAATTATTACTATGAAATTGTGTAGCAGTGGGGATGAAACAGTTCACATCTTCTATGGTGTGTTTTAACAAATTCAAAAGTACTGAATTCATGAAATCAACAGGTATAGCTAAGAGGCTGGATTCATTTAAGCCAAAAGCCACAAATAAACCACAATTCTTCCTTTTCACACAAGCATCCCAAACTGAAGCTGATGCTCAGTGAACTCACGGAGGGACGACAAAAACTCTGCTGACTATACGTGACAGTGACCCGTTGATCCTCTCTTTGTCAACAGGTGTTCTGCCATCACGAGGATCTCCATGGAGATGACCTCCACAAGTACGGTGGCCTGGAGTTCCCTCAGATAAACTATGACAGATGTAACACACGGCCGTACCGTTATTTCTATGGCTGCGGGTTCAATCACCTGGTGGGAGACTCTCTGCTCAAGATGGACCTGACAGACAAGACGCTCAAGGTGTGTGTGTGTGTATACATCCTTGGACAATGACTGTATTTACCATTATGTAATAAAACAGCTGCCATCATGGTATATGATAGTAATCAGCTTTATCAGCTAAATCGCAATAATTTTCCCTTTAACAAACAGCAGTACAATTCTGCACTTCTGTTTTAATTGTGATATCAAACATGTCACAACAGCTGCTACTACTATTATTTAATTGAAGTATATTCACCCTACTGCTGTTTTTGTCAGAATTAGTCAACATCCTCTCTGCCTTAATGTGGCCTTCCCCGTCCTACAATATAACTTTGTACACAGTAGCACAGATTTGTCTATGATTTCAACCACAATTAGTCAGTACAAACTGTATATAACATTTTGAGATCTCATATTCGCTTTCATGTTGAGAGTTAGATGAGAAGATCGATGCCCCTCTTAGACATGAGAGTGAACAAGCGTGTTTTCCAACATGTTAAACTATTCCTTTAAAACAGAGAAACATTGAGAAGTCAAGTACAATTTAAACATTACCAAGAACACAAATACGATTTATGTATATGTCTATGAAGGTGCAATCTAGAGAAATAATAGGCTAATATTACAAGTAAAAAAAAAAATCCACAAATTTAAATGTAAAATCCCAGTTGCAGTGATAATAAATGACCTAACCTCACTCTGCTATGTTAAAGTTAGAACACTGTACATCAAAGCTGTTTAGTTTATTTGATGGAAGAATAATATACAGAAGTGTCCTGCTTCAGGGAGGTTATAAGTACAATAAAGTATTTAAAATACTTTTCAGATGAGTAAGTTGTTAAGGTTATGAAACATTTAACTCTTGTGTGTGACCTCAGGTCTGGTACCAGAAAGGTTTCTACCCGTCAGAGCCTGTGTTTGTGCCGTCACCTGATGCCGTGGAGGAGGACGATGGTGTCATCCTCTCGGTGGTTCTCACCCCCTCACAGGTAAGACTCTGTTCTGTTTCTGTTCCTGAAAATTAAAGTTGTGCAGGAGCTGTAGGAAAGGTGACCCCTATTTCTTTTTTTTTAAAGCTTTAGTAGTAAAAGTGCTGGTCATTGTGTAGTTACATCACTGTTGTAATGTGCCACAATTCTGTTGTGTCTCAGTTAATCTACCTTTTATGTGTCTGCAACAGTCATTTATAATCTCCATGCCACTGTGTTGCTACTGTAGGTTATATTGATGTCATTGGTTCAGGGGTGCTGGAAGTTTAGTTACCACCAGGCAGCAGGCCTGTGAGTCGACCTGAGTCTGGTTGTTTTTCTCTTCCGAGTCTGATATCAGCCGGACACATAATCCATCATAAATATACATGAGGAAGATGAGCAGAGTCATAAATATTCATAGACAAATTTACACAAAATGAATTTTGATAGTTCAAAGTTTGAAATTACAAACAGAGCAACAAAACTTTCTGAAGCATAATGGCAGAAAACTTGTTCTCTGGTCATCTCAGTGCTGCCAATAATAAAAATTTTACAACTCTGCAGAGAGAGAGAAGATTATAATTCACAAAAAATTCTGTCAGTGGGGTTTTGTTGGAAATTGGAGCAGAAACAAATGCTATTTTGGATTTGTGACTAATGTATAAATCAAACTAGGGCAGCAGTTAATTATTATTTTCATTCTGATTAATCTGCCAATTATTTTTCTTGGTAAATCAATTTAATTGTTTAGTCTACAAAATATGAAAACATTTTAAATTATTCGTTTTGTCTGACTGGCAGCCTAAAACCCAAATATATTCAATTTATAACAATAAAAACAGAGAAATCCCTCACTGGCGAAGCTGGAACCAGTGAATATTTCTCATTTTTGCTTGAAAAATGACTGAAACGATTTATTGATCATCAAGGTCCCTGCTGATTAATTTTGTTAAAAGCACCTTGAAAAGAAAAACGTCTTTTTAACTCTGAACAATACAGATTTTTTTTTACATCTGAAATATAACTGCAAAAAAAAAATAGTCAGTTGTACTGTTTACTAACTTTAAATTTAAATTAAAGTTAAATTATATTATTTCTATTATAAGAGGCATGTGGAAGAGTGTGAACCATCTTGTGGTGTTCCAGCACATCTGGCTTGAATTTTTGTGCCACAGTACATTATAAATGTCCTCACTTCTATTAACTGTGCTATAGTCAATCAGCACTGTGAGGACTGTACAGTGCAAATGCAAAATATCTAATATGGCAAATTAAATTTCCAAAATAGATTCCTTTAATCATTAATTCATTCATCCAGTCTTTTTTTTTTTGATCAATGGCAAACACTCAACACCAAGGATGGTTTTAATACTCTGTGGCCTTGTGCACAATTACACTTTTTAAAATATGTTTTGGTCCTTAAGGCTCTTCTTAAGAAATAACTCTGAAGGCCACAGGGTTTGGTTTGGGAATTGTTTACAGTTTTAGTCACTGGTGTGTACAAAGAAGCATTCATGTACTGTTATTGACATTACATAACAAGCTCTCTGTGGTTTTGTGTAGTAATTCCACCAAATGTTTCTCTCCAGGATAAAGGAACATTCCTCCTGATTTTAAATGCCAAGACATTTGAGGAGCTGGGAAGAGCCAACGTGCCTGTTAACATGGCCTACGGCTTCCATGGTACCTTCAACGCCTCTGCATAAATCCATATTATCTGTTTGTGAATGATAATATAATACAAGGAATAGTAAACACAGTGTTACACATATAACCACTATATTCCTGATGGAATACTGAGTTACTGTATGCTGAAGATGGATGCAGTGTTCTGTTACTGACTGAATGAAGATGAAGTTTATACTTTTCTAAATTGATTTCTTGTTTGGACCAAACTTCCAATGATGACGGCATTAAGAGTGTTTAAGCACTTCATTAATTCTGAGATACACATACAGTTATTATTAATAATACTCATTTTGTACAAACTTAAAACTGACAGATTTCTGTACTTAAGGATACATCAACAGAAGACTCATGAGTTATTATGAGACATTAAACATGTAATGTTCAGGTAGCAGGATGCTTTAATTACCACACCACCCAAGTGCAAACTGAAATCTCTCTTTAAATACATACTTTTTTACTCTTTTTTTTTTTTTTGAAAAATATTTTTTTACAGGTTGGATGACTTTTCTACTCTCTGTGCGTCATTAAATATTTACCTCTGTAAAACTGTCAAGTGTGTTTACTTTGTCTATCTGCTGTGCATCCCACACAAGTTCATGTTCAGAAACACAGTATGCTCACTTCACATATTAAAGCAGCTGTTTCACATAATATGTTGACAGGGCTCTATTATTAGTTGAATTACACGTACTATTATTATACAAAGAAAGACAGGAAATTGGTAGCAAAGTGTTAGCAATAGCAAGATAGCAATACAGTTTTGAAGCTACAGATAGCTGCAGATGGGAGTTTTTTGTAGATATTTAAATACCATTTGCTAAATACTGTATCTCCACACATCTTTCAGTGCTAATGTGGCTGTCATACAAATTTCACTGTGACATCTGATAAATTTGGTGATGAAAGTACTGCTGTGTGGTTCTGTGTTAATTAACATTAATGGATTGAGGCATCAACAAGGCTAAAAAGCAACATTTGTAAAAGTGTAAACCATAGTTTGTGTCTAGCTAAAGTGACCTCATCCTGGATATAAAATGCACAGTAAGTATAGACCTGCTGACTTTCACTCCTCGTTGGTGGTCTCTCTTTGTTCTTTTTTCTCACTTCCTTTGCTGTCTTTGTCTCTTAATTTGAATTTTCTTAAATGATTCCAATCTGTTATTTTTCCCACAATCTGCACATAAAAAGACTTGTAAAATTAAATTTCACACTATTTTTATGTCAAAAGTAAACCACTGGGTTTCCATTATCAACTGTTAGTTTTTAAAGCACAATCCAGGATCTGTTTCACAACATGGATTTATTCAGAGTAAGCCTAGAAATGAGCTTACTGGGTTGGGCAGCAGCAAATGATAAATAAATATAAATATTATTTTTATATTTAATGCTTTTTTTTTTTTAGACTGTAATGTGTATATACAGTATATGGAAACTGCATACTGTAGGTACTGAATTGAAACTATAAATCCATGTATTATTATTCTGGATATGATTATTCCCATATATAAAGGGGAAGGTATAATAAGGTATAATCACTCATCATTTTTACTTATGCAAATTTTAATACATTTTCAGTCAACTATGAAACAGAACATATAATTATTATCACTCCAACAGTATTTCTCAGGTTAAGGTTGAGGAAACCACTTTACTGGGGGGAGAATATCCTCTGAGGAAATCATTTGAATTACTGTGACTAGACAGAAGACTAATACTAGTAATAATATACCAACACAGTGCATTTATTGCTAGTTTTCAAAAGCTGATTAATTGCGTCCAGTGGTCCACTTGTTTTATTTGCAAAAACACCAAATATCAAACCAGTAAAAACAGGTGCTGGCATGAATGAAGCGGCTCTGACTGTGCTTTTTTATCTGCAGAAGAAATCCTTACATCATCCACTAGAGGTCAGCACGAAATGCCATTTCAGGCACTTTCAGTCATATTCTGAATCTGCAGAGTCAGAACCTGAACTCACTACCTGACCAGGATGTGTTAATAAAAATGTCAAGAAAAAAAAAAAATAGAGCAGAGACAAAAAAAAAACTGTTGCATGTTGTTTGTGTGTAATTGGACCACCTTGGTTTGTGAGCAGCAACAATGCAGCGGCTCCCTTCAGTGAGTGTTGTACTCTCTGTATTGTAACCTTTGTGCTCTCTCTGCTTTCAGCTGTACGATTGTGAATCTTAACGGATCCACTTTCTGGCTCATACAACTGTTTCAACAAAGATGTGAGGCAGGGGTAACGTCTCTGAAGTAGGAGGGCTCAACATGGGTACACCAGCTATAAGAGGGATCCAACCTGTGACCTTCTGACAAAGGGACAGTCTGTAACCGCCAGCCCACCCTGCCACTTCAAAAACGCACTGCAAACACTGGAGGAGCCTGGCATTGAACCTCAGACGGGTTATTTCCAAGTCTGTGACCCTAACAACTGCATTTATAAGACACTTGAGACAGAGTGCCTCCACTGAAAAAAAATAAAAAAGTAGAAAAGACAAGATGCAAGAAAAGATTATTCAAGAGCAGCAGTAGCAAAAAATAAAGGAGCACATTAGGTAAAAATTGAACTAAAGATAAAAAAGATCTGGAGCAGATCAAAATCAAAGCAATGAATTACAGCAGAATACTAACTGCAGCTTGCCATTTCACTTTTTAGGCTGCGTGTGTGGCCAGAGAACAGATGCGCATTTCCATAGAGGAGTGAACAAAAGGGAAAAGAAAAAAAAAAACTCTCTCTGTGTGTTCCTGACAGCCGGTTAAAGGAACAGGAACCAAACTTCTACAAACGAAAGCTCTAAATCTAAAGCTCTTTTTTTCTCCCTCTGACCAATCTAAGTTTTTAAAGTTTTAGGGATGCTTTTGGAGTACAGAACATGCATTATTGATGGTTACAACTATGGCTGCAGATGGTACATTATGTTAGAACAATGGTGATTTCTACAAATCAAAAAGGATTTCAAGAACAATATGTGACCAAACATTTTTTTCCCCCCCGGTCTGAGACTTTCAAGGAGTTCCACATCAAGTAGACTACTCATCACCGACTTCTGAGTGTGCATTATTCTCTACAGGAAGCCACACAATCAATGTGTTAGTACATTCAAATACTTTGTGTAACCACCTGAAGGCATGTGGCATGAAAAGACAAAATAAACCTATCAAAAATAATTACAGCTATAAATCAAAGATTTGACATGATTTTACATTGGTCCACTTCATTTAGAACAGCTCATTGAACAGGAATCCACCAGCTGCTTCTTTCGATTTATTCTTCAAAGAGAAGTACTGACAGAAATCTTCCCTGTAGCAAAGCTGGAAGCAAACAAATCCCTGTTATTATCCCTTTAAAATAAGTTGCTATTTATGGCACATTGGTACATATACTGAGAGATCTGTATTTGTTTTTCAACTAGCATTCATAGTTGGTTAAATGTTCTTATTCAGCACTTCTGTACTTCATAATATCTATTGAAGCAGTCAAAGTTTCTCAAGTCCGGAACTGTGATTTTTTTCCCCAGGATAATAGTTTGTGATCAGCTGTGTCATAGGAAGGACAGCATTTATTTTTAGCTTGTTGGAGATGTAAATAGCTCCGAAAGCTGCTGCCTTTTGTGTAAATTTAAGAAATGCTTGAAGTCAGACATCACTGGGATCAACTGTGCTGTCATAGTCACTGGAAAACTGATAAGACGTGTTATCAGAACATTTTAATGTACTTAGGGATAAGTTTAAGGCATATTGATATTGTTAGGCTTATGCTTAGTCAATGCTAAGCATAAGCCTAACAGTGACAGACCCTCTATATAACAATGGGGAACTGCAAATTTAAACATAGTCAGTTATTGACAATTCACTACTCACTAAATTTTACTTATAAGCTTAAAGCAGAGCTCTTTATTTACATCTGTAAATTAAATTACTTTTTGGCCACTTGGGGGCACAACATAGATATACAGTATTATTGTTTTATACATTTCATACTGAATGGTGAACGTGTTTACTTTATTTACATAAGCAGACACAAGCAACATTGATATTTGGAGTTTGTGCAAGTCCAATATTCATTGTCTTTGTAGCTCTGTTCTGGTGTCCACCAACTCCTGAGGGAAATATCTGAATCTTTAGTTGCTAAATGCTAAACTGTGTTCACCAGCTAGGTGCTAACTTTGTCTGTCTGCTGTTTGGTGCAGGGCAGGTTGCATACAGTGGGTTTTTAGAACTTTTCACCAAAAACAGCTGCCTGCTGTGGCTGTAAATGACACTGATAAGAGCGATGAGTGTGAACCAAAACTGTAAATTTGCCACAATTATGAGCCAAAAGACGCTATAATGCTTCAGACGGGGTGCTAATAATTCTCTGTGGATTTGTCACTGTGAGCAGAGACCCCTTTTACAGGTGGTCATTCTATGGATTGTTTATATAAAAATATTGATTAGAGCAGCTTTAACTGTTAAAAGTAGTGATACAGTACAGTAGCTATTGAGTGGTAAATATAAGTTATCTTTATGCAGTACAAAATGTATATGAAACACTATTGTGGGGTTCAGAAAACAGCAGGCCATTCGCCAAATCTGGCCCTCCACCAAAATGATTCACCATCCCAATGTAATTTTATATTTTTCCTTATTGAGCCATTGCACATCAAAAAGTTAATTGGTCCTGTTTTCAGTTCTTCTGGCTGGTTGGAGATATGTTAAGAATTTCATGAGCTCCCGAAACCCAACAGACCTTTTTCGCAATAGGCATTTTGATGTGTCACAGTTGGAAAAGCACAGATGTTGATAATAAATTGAATGATGGCTGAATTCCATTTAGCTGGCTTACTAGGACACTCGAACAGACCAGAGACATCGTTAATGTTATTAATAACACCTGTGCTTTTCCTACTATGATAAGTCAAAATGTCTGCTGTGGAAGTACTTTAAAAAAACATAAAGGTATAAGTATGATATCAAAAATCTAAATTAATCTGATCTGACAAGAGTTGTGACACTGTTTGCACAAAAGTTGGTAAACTTTTCAAGTTACAGTGTGGTCTGCTTACAGCTGCAACAACAAAAAAAAGGTCAGTGATGAACATGTCAATGAAGCAGTCTTTACACGCCCACACAGTCCTGAGGTCTAATTAGTGAAAGTGAAAACACTTGTGTGGGTGCCCCATGTATATGTCAAAGGTCTATTATGCATAAAATAATGTAAACATAAAACACTGTACGTTTCAATGCAAAAACAATTAACTTCATTAACCGTGTAATAATCAATACCTTCCATATGGAGAGAGGCATAAAAAATGCATTATGTGCCTCATTCTGCATCTGATTATTTAATGGTAGAGACCACATATGATGCTGAAATAAAGTATGATAAATTCACAGTACCAGACAAATACCTGATTAATAACAACACCATTTCATTTAAATAAAACAATGCCTCTCTTCTTCTCTCTTCATCTCGTAAACTAAAACAATTTTCAGTCCACAGCATTATTTTGGAACCACTGCAGCTTTAAGACATAGCTGGCCTGACTTTGACTGGGTAAGATAAATAGTTCTCTGACCATTTTTCCTTTAAAAATTCATCCACTATTGTTTTTCACATTTTTGTGAGAGACGTGATGTCTTCTATCTGTGGATGCTGGAATTGACTCTAGGCTAGTTTAAAACTGAGGCTGAATGATTTAAAAAGATAGTTTCCAATAAGTCTTTTTCACTGAAGACATTTTTACATTGCACAGTAGGAAAAGCTAACGTGTAAATAATAAAATTAATGGTGGCTGAATTCCATTTAGCTGCTTCAGTTTCAAGGTCCCTATAAAGTGTATGGTCTCACTATAACTGTGTCTGAAATCACTCCCTCATTCACTACTCCCTGTATAATATACTCTACAGTGAGCAGTAGGCTAAATTGAGATTTCTGACACTTATTAATCATCATCATTTTGGGTCATCACTGACAGGTGTGGAGTCGTACAATGGTAATTTTCACATCTTTGCAGAGTTGACATGCCAGGGAATTTTTGAGGGTACTATACAGTATTTAAAGTATTTCACACTCAGAATTTGAACACTCAAATATAATTATGGTGCACTGTAGTGAAGAGGGAGTGATAACGGACACAGCTTGTCACACTGGCTTAAAGGGGCACTTGAATATAACGGTGCTATTGCTAATGTTAATAGTAACACCTGTGTTTTTACTAGTGTATGACAAGTCAAAATGTGATATCTGTCTGAGAGAAATAAGTCCAGGTATTTTACAGCAGTTATAGGTGTGCTGGTCCACTGCACAGGCCAGGAATACAGTGATGTTATGTTAATATAGATTTATGAACCTCCAATTTAAATAAATGGTATTATATGAACAATATTCAAGCACATGTGAGAATTAAAAAAAAGTCAATGTCACTATTGTGCTTGTTTTGGCCTCCAAGTAAGCACTGCTAAAAAAGAAACAGTTTGTTGACCAAAGTGATTGCAGATCTTATGCTTAATTCCTGCAAGTTAGATGTTGTTTTTACATTTCTGTTCGTGTTTGAATTGCATAAAAAAGATACAACATGTGATTTATCAAGCTTTAGTGGTGTTGGTAGATGTATTTTTGAACTTTGGAGTTAGCCAGGCTAGCTGTTTCTCCCTGCTTCCTGTCTTCATGCTAAACTAAGCTAACCCAGTCCCGGTTCTGGCTCAGTAGCTAACA
Source organism: Thunnus albacares (assembly GCF_914725855.1). Taxonomy (NCBI): domain Eukaryota; kingdom Metazoa; phylum Chordata; class Actinopteri; order Scombriformes; family Scombridae; genus Thunnus; species Thunnus albacares. Next base: position 11,292,536 of record NC_058118.1, on the reverse strand, counting down.
GGCATTAGAGTGGTGTCGATCTTCTCATCTAACTTTCAGCCAAAAAAACAAATGAGCGTATTTCCCAAAATGTCAAACTATTCCTCTGAGGGGCAGCTAGCTTGTGCTATTCCTTGACTGTTGCACACTATCGTTAGGCTACTCTGAACAAAACCAAGGTGAGTCTTTAATGAAATGGTCTTTAATGATCAGCTTGCAGAGACTAGCTAACAAGATACATCATGTGAATAAGACAGATTCTGACTACTTGTAAGGCATATTTTTTTCCATTTTTCATCATTTTTTACAGGCCAACAGTTTCCCCCTGCATCCATTTTTGCACTAAGGTAGGCTAAACAAAGTCCTAGACTTATCTCTGCACTGAAGAATTAAACTGGTGCCAATCTTCTCCTCAGACCACAAGTAAGACAGCAAACAAGCTTATTTTCCAAAAATGTTGGTTTTCCTTCAAAACTCTGCTCTGCTCTGCTTTTGGATGACAGCAACAAATCTTTAAAAATACACACAAATTTGACTTTCCTGTCAGGGAAAATAAAAATGTCAGGTTTTTTCCCTGACAGGTAAAAACGTATCAAAAGTGCCTGACAGATTTGTTGTGAGATCCTCAACATGTCTACAACTGTACCGTGTGTTTTAAATATACTACAGCACACGAGCCCAAGCTCTTTCAATGTGCACCAGACCTCTAAAACAGAGTTAAGTTTTTCACTTCTGTTTCTCTTTTGTGCGCTGCATTCTCGTGATAATCATGTACATGTGAGGAATCCTATTTCCTATTTCCACTCTACGCCAGTCTGTTTTGAGTTAGTTCATTACTACAGTGCGCCGTGTGTGTGTGTATGTGTGTGTGCGTATGTGAGCGTTTTTCAGAATCGAAAGCATCATTTGACCTCAAAGTACTGTGTGTGATATGTCAGTGTGGCATGCTCCCCTGGCACGCATATTGTAAAGACTTATAGTATGCACACACACACATACATACATATACACACAAACACATATCCACACACTAAATCCCTGCTGCAGTCTTTTCAATACATCTCGCCTGATTCACGTTAACCCATAAAACATGTCTGACATATTAATCAGGTCTGCATGTGGGGGTAGCTCTACTATTGCACTGCTTCTAGGGGGAGGGCTCTCATTGGGCCATCTTACGCATCCTAGCGGCCAATAAGAGAAGGCTGAATCTCTCCTCTCCTAGCAACAAGACTCCTTTTCTCCGAGCGGTGCAATCAGCAAACTGACACCCATAATTTTACAATATGAATAACTGCAACTTAACAGCTTTGCAGCAGACACAGGGAAACACCAGTTTAAACTTTTCCAACATCACTAGACGTCTCTGTTTTCTGTCCTCCTGTTCCCCTCCTCTCCCTCCGCCTTCATCTTGGCTGCAGCTCTGTCTCTGAGTGCATTCAGGCAGCTCCTGTCTTACCATCTTAAAGGAACAGCCCTGCATATTTAAGTTTATTTTTTTCTGTTCAGAGGCATTGTGGGTAATGATCTGTACTTGTTGACCTCACAGTGCTGAATGGCGGGGCCTCTCTCAGGAGGGAGAAGAAGGAATACCTTGGCACAGTGCTATCATTTCCCCGAGACGCTACCAACCTCTCAGCTATGAGCTTCTCTTTCTGTGCAGATTTAACAGTTTTAATAAAAACTGTAATAAAAAAAGTAGGCTGAATATTCTGAGGTACAGTTTTCTTTTAATATAGAAATACAACAGATGAAACAGGAGAGTTTGGCTGTGGCTCTTGTACAGCACCTGTTGCCAGGCTACAGCGGTGCAGTGCACATGGCTGTCCGACCCCTGACCCTGAATGCATTCCTGTCCTTGCCCCTCTGGGAGTTAGAGAGAGCAGAGCACATGTTACATGTCTGCACAACGGCCTCAGACAACCAGAAACACGTTGAATTTTTTGGCTATTGTGTAGCTCGTAGTGTGCTCAGGTATGGGTCATAGTTTGCTGCAATAAGTAAAATTTAAAAAAGCAGCAAGTTTGCAAGGACTTTTTATCAGTTATGTTGTGGATATTGATGTATTCAAATTAGAGTAGGAAGCTGCAGGGTTGGATATCTGAAGAGAAATGCTTGCACTCAAGTACAAAGTGTCTGTCTCATGGCTGTGTGAAATTTGACATGTGGCAATTGTAGGAACAGTCTGACCTTACACTTGCTAGACTTCTCAAATTTAGCAGAACAATATCTCATGGTCATTATAGGTCAATTGGGGTGGCATGCAGAAAGCGTCTGGCAGGTTGAGAAGCAGATAATTAACTACCCATTATGACCTCCTGTCCTTTTCGGCATCTTCCGTCCAGTCTCTGAATTGTCTAACAGCAGGAACAAAAGCCCCCACAAAGCTCATTTAGCCCAGTTTCAATGAGGATAGACAAGGAAAGAGCGCTCTCTCTTTGAAGTATGTTCCCTCCGTCCTGTCCCGGCCCCACCTCCTGTCCAGTGGATCAGACCGTTACAGTACGAGCGGCTCTACACACAACCACCGTTCAACCTTAGGTGACCCTTGCTCTCATCAGACCCGCCCTCCTCTGGAGGAATGCTGCTGATGGGAGTTTTTAATATTCCCCGGCCCTGTGTGCCCTCAAATTTGGCGGTGCGGCGTTAACACAAGCTGACACCACAGATTAGCCACAGACATCAGGAATGCAGCGGCCTTTTTGTGCCACGTGGACTTTGGCCAAAAGAGCCTTTGGTTGCAATGGCCACAGAGACCTGCGAAAAACAGGTCCATGACAGAAAGATGGACACTGTTCAGTGTGGCCGTCATAATGTTAGCGAGCCAGCGAGCCGCAGCGAGCTCCACGGGCATGTGGACAGTGACAGATGGTAGACAGTAAGGTCAAAGGACAGATCTTTATTTTCAGAGGAATTCATCCACACAAGTTAAATGTGAATCATCATTTTGTACCTCATTCACCTATTTCAAGAGGCTAAGCTAATTGGAGCATGTTGTGTTTGAAACTGACTTAATAAATTGCAGAAAGCAAGCTCTTTAAAGTTGACTGTCTGTCCTTCCTTTATATAATTGTGCAAAGTAGAGACCCAAAAGATGAAAAATCTCAAACGCACAGCCACTGCTGATCATCAAGGTTGATAGTTTTTGTGACTTCTCTCCGGTAAAATACACAAATGGAGTGTAGGTGTGCAGCTGAAAACAAATGTTTTCATATCTGGATGAAATTTATTCAACTTGTCATTTTTAAAAGATGATTTGATAATCCGTCTGTGCTTGGTTATGACAAAACCACTGTGCTGAGTTTATTGGCACAAACTGATTTTATTTTTCACCTCGTTACAAGAACACAGACGGAAATACTGAGAAGAGACCACAGGTGAGCCGCAAACTGTGTGCAAACCTCTGCACAAGGAGTTCTGTGGGTCAAGAGTATTGACACAAAACTCACTTACAGTATGTAAAAATACGCCATACTTGTATATTTTATTGTCACTAGTATTTTAAAAATGACCTCAGAAAAATTGGATGATGCAAAAAGATTCAGATATCATTGATAAAAATCCAACATACAGTATATTTTCACCAGTTCTTACAATGAATGAACTTTTGTCAGAGAAAGACACACTGAACACCTGAAGGTGGTCCAACCCTTGAGATGCAGCTTAAAGCTGAGGAGTCACAACAGACAGTTTAAGCCCCTTTGAAACTTAAGCAGCTTTAGGTCTTTATAAACACAGACACACATAACCACAAATACATACAGTAGCTTTTCTAAGCCTTGGCTCATCTGATGGTGTAATAAGATTTAATCAGAGTTTTAATGTCAAATATATTCTTAAGAAGCAAGCATGACAGAATGACGGGTTGATTACTGACAGTGTCCGACTTCTATGATTATTCCAGTAAACTGATGACTATATAAATGTAACATATTTCATAAAATGAAAGGAATAATTCAGCTGCATGAAAAAATGCAATTTCAATGCAATTCATTATAATTTCATACTACAATTAAACTAAATTCCACATTTATTTAATCTACTGTGGCATGTGAATAAAAAGCATGCAAGAGAGTTTTCAAAGAGGTAACAAATTATCAAAAGGATGAACCAGTTCCTTGATCTGGCAGATACTTTAAGATTGATAGAGTCAGAATAAGATGATTATATCAGGTTGTTTCATTCTGCTCAGTAAAACTACAGTAAAATTTGTATCTATGCAGTACAGCTGCCATATTTACTGTATAACTGGCCTTACAAAAATCTAGACCCACAGAAAAACTGATATGGCAAACCTCAGTGCTGTTGTTGCAGATTTACAGCAAAGATATATTTTCAAGCACAAATCAATTATGTAGCAATTGTGGTTGTTATCTGGAAAACAGTGGCTGCAAACCTCATAAACAAATTGGTTTCTACTGTTTTCTACATGTTTGCCCAGATTCTATTGTGTTAGCTTTCTGTATTTACATTAAGGTCAGTAAGACCTTATATTACATTTGAAAAATTCTTTAAAACATGATTCAGGAGCTGAGAGGCCTGTTTTCCACCTTCAATATTTTCACAAACAGTTTGTAATAGACTGGTAAATAAGAGGACATTTCTATCCAAGCAGCCTTTTCTTTTTTTCAAGTTTGAAAACCAGTTAGGTTCAGTTCACAGACTGCTGTTGGCAAACATCTAACACTGGCAAGCAGGGCAGGGGGCGGGGGGGTTCATGACATTGATTGGTGCTGTCAGCCAATCGCTGCTTTCTGTCATTAATATTAATAACTAAATTAACACTAATCTGCTCACAGATTGAACATTCCACTGAGTGGATGAGACTAGTTAGACATAATGATTCAAATTTAGTGATAGTCTTTTAGATGGATTACAAATGTAAACAGATACCAAAAACGTATTAAACATGAATTTAAGACAACTGCACCACTGAAATTAAATTACATTGCTACATACTGCTACTGGGAGATTTATATTTTATATTTTGTGGTTTAATTTTCTGTTACTGTAGTTCTCCATCTACACACATGTACTGTAAACGGTTCAATATAGCCAATCAAATCTTGCATAAAGCAGAAATATCAGCACTCTATCAGAGGCAGAGCAGACGGTCACACTGAGCCTGATAGCATCCTGCCACACAACACAAGAGCCACAGATTCTCTGTCTTATATAACTTGAAAACATGAAAACACGTCTTGTCCTGCACCTTAACTTGTTGAGCGAGCCATCAAACTCAAATTCAAAAAGTGCTCTGCTAATGTCAGTTAGCAGGCTGGATAGCTAATTAGCTGTTCAGCTGCAGCATATTAAACGGGATGTAAACATACCTGCGAGTGTCACTTCGGTCCAGTTAGATGCTGGTGTGGTTATTGCTCTTCAAAATCACTGTTTACAACACACTGTATTTTACCTCTCATTCCCTTCAGTGTAACATCGACTTTCTGACAGCTTGCTGTCAATCAAACACAGACACCAACACGATCCAGCCAACAAAAAGGAGCATTTCTGATATTTTAATCATAACAATTATTATCAGTACATTCAAACACATGTTTGTTATGTATTGTTGACATTATGTTTGAGTGCAAAAAGAGATTATTAAATGTGATTTCAGTTGGCTTTAGGATTTCAGATCTGGTTGATTTGGCGATGGGTGGTTACCGTAGTAACAGCAAGTGTCTTTTACTACTACAGTCCCAGAATTCAGGGTGCAGCTAACAGCAGAAGAGCAACTGGTGTATTTGTGTAGAGTGCAGCAAAACAAATTCACATTGTTTTAATAAACAAGTCAGTCAGTAATTGGTCTGTTTCCATCATGCCATGAGCAACTGCAATCTGATTTCATGCTGCGCATTGCACGAGTAGTTTTCCACACAACAGTAAAGTTGGTTATCTTGCTGGTAAGTTGAAGGTGTACAGCCTGTCGCCTGCCACTCTTCATCTAACAGCTCACTGTGGCTGCTCCCTCCATTACTCCCTGTAACATTTAAACATGTCAGAAATGATTGTTGTCATTTTTGTTGAACAATCACTAACCACAGTGACAAAAACATTGCATTTCCTGTGGCTTCTTAACAGTCATCCTGTGTTTCACCATTTGAATGCCTTTAACATGAAGCAGCAGCAGTAGGAAGCAGAAACTTAATGCAACTCTGACACAGTGGAAATAGAGCGAACAGTAAACAGTGAGGCTGTTAATCAGTTAGATAAAATTACATGCACACATCGTTTTCCTGTGAATTCCTCATGTGTGAAGGTAATTTAAATCCAGTGCAGGAATGGCAGACTCTGCCACTAACAATAAAAATGACTATGTAGGGATGTGACTACAGAATGTAAATACATTGAATGGATATATAGGTGGGAAAAATGCCAACCATAAATATTATGAAAAAAGGGGATTTGATTTGGTGATTGACATTTGAGTCAATTCTTATTATTTTGGGGTTTCAGGTTAAGAGTTAGGAGTTAATAAGGAAATAGTCCTGTCAAAGTCAGAAATGAACTTCATAGCTGAGGCTAGAAAATATAAACGGCTCGAAGACACCACCAGCTACAAATGAAACTGACATTTGCTCAATCTGTGGAAAATTAATTTGTGGTTACAAACAGGGATGTTTCACCTTGGACACTTTTCAGCACCTTGCTAGCTGAATGAATTACTTTCCTTATTTTGTTTGCTCAGGAATGAAAATGTGTTTGCATATTTCGTACAACACATCAGATAATTGGATTGCTATTTAACAACCAAATTACCAAATGAAAATTAAATGAAGGAGGGGGTTACCTTAACATTAAAGCTACCTTTGGGAAGGCTATAGGGCAGGAGAAAGTAAAAGTGTTGAGACATTTTGACCACGTGTTTACTATGAGGATCCAGTGGGTTTACCACATTAGCAAATATTTTACCACATATGACTGTCTTTTTCTTGTCAACAATAAATGTCACGATGTGGAGGTTTTACCTGGGAGACAAGTTTCTGCGGCTGCTGTGGAACAGACACTGTGGCCAGAGATTAATTAATATGACATTTTCTTTATGAAAAAACCTGTAGAATCAAAACATGGCATTGGCACTTTACTAATAAAAAAAACATGATGATGAATTAACAATTAACGTTAAAATGATTTAAATGTGATTGTTGATTACATGATAACTTCTGTGTTTGTCAGGCTTGTGTGGTAGTGGATCAAGAAACAATAAAAAAAAACACCAAATCTCAAATTGCAACTCCTCTCATGATGTTTTTATATTAATGCACAGCAAGGTTTACACTTGGTCAGTACACTTTACCAGATTTTCTTTTTACTCTTACCAGTTGTCTGCGTGATTAAGAGACATAATTAATAATCTGCAAGGTTAAGAATAGAAAATACTTCAAAAGTGACATTACAATATTAGTAAATGATGTATTGGTCAGTTCTCCACAACAGTACTGACTGTTCTTCTACTCATACTCTAAAGAGTGAGGTTGCCAAGAGACATCAATGCACTATGACTTTAAATTAAGAAACACATTCACACATGTAGCATAAAGAAAGAAACTGCAAATACAGAACATTTCCCAAGTCATAAGGAATAAAACAGAACTTACTTACAACAAAGAAAGTTTTCAGTGAACACTGAAAATTGATAAACACAACTGGAGTCCACAATTTGGTGTTGGAAAATCTAACGAAAGCTCACAATGTTCAAGACCAAAACATTTTTAAATTTTAATTGTTGATTAGGTCATGAAATTTAATGTTGTACAACAGAGAAATCCTCAAGATTTGAAGTCAACACATATCTATCTATCTATCTATCTATCGATATATTGTCAATGGGATGAAGGTATCTAAATATACTTAATCAACCCTAAAGAACAAGGTCAAGTCTTCAAATTCCTTTCTTTTATTATATTTGTTGATTCATTTTCCATCTATCTAATACATTATCTAATCGTATTATTGAGTTATCAAGGACATACTTGTTTTTGTGTTGAGAAATGTTAAGATATCATTAAAAGAAAACCTTAACATGGTGACAGTGAGGAAAATACTTCTGGATAGTGGATCCTCCAGTCAGCCAATCACAAAGCTTCAAATTCTGGATTTCAAATTCAACTCATCCCTGTGACGATCTAAAATCTATGTTTTTTATTGAAAGAACATCATCAAACAGTTACATAAAATAACACAAATAACAGCTCAGATAACTACACAATGCAAAGACAATAATTCAAACAACATACAAATACATGGTTTCAGTGATAGCAGCAACCATAATAACCACCATAGCAACAATGAAAACCTGCAAAAAATTTTCATAATAACTAACAAAGTAAACATTTTATACATTCACTGAATGAAGATTATGAAAATAAAAATGAAAGAATGAAAGTAAAATGCAAATTCTTGCTACAAAACACATTTGAGAATAAAAGGTCGGTCTTTTTGTTTTTTTTTAGCAGACAGAAATTTGACAGTCATGTGACATGGAAGGCCAATAGTCATCTCACAATTTTAGAGCAATTATTGTGAAACTAAGACGTTTTGCACTGTGGACCAATGTAGCTATTACACATTTTGATGTGAGACCGGGTTGTCACATTTGTATTCATAGATATTCATTCTATTTGCTTGTTATGTTAAAATCAACAGTTGTTAAAGCTGTCACCTCTCGATAATCTTAGCTGGCCTTTGATGATTCATGAAGCTGTTCTTTACACATCTTTCCTGCTGCCTCTGGTTCATCTCATCCATTACACACACTCACTTTATCACCGAGCCACTCCTTGACACCACAAACATGACATAAACACATCGAACATCTTCACCAACCTCCAGACACGAGAGTGTGAAAATGACAGACTGGATCAATACTTTGTTTAGCTTGAGAGCAGCTGCTGGCTGTGAACTGAGATCACAAGAGCTCAGTTTCAACGGCCACACTAGCAGCTGCACTGAGATGCTCAATGCAGGGAGGAGACCTGAGTTGGGCGGATGCCTCGTGTGGTGAAAAAGCTCCATCTGCTCCCTCCAGTCTTGGATCGTTCAGCATCAGACTGCTTTTGTGAAGTTGTCCTGGTGTTTGTGATCTAAGCGTGCGTGGACCGTGGACCTCACAGCTCCAGGTATAAAAACTGACCGGACTGTTCGTGGTGGCAAGTGACATGAGAACAAACGCTGCATAGTGGAGGACTGATCAAACACTTCTGGTTTCTGTTGCATTCATGGCAGCTTAATCGCTTTCAACTCACATAATTCCTGTATAAATTCATCAAGTCAGATGAGATAGGCCTAGAAGAAAGAAGAAATGCTGATTAAAGGAAATATGTGAGAGGAGGAAGAGATGGAAGCAAAGTACAGAGCTGCCTGTGAGGGTGAGGTGGGGTGAGGTGGGGGGGAGTTTTCCTCAGAGTCCTCTGTCATTTATGCTTGGAGGAAAAAAAAAAAAAAGAAAGAAAAAAAAAATCACATACAGGGCCCCTGTCTCATTTCTATGGCAACCTGAAGGCTATTATCGTACCTTGCCATTCATTATGAAAGGACTTCAGTTGACGGGGAGCGAGACGGGGTAGGGAGAGGAGAGGACAGTGCAGTGCATTTTCCCTGCTCACAGCTGGGAAACCGAATTGAAAACAATGAATGAGTGAAAGAGAAACTCCACTCTGCAGTGTGGTGCAGGAAAGTTCACCGACACTTACTGTATAATAGTTTATTAATGCAATGGATTTTCTGTTTTCCAACCATGACTGAATAGGTATATAAAGAAAGAAATTAAAACATGAGTCAAGTGATAATGAAACAGATCGTTCATGACAACAATATGATGCAACGGTCAGAAATGTCAACAGGTGTTTTGATAACAAGCTACTGTATCTTAGATATACAGGTTTGTGCATTTTTTCTTCTGTTTGATTGGTAAAGTTGAAATGCTGTCTTTCCTCAGTATATTTTACACAACACATTTACAAGAAGGCCTGTAATTGTGTTGAAATTTGCTTGTCTTCACCAAAATAACAAAACTATTGGTCAAACTTAAACAACAATCCATGAAAATATGCAAAACAATCTATCTTTAGGAACTCATTATTTCACATTCATGATCATTTGACAAGCTACATAGCAAATGTTGCTGCTTTTCTAAAGCCTTGACACTGAGAAACAACACAGCGTACCCTGACCCACTTTCTGCTGATGAAGACTGTGTGATACGGTCGAAAGCTCCAGAACAAGCCCTCAACTGGACCTTGAGTTGAGCCTGTTTTGTCAAATATTTGACATTTATTTGTACTCGACCAAATGTAATTATCTACAAATTCAATTCTGTGCTCACTTGGCCATTAGTTACAGATGTGCAACAGAGCCCCAAAAGAAAAATGAAACACAATATACTGTATGTAGTAAATGTACATTCAGGATAAAAACATGCAGGTTTAAAATGTTCCAAAGAATGAAATCATTGTTTTACACTTCATAGAGCTGTTTTACTAGTTATCATTTTGTTAAATTAATGCAATGTTTAAAGATTGAAATATGAATAAAAAATATTTATCGGCCACATTTTTATTTAAATGTACCTGTTGGATCATTAGGCTGTTATTACATGACTCAAGATGAAACAAACCCTGAATGTCTTTCCAATACACAGCATCAACTTCTGGTGAATCTGTTTGTGAAGGAAACAATATTTGTGTGAAATAAAACTTGATATATGATTTTAATTTTCTTGTTTATTAAGTGACCCACCCGAAAATCAACAACAACAAGGAAATCTTGAGCACAGATTAAATGACATAATTGAATGATACACAGACCTGTTTGGTTTAGTAGATGAGTTTTATCAGCCTTCAACTCTGCTGACCACAGTTCAAGTCTTACCAAGAGGATTTCTAGAGAAGGTGAAGATTTTCTTTGACTGAAACGTAAGCAAAAATATTTCCTGTAAGCTGCTTAAACCCGACATTGACCTCAACCATAAACTCAACAAAGATTGTTTGACTTGGCTTAAACCCTAAATGTAACTCAACGGTGATGTCTCCACAACAACACAACACATGACATTGGCATATGACATTTCAATATGACATGTTAAATTGCGCTAATGTGAACTAAGTGAACTAAGTATAAGCAGCACACACAGCAAACTTGTCCACCTGGCATTAACTCTGTTTGCAGACACAGATTGTGTAATGTGAAAATTAGATTTTACTATAGAGCAACTCTTTAAGATTTGGTACAATGTGAGTGCAGTTAAATAATTTTCAGTTTGACCAGAGATCAGTGCTGCTGTTGCTAACTGTGTGAGAAGAGAGAGCAGGGTTAGTGTGACAGTGCATTAGCAGCCAGAGTCCATTCTCTCCGTCCCCAGAGAGACCAGAGCGGGCATATTAACATTCTCCTCAGAAGAGCCACAGGATCTGCCTTCAATGCCGTCTGACTCCAAACAAAAGACGGTGTGTGTATGTGTGTGTGTGTGTGTGTGTGTGTGTGTGTGTGTGCGTGTGCGTGTGTGAGAGACACAGAGACAGGCTGGGGGTGTGTGTAACTGTGTGTAAGACGAGGAGAAAAAAGCAGGGAGCAGGAGCGAGGGAAAGGGGCTACAGTAGGAGGAGGAGGAGATGAGTTTCAGTATACTGTATATGTACGGTGGGCTGCACTGTATAGATCTGCATCCTTCCTCAAGCATACTGCAGACACCATGTCCAGCAAAATCCAAAACTTTATGAGATGTTTTCATGGAAATCGGCATTCTTTTCCCTTCATTTCTCAGCTTGTACAGCTGGCTTTGAAAGAGTTTTAATTAAAAGAACAAACGGCTGTTGAATCATTTCATCATGCATTTCAAGAATTTGCATTAAAACTCAAAATAATTGCCCAATTGTTGTGATCAACAACCTTGTCCACCACTCTCTGTTAAGGTTTAATAGGCAATGCTTTATGATAAACAGGATTAGTTGCTATGCAAACTGCAACTGGGGAGTTCATGAGCAACTCCTCTCACTTAATCACTCATATACTGTTTCTATTTTTATTTATGCACTTCTGTTTATATGATGTCCTCTGAAGACTGTTTCTCAAAACGAGTACATGTATTGGTTATATACAAGCCATAATATGGGAGAGCGCTTTCTTAAATTTGATTATACAGCAGATACCAGCGCTGGTGCCTGGCTGCATCACTGTCATACCCAGTAGCAACTGTAGACAATTGACTTCCTATGCATAACTCAAACATCTGGCCTTCATTACCGAGTGCCTGAAATCTTTCTACATTCCATGTGTAAACTGCACCATGTCATGCAATCTCTGCTGCCGGGAAGATTATTCACTACAGTCTTATTCTCTTATCCCGGACAACAATACAGCAGTGATGTAGCTATCTAATAGTTAAAGCAAGAGTAAGAGTTGCAACTACAGTACTAATCAATTTGATAACGGATGGCTTGCTGTGCTTTATGTGATTTATTCACACTCCTGGAAAATGTCAATGACCAGTCAGATAGCAGGTCAGGATGTTCTTATAGTTTATTTCTTAATGTTTTACCTGCTTGGCTTCAATACAAAATCTCTTCTTTACTTGATTAATTTTATTATCGTATTAATAATGTTACTTAGTATTAACACAAACAGTCAAGACTAATAAAAAACAATCACATGAGAGTAACAATTATATCAGGCAGAAGTACAGTCAGTTCAACAGATCTGTTTCCTGTTCACTAAATAAACAAGACTAATTCTGTGTCTCAATTCCACACTACATACTTGTAAAATATTGTGGACTGCTGCGGGTCTGTCGCCAGTGCAGGGCATTGGGGTGCAATGCCCCCCATGGCGCATCTCATGCCTCCCCACCCATACCCACCTTTCTATGCTATGTTGCACCCTCTATCTGACAAAATTAATTTTCAAATAAAAAGAAGAAAAAAATGTGTTTTGCATTTGTGCTTACGTTTGAGATTAAAAACCAGATAAAACCAGTTTTGGTGCATAATTTAATTGTGATTTAGCAGCCTACCGTCAACCGTTAAATCCCGCACATAACCGTGAGATTAAGGGTGACCCACGAGGTTAAGGGTTAAGCTCACTGCTGGGGATAAACAGATAAACAAGCCACGAGTAACGTTACCACTAGTGAGGAGGACATTGTTGCAAATTTACTATCCACGCCGTTTTCAAGATGAACTTTTAATGAAAAGTTGATAAGCAAAGGAAGACCTTCACCAGAACTTAATTTCGTGCAGAAAATGCAAGACTTTCAACTCTAGGACTGCGTTTTCAAGTAACTTAATGCAATCATCAAAGGATAAGTTATTTAAAATCTAATAGGCCGCCGTTCCAACTGATTTTATTCTGGCGACTGCTGCCGCTGTTTTGCATAAATTAAGGTTTATTTGGGAAAATGGTCATTATGCAGAATTAACGGTCAATTAAATTTACCAACTCAGCGGTCACATGTCGCTAATGGTTGTTCGGCTGTGTACACGCTGTCATGATGTGCAGGTTTACATTAAATTTTGTTGGTTTTGTGTATGAGGTGGTGGCTGTCATGCATTTTGAACCTAGGCCCATTGTCACCATATTTGAGAAGGGTCTAGCTGCATTCTTGCAGACTTACCCAAACACTACATGACATGACACGACAACCCCCCCTCCGATGTTGTCATCCTGTTACACGACACACACCCCCGACCCCTAATCCTAATCCTAAACCTAAGTGGGTGTGTCATGTAGAAAAGTGGGTGTGTCGTCTAGATACTGCACGTTGGTGTGGCGGCTGCAACTGGATATACTCAGGATATACTTGACACAGCTTGTGTGATGATGCAATTATTTGTGAGGAGGATTTGCATTTCGCTTAAAAACATTAGCTGTTTTGTTTTGGTGATAACTCTCTCCGTGCTGTTTGCTCGTTGCATTGCTAAAGCTGGACTAGCATCTTCATTTTTGTTGCAGAGCTGAAATTGTCATAGGTAACTATGAAGAAGGCAGTAAGCTAGACTGGTAGTTTTTCTTTTTTCTCCGAGAAGAGTCAAGGTTCTCTACTGAGACCAACAACGCTCATGCTGCTCAAGACAGATTACAAACCCATTTAAACGCAGGCTTGTTGTATTATGTTGTGGCATTTTGGTGAAATCAATCAGCTTTTGCTTCGGCAACATTCTTGTTTTTGTTCATTAAGTTTGTATCAAAAATGTTGGTGTTATGCTGTGATGCGCTCTGATGCAGACATTGAGTGAACCCTTTTCCTTTAAGAGTATGTAATTAACAAGTTTGTAATGCGTTTAGTACGGGTTGTTAAGCATGATCTTAATATGAGGGGTTCTCTTGTCATATAGTGGTATTGGCATTTTACCCTGTGAAAGAATACGTTTCTTACCAAGTTTAAAATTTGGCCCCCCTGTGAAAACTGAATGCCCCCCGTTCAGTTTGTTCTGGCCATGGGGCTGGACTGCTGGCAGGATTACACTGATTTCCAAGTGAGGTTAAATATTACGTTTGTGCGGTCAGACACAAAGACCATGAGATGAATGGATCCAATTGATATTTTATTGCATGATTTGAGCGTTGAAGATGATTGACTGTTAGTTAATAGATGGCTGTTATGACTGGTTTTATCTGAACAGAAAGAACAAAACATATCGCATACGAATTACTATTATATAATACTAATTGTATACAGTATATACTATACATTAATGTTCATAGTATACTGTTTTTGCAGTTAGCATACAAGAAATCAACATACAGTACTACACTGTTTTAAACTAACAGAACATGATGCAATACTTGTGCTGTGCAAATGCAATACTATCGCCAGTTAAACCTAACAAAAAGACAGCAAAATGTTTTCAAAAGTTCATTAGTTATATTTTGTTTTCTGAGGTGTTCCTGGAGCTTTTTCACCACCATCTACTATGACATTTGTGAGTAGCTCCTCCTCAAAAATCAAGTATTTTAGTATTTATACTAACTTTTTTAAGTTTCCAGTGTGAAAACACTACATACTCAAAACCTGCTTAGAACTAGTGTGTAGTATGGATTTGGGACACAGCTTTAAGAGTCTACAGTCAGGCTAACGTAAAGCTGTACTTAGACACAGCTGTGCTTTGAGAAAATGCTAACATCTGCACACTGATATATTCGCAATGACAATACTAAATGCTACTGTTTAGGAGGTACAACGCTTACCATGTTTAACATTTAAATTTAGCATGTTAGCATGATAACATTTGCTGATTAGCACTAAACACAAAGTACAGCTGAGGCTAATGGGAATGTCATTAGTTTTGCATTAATGTAGTCAAAAACCAAAGTATTGAACACATTTAAAATTTGACAAGATGATGGCACTGTATAGAAAGTTAAGGGATCACAAAAGTTATTGCAATTCATCCTGAGGGGGACATGAATATCTGTACCAAATGTCACAGCAATCCATCCAATAGTTGCAGAGACATTTCACTTAAAAGCACAAATGGCAACCTCATGGTGGTGCATTCATCCTCTGGGTACTTTGAATGTCTGTAGAAAATGTCATGGCAATTAACCAAGTAGTTGTTGAGATACTTCTAAGTGATGTGAAAATGATGGCACTTGTAAATAGATCTGATGTATCTCTGCCCATCATGACAAATCCTGAACAACAGGGAGTTGACAAAAACAGGAACACATTACAATACAGTATAAAGCAATCAAAAACTAAGGTCTGAGAAAATACACAATACATAAAGCTTATAATGTTATTTTTTTTGTTGACTGTGAAAGTTTTAGCCTTAAATTGTAGCATTTGTTGAGCTGCTATATTTGACTGCTTAACTCTTCTTTTTGTCAAACAGCAATTGTCTTATTTGCTTAATCATTGCATGTACTGCAATGATTGTGCTCATTGCATGTACTGCAATGATTAAGCAAAACAAAAACAAAAAAATTTCCAACATTATTTCAGTAGTCAGTAAAATATAACTGCATATCATCTGTCAATAATGAGAAAGACTTGAAATACTAAAATGAAAGAAAACGCGCCTATTTCATAGAAAGAGTATAAATGACATCAGTGTATTACATTTTATTTGATAGCTTGTAAATGGTGAATGATAAATGGACTGTACTTACATAAGCATGTAGTTAATACTGATCCAGAATGAACCACATCACATGCTGTACAGTACACAAAGTCACTATATATGATTTGCATACTTCTAGTAGCTGTGATTGAACGGTGCTCTGATTGACTCACAGCTGGTGGGACAGAGGGCCGTCTCCACTGACCTGAAAGGGGGAACGTCAGTTGAAAGCTGACAACATTTTAACCCTGAAGCAAAGCAGCCATTAGCTGTGTATGTACAGTATCACCAGAGCTAGTGCTAGTACATGTATGTCCAGAGACATGAGTAAAAAAAAAAAAAAAACTGGCAGCCTGAGATGTATGGATTTATTCTCCAGGGACAGTTTGTGTTCCTCATACGCTTTATGATTTCATTAGTATGTTGTCTTCTTGGCAGAGTTCGACAGAAAATCTGAACTGACTGCTGTATTGCTCTGGCCTCCACCTACTCACATTCACTTGTTGTTCACCTAAAGCACTGTTAAATACAACAATACCCTTTTCTATAAGCTGAAATACGTATGCTTTCTGAATTTGTACCTTCACTTTCTGAATCTGTTGAGAAAATTTACACTGTAGTGCCTTTGTAGTACTACAAAAATGCTTAAAAGTGAGAAGTACAGTATAATATTATGATAATATAATAATTTATGGCACTGTTTGATTTATCTGTTCAATCTGATAACATTCAGATGTGTTTGGAGTGAATGTGAGCATGTGCGAAGCAGTCATTTTATGATGAACACTCAGAGTGAAGCACATATGGTCAAACTGCACAGTTTCTGCCAAACAGAATTAAGAGGGCTTTCTTACCACTGCTCAATTTCTCTTTCCCGCACTCCCTCTCTCTCTCTTTTTCTCTCTCTCTATAAAACACACACACACACACACACACATACACACACACCCAAACATACTATGTATATGTTCATGTGCTCAGCACACATTGGGTTCCATGAACATACACACCACAGGGACAGATTGTGGTTCATATTTTCTTTTGAAAATCTTTTTTTTTTTTTTTTATCATACCCTGCAAAAAAGAGAAACACAATTTGAAAATTAGATAGCTGTGAGTTTACAGTCACATCAGTTTGGCAAAATTGTGATTGGTGAGTGGCATGTTCAACTGTGGTGGTTATGGTAAGTTATTTTAGTTAAGATTAGAGTATGTTATATTGGTGACAACTGCGGTAAAATTTTGGAAACTCAGCCTGGTTGAGCTCACCCCATCTGAATCTGAATTGTAAATATCTTTTCAATGACATTCTTTCCTTTTTGTACAAATAAGCATACATTTACTGTGAAATCTTGTTGACAGTGTCTGCAGCCTCCCGTCAGGTATAATGAACACCTAAAACTTCAGGGTGTGTCTGCCTCTGTGCGGCGATACAATGCGTCTATTAGCTTAGGTGCAGTGCTGTGATACAGCTACGCAAACGCAGGATTGGCATGGAACAAAACTACAGTGGCAGGAGAGAGACGCTGGCAAACACTTAAGGCTGGGTTAGACAATTTGGTGTGAGTGCAGCAGAGGCGGGCAGACCGGCAGCACAAGCAGTAACAAGATGGCGGCGGTCTGCAGCAGAGAGTGTAGTAAGCTCTGTCCAGGGAGAGAAGAGACAGAAAGCTGTAAGCGTAACCTGCTCAGGGCACCTAGGTGCCAAGTATCACAGCAATTTGGAGCCAGTCCCTTCCACAGGGTGGGGCGGGCAGAGTGGCGCCAGCACCCACAGGAGCACCGATAGGTGAAGGGGGCGCGAGAACAATGGAATGGCTGCCTCCCAGACAGAGCTGCCGTACTGCAGTGATAAGGCAACAGGAAGGGGGGGGGTGTGGGGGGGCACAGGAGGCAGACACACCTGCTTCTGCCACTGGAGCAACAGCAGCTACAAGCAGCAGGCAGAGAGAGACTAAAGAGACTGAGCTGGATTCAAACATGAGTCCAGCCTCTCATCCAGCGATCAGAGGGCATCTCAGGACTCTGCGAGAGCACGAGTGAGATCACAGCACAGGGGAAGAGCTGGAAATGACAGATGAAGGAAGACATAACGCTGACAGAATCACACGCACTGACATATGCTGTGCATTCACATGACACAAATGTGCTTATTCATGCATTTAGCCATAAAAAATAAAAAAGAAACTGCAACTTAAATGTTCAGGTTTGCTCCCAGCATGCAGTATAAATGCACTGATAGTGATTTACAGCAACATGTGCTCATCACATGTTATGTTTTCTGATCAAATTCAGATTTACCAAAGCAATAATGAAACCTCACTAAACCTGTTTTTAATTAAATGACAATAATACAGGCCTGGTTAAGTTGTACCACATTCTCACATTACCTCATTATTTGGTGAGTCCACAACTGACTGACAACAATCAAGTCCTGTACATACTCAGCTCAGCTACTGTAGGAGGTAATTATATATCTAAACAACATATATGTGGGCAAAAATAATACTAACTGTGTAATGGAGTCTATTTTTTCTCTAAAAACTGAAGCATACCATCAGCTTGCTTACTGTCTCTCACATTCGTGTTTGCTGCCTTTTCTTGGCAGTTAATTCCTACCACTGCAAGTCCAGCTGTGTGTACTGTACATGTACCTGCCTGCACAGTGTAATACTGTAAAATAAAAAAAACATCCGCACCAGCAAGCTGTCGGTGGGAGACAATGAAGGATCTATAGTGCTCTCAATGGTCGGCCATTTTACAAGTTGGAAAAAAAAAATCTAGCAGAGGCTGGGGGGCAAGGTTGTGGTGGGAGGTCTTAATAATGTGGTATGTGCACGGGCGCACGCACACACACACACACACACACACACACACACACACACACACACACACACACACACTCACACACAGTGATGGAAGAACAGTCTGAATGCTGGACCTGCAAACATGAAAGCTGCTACTTTCTTATTCCTTGTTACTCTTTTTCAGAGCAAAGAATGACAAAACCAAACATGGTGAAAAAGTCAGTATGTCTGTTCATTTTCTCTTATTTTCCTTTATATATTTTCTGTCTTTCTGTTTCTCTCAGTCTGCATGTTTTTGCTGAACACGGCAAACACTGACACCATGACCTACTGCTGCAGACCTGCTGCTCCAACTAGGAAACCCCACTGAACTGAGACAAGATCACATGACGACATTTACATTTTACCACCAAATACCTGAATGTAAAAAACAAAGACTTCTGCACTCTGCGTGTAAACACATGGGAAATGAGAAATGTTCAGACAATGTACTTAATACTGACAATAAATGCTTTCTTTCACTGATTCTAAGATCAAAATCTCAAGGAGATCGAAAGATAACATTACAGTAACACAGACATTAACATCAAACCACTACAGCTAAAACAGCTCAATATTCATATGATAACATGGAGCTGGAGATCACTGAAGTAAAGTACTGTATTTCTGACTATAGCAATGAAAGATCAAGGCCCGGATAATATGCGACAGATCAGACATTGTACGGAATTCAGCAGCCAGATTTCACTGTTATTTGTCTATTGTTACAATCTGTTGCATCAGGAGGTTTAGAGATTGACCTAAGAAACCATATGTTTGTTTAGTCTTATAGTATATTTGCTAACCTGCTGGAGTGACCTTCCTTACAGCTGCATCCTCACAGAGTAAACTGAAACCAGACTGGGGGATTAAAACTTCCAATAAGATATGAAGTGCGTGACAACGTGAACGAGTTGTACATTTACAGAAGTCATTGCTCATTAGGAGTGTTTGACCACATGGTAAAAATGCCTATTTAATGAATCTCTAAATTCCTTAAGGGTGGTGGTGGTGGGGGGGGTTGGGCGGATTGTACCAAAAATGGCAGCTGTTTCTTCAACCTTTCATCTGATATGGTAAAAAAATGCCTTCAAATCAAAGCTGAAAATAGAATCGGAGCTCAAAGCTACCTGCACGTCAACCGCATAATCACATCCAAACTAATGAAAGAATGAGGACAAAACATCAAACAGTATCACTGTTCAAATGCTGCTGAAGCTCACAGAAAGACAGAGTGACTTCAGACTGGCTGAAGAAGAAGGAGGAGACGTGTAAAGGGTTACATACAGTACTGTAGGTGTGGATGAAGGGAGGGGAGAGCTGGAAATGAAGCTGTTACTGTGATCACAGATCACTGACCAATTATAGAAACAGACATTTGCCTGCAGACACATTTCAACACACTGAACGGCAGTTTTAGGAGAACTGTGAACACTGAGACAACAGTCCTTAGCATGACACACTGGTCATCAGCAGCTGAAGACCTGAAGTGGCCCCACATACAGTATTGCATCAAAACCCCGGATCGAATACCGACTCGCTCATTCTACCCTCCGAACACATCTGTTAAAACACAGTATACAATATAACAGCTTTTTAATTTCACTTTTTTACCACAATCCTTACTTAAATGACTCGGCACCCTGTTGCACACGTGCACAAGTATCCTACAATTTCATCATTTCAATTTCAATCACGCATTAAGTTTCCCTATTCAGTGTCTTCTATTCACAACAGACAAAGAGGCACACACAAGTAGGTGCAGTAGGTATAGAAAAAAAGAAAGATGAGAATTTTCATGAGGTCAAACACAAGTGTACTGAGCTTTCAGTGTCACGCTCTCACTAGTACTTTGTGCTGCTCTCAAGATAAGGCATGAAGAGGCCGTGGACAGTAGTCGAGTAGCGGAAACAGAAGAGTCACGATGAATTTGTGTCCTTTCTCCTTTATACTGCTGCACTGTGCAGCCTAAGTGACACTTTGTATGCTATGCTACGTTTTTCTGCTCATTTTCTTAACCAGCTGCATTTTACTGTACGCCAGAACTGCTGCAAATAAAAGAATAAATGTTTACCGATGTCAACATCTCTCTTTTACAGCCTGTATGAGGTCCTTGTTGTTTGTCTGTTGGCATGTGTAACATTAGTCACTGTGGGTGTAACCTTAGTCACTAATTCCTTATTCATTCATTTGTTGTACCTGCCCAAAAAAACCCGAGGATACTGTAAATGTGACAGCGTTTCGCCGTACCACCGCACCTCGCCTGGACATCCCTCCATCTCAGTCACATGTCCTTCATACCCACATTCCTCTATCCATCTCCCCCTCTCCTCCCCCCCACCCCCACCCGTCGCCCCACACGCTGTGCCTGCCTCTGGGTCTAAACCCCTCCACATCCTGAAAGAAACCCAATGTTCTTCCTTTTTTCGTTCCCCTTCTATCTCTATTTTCACTCGTGTGGGTGGATCAAATGAACATTCCCTGTCATCGTGCTTGGCTAAAAAAGCGAAGCCGTCCTTTCTTTGTTGCGCTTTGTGTCTTTCCGCCATGTTAGTCTTTTCCATTTTTTTTTTTTTTTTTTTTTGTTAGGTTACAGAGATGTGTGAGTGCCCCTCGCAGCTCCCAAGAACCCAACCCGTGCACATCACAGCAAAACGTCACAAGTTAGGGTCTCAGGGAATGAGAGAGGTACAGATTGCTTTTTGTCTGGCCTTTCCTATGCGACATACAGTAGATCAATCTGCTGCTCGAGTGCTATGGCTGAGACTGGAGCAGACAATGGCAGCTTCCTCTCTCCCTGGCATTGTGCTGTGCTGTACCCTAGATCTCAGTTATGCCAGTAAGTCCGCTTTGGTCTTCGGAAAGTCGGGGTTCGCATAACCCGACGGCACATGTATTAGATCCTCCATAACATTTTTGTACTGCATAAGACAGCATATATCACGGTACACTGCGTATGGGTGCGCATGAGTTAAATACTGATACACGCAGCAAATCACCAGCACACGAAACCACACATAAAGGCTTTAACACAAAAACTGATTACACGTCCTCTACATGCACACACATACTGTACACATTTGTACTGTAGTCACCACTGAATGGCTATACACACCCAGACAGACAGCACTTTATTATCACATGATGTTCATAAGAATGGCTCTGCCTCAGCAGATTTCGGCCTCCCTGTCGCCGCCACAGCCTGGCTCGACCGAAGCACTAATCGATAGTAAAACATCTGAGATTTTTCACTAAAAAATGACCTGCAGCCATGCACACACACGCAGCAGTAACAGTCAGACAACAAGGACAAGCAGCAGAGACTGAAAATGGACCGCCAGAGTCTAGCTCGGAAAAAGGAAAAAAAAAAATCCCTCCCCATCAGTGAAAAAGCCAAAGCTCCTTACCACTTACATTCCTCCTATGTGATATCCCATCTCCAGACATGCCAGGCTTGTCAGTCCTCTGAGACCGCACCTGTCAATCATGCGGCTCTGACGGTATGGAGGGAAAGCTCATTCGTCAGGTGCTTGGAATGAGATCTGACTGCCGGCGAGATGAGGAGACGGAGGAATAGGAGGGCTGGGAGGGTGATGAGACGAGATGCGAGGAAGGAGAGGAGAGAAAAACTCACCCAGCTGACCGTGGTGGCGGAGGCTGCCGCAGTCCTCTCTCTCTCTCTGTGTCTGCGCCGGTCAGCCCAGCAGAGGAACAGACAGAGGATGTGGCCAGACAAAACGGAAAGAAAGCGATCTGTGTGAAAAAAAAAAAAAAAAGAAAGCTGGAGAGAGAAGTGGAGGAAGAGATTTTAGTGCTGCTTGCCCAGGCTTTGTTGAATGGATCATTTGGACTAGCACATTAGGCTGCTGTAGCAGATTGCTGCTGTCTAGCCGTCTGCTGCTCAGACATGCAAGACTGTACCATGTGCAGCCAGAGAGAGAGAGAGAGAGAGAGAGAGAGAGAGAGAGGGAGAGAGGGAGAGAGGGAGAGATGCAGAGACGGAGAGAGAAAGAGAGATAAAAGGGAGGGCAGGTGTGAGGTTAAAGGGTTAAAGTAAGAAATATAGCAGATTTAGGTTTTAAATAGAAAAAGCAGTAAGAATGACTGACACTAAATTTAGAAACCAAGGAAGAAAGAAGCCACTAGATAAAGAGATAAAGCAGCAAAAATAGAAAGCAAATCTATTTTTAAGTGCCTTTACAAAATAAGAATTCAGGAAGATGCGTTTTAGTTGACACCAGTAGAAAATGGCATGCACAAGAAGAAAAAAAAAAAAGAGCAGATGAATGGGCCTGTACCGCTACTGCACATGCATGCTTACTAGTAAAAGAGAGCAAGAACAAATGACAGAGAAAGAAAGACAGACAGGAAGGAAAAGCAGTATTAAAAATGTATGCAGGTAACTTAAAGGTAAGATAAGTAACTGATTACTTGCCTATAAAGAAAGACAATGCGCCTACTGAGACACACACGCATGCCACATACAATCCAATAAAGTAGACATGTGCCCACAATCTCAGCGTTCCCTAAACTTTTCCATATAAATCACGGATTTACATTAGATTTAAAAAGAAAACAAAAACAAGCAGAAGTTCGTGTTATCGTCAGATTTTTCCCGAGATGGTTAAAAGCTATGAAAATAGACACAGAGTGCCAAAACAGCCACATTAGTGAATAATAGGAAAAAAAGTGTAACGCCTGTTGCTGTAGTCTCTGCCCGCTGCTACTCACCCCTCTTCTCCATGTGACACTACTACCCATCTTTTCTTCCCCTGTCTGTCTGTCTGTCTGTCTCCTTGCTCCATCTGTCTCACATTTTCTTTCTGATCTCGCTCGGGCGCTTTAGTCTCGCTATATCACACCTCTCTGTCTGTGTCTGTGCCTCTGTATTTTCTCTCCCTCCTCTGCCTCGCATGCTTCATGGATTGCAGGCTCAAGTCCCCAGGGCAGAGAAACTGTAGAGCTTCTGCTTGCCCCCTCTGCCTGTTACATACAGTATCGAAACAGCAGCAGCAGCAGCAGCAGCAGCAGAGTGGGGAAAGAGAAATAAATATCATCCGTTCATTTCCTCCCACAGCTGAAATCACTTAGACTCTGAAGGCCTGATATATGCAGAGAAGGAAAGAGATAAGGAAAGGTAGAGAGAGGGAGGGAGAAAGTGGCAAAGAGAACAAGAGCATACAAGGCAAAGAAAGGCAATCACATTTTTATCTTACAATCTCTCTTTTCAAGCTCCTTTTCATTTAAGAAAAGAAAAAGAAAAAGAAAAAAAAAAAATCAGAATCCTTCTCCAGTCGGCAAGTCCGGTATTCTGTTCCTGTCTCTCTCTCCCTCTGTGTCTGTGAGAGTGACTGGGTATTACAGCGTGCGTTTCATGGAGAAAAGGAGGGTGGGAACAAGAGAAGATTGAAAGAGAAAAGGAGGGCGCAAAGGAGAGAACATACAAGTTCAGGGAGCGGTAAAGGAAATGTAACTGGAAGCCTGATGTGGTAGTCCTATATTTTATCAGTATTAGCTGCTGTGAAGCAGCAGAAAAAGGCTTGTGAAAAAGGAACGGGAGACAAGATGGTAGGAAAGCGAGACAAATGGGGAGAAGGGGAATTACCGGAACAGGGTTCCTCTGACGGACAACACACAATGGGCTGAGATCAGTGACAGCAGAAAAATGGCCTGTGTGGTCCCACACTATCACTCTTTTTCCCTCTGCCGGTTTCAATGGATTTCTTGGAGAGTGTATTCTCTTTCATTTCAAGGTCAATTAGAAAATCGAGTTCTCACTTCAGCTACATTTGTCTTTATATCTGACTTGAATCTCATAAGAGACTTGTCCTTTTTTGGCTCTATTCCTGTTTTTTTTTTTTTTAGTTTTTTTTTTTTTTTAAAGCAAATACATCTCTCTGGGTCACAGATATCACATGCAGTGTTGTCTCATCACATCACATGCACTTCAGGGCAGTGACGGATCCGTATAATCTCCGTTTTACAAAGTGGCATTCTTTGCTTCCACTTCCTCTCTAGCGATGCTGACGCTTTCAATCGGCCACACACAGAATTAACATTACAGTAAAACAGCCAAACGGGACTATTAATAGAAATTTTCAATGAAGACAAAAAAAAAAAAAACCCCACACTTAGATTCAACAAGGGTGGGGGGTAGGGGTCACTAGGGAGAGCTCCTGTATGCCTCCTGCTGTATACTGTAACACACTACCCCATGGCCACAACAAAAAAAAATCTCACACAGACAGATAATTACGCTGTGAGCAAGAAAAAAACAAAAAAACAAAAACCCACAGCAGATTCATGTTGTATCTACTGTAAGTGACTGCTCGCTCTCTCGTACTGCAGG
The DNA here is from genome assembly GCF_914725855.1 of Thunnus albacares. NCBI lineage: Eukaryota > Metazoa > Chordata > Actinopteri > Scombriformes > Scombridae > Thunnus > Thunnus albacares. Next base: position 11,267,304 of record NC_058118.1, on the reverse strand, counting down.
AGCTGCCCCGTACCGAGGGCCCCTGCTTCATTCTGGCCCACAGAGCTCCTTACCCCCACCTCCATCGAACCCGGTGGCCTTGGGACAGAGAGCGAAGGGTTTAAATGGAAACAGTCTTTCATCATCATACCACTCCCTGCTCTACACATCTGCACACAGCAGCACATCGCGCTACAGGGATACCAAACTACTTGACAGGGCTGCATCCGCTGTCTCTTTTTATTTATTTTATTAGTTCAGACCAAAAACTGTATAAGGAACGGGCTTACATGGCTGTACAAATTAGGATGTAGCAGGTATAATACTCAGGGGAGTCAGAAAATTACACACACTCATTACTTGATAACATGCACAAATACTACAATAAAAAACACATTTGTTGATTTCATCTGTATTTCTCTTTCTGCGGGAATGTCCACTAATTGAAATTCAAACACCTTAAACTGTTTAGAAAATAGCTCTGAGGAGAAGAAGTTGCATGTAGTCTCCAGCGGATATCAAAACAAAGCAGCTAAAATATGTCTCAAGAGCAGCTAAAAGCCACATGGTTTGCGACAAAGCACGAGAAAGTCATTTAAATATGCCTCAAATAAAACAATAAATCAACTCATTATTCATTGCTGTCAGGGACCTGGATGATTTCAGGCGTCTGTGGGTTTCTTGGTTCTTGATGCAGTGAAAGTTGTTGCTGGCTGTTTTGATCACAGCAGTGTCTTTACCACATAGCTGCGCAGAGGAAATATATCGTTTTGGTTAAGTGAAACTGAACTTTGTACATAATTGGCTGCCAAGACTGAGTTCTTCCCCCTGCGGCTGTATGGTGTTTCCCTTCAGTGGCATCTCTTTCATTAGAGCGGCCTACAGACCTCGCTGCTACAGCATGTTGGTGCTTTCTCCCTAACAGTGATACATTTCCCCCCTCGTTGATTGTTGTTTTTAATTTTGTCTTCTTGCCACACATAATGTCATATGAGGGACAATTTTTGCCGTGTTCATGCTAGTCTGTGCGACACGTTTTTATCTCTTTCTATGTCCTGTAAAAATACGTGAAACGTACATAACAAAAGAAATAGAGAAAAAGAAAAATCATAATTTTAGAGTGAGACACAAAAGAACTTGATATAAAAACAATGTATTTACAAGCGACTGATAAATGCAGCGCCCAGCGTGATATCACACAGTGTGATATCACAAAAACGTCGCTGTTAGCCACCTTTAATAAAGGCGGTAAAATAATCAATCGGTGTCCAGAGTGTGTGGTGTTTCCTCAGGGAAAGCTAGGAGGCTGTACAGTTATCTCCTGTGGTGTCACTCTGAACTATACAACCTACTACCTCAGCCTGCGGAACACTGGAGGAAACGGCAGCGTGGCCGCTTTGTAGGGATGGGCGAAATTTACCAAATCTTCTATTGTGGTAAATGTTTTATGTTGTGTTAGCATTCTACGTTATGATATAGATTGCTACTACGATACCGGCATATTTTTAAGAAAATTTAAGAAACCGTAAACATCCTGTTAATCCAAAATTGCTATGAAGCATTGACCCAGTGGCCTAATTCATTCAGAGATGTTAAAGGGATAGACACAGAATGGCAAACACCTTGATAAATCTTTATAATGTCACATCACATCGTCACACACTGTAGCCCAACCCTGCTACTTTGGGTGGGGTCACTGCGTAAAGATGGGACACGTGGTTTAAGTTTGCTGGAGAACATCCTGCATCCCGAGATGATTCAGGGTCAGTCAAGGTCGATGTTGTTTAATATTGGGAACACATATACACAAAACTGTAATGAAGTCTAACAATTCCCCTTTTATGACAATCCAGTCAAAACCTGCTTCTGAGCTGATTACATTAAGCTAGTTTTTTTTTTTTTTTTTCTCACATGTATAGGGCGGGCGCTGTGTTTGCCAGGAAGACACATACCTATAGATACGAGCTTGTGCAGCCAGTCACCACAAGTTCGGATCTACGGGTTTGTGGCAGCTGGCATTACCCCTTCAGGAGCAAATAAGGAGGACGAAACCCACAAAACATGAAAACAAAGTAATTCTGCAATCTGAACCTGGACTCATTCAAGATACCACTCCTATCACTGGTACCAAGACTTAAGAGTTCAGTCTATTCTGTCTCTTACTCTTTTAACATATAAGGAGTAAATCATTCCTTGATATGACTGAGACAATTAAAATACTCTACTTTTACAATTACGAATCCCGCGTGGTGAGATTTTGTCATCTTAGATGGAAAAATGGCGATCATATATTTTTCTTGTTTTATAGTAAATTAGACCTTACCAATGCGGCTATACAATAATATATTTTCTGTTCATGTATCTTAAAAGAGAAGAGCCTTGAAATTCAACCAAAGTGAAGTGAACAGGCCAGAGCACATGACACATGTGAGATGGACGTTTGTGTGTGTTGTGTTTGTATAACCTGCTGATCACGTTCTTTTGAGGTCAACATTTATTTTTCAAATGTCAGGCAGAATAAAATACTGTATGTGGACACAGAAACGCTTAGTAATGAATGATTAGAATACAGAAAATAAACTCAACAAGTGCTGTTTAAAACGCCATTGGTTATTATGATGATTTATGAAATACACCAATTATACCATTACGAAACTCTTTATATTCTTGACAAAAAAGCAAAAAAAAAAAAAAAAAGGGTCCAAGAACAACTGCAATCGCCAACAGAGATGCAAAAGCTACCGACATCTGCAGGTAAATATGCGACTATATTTAAATGACACAGTGAAATCATATTAAATAAATTTCCTGTACACAATACAAAATATGATGCCTATTTTAATTTTGGAAAGAAAACCACCTTCTGTGTTATTTTAATAGCACTGTTTTTCTTGATCTCACTACCTGGCATAAACTACAGAAAATATTCAGTGTGAACACAAACAGCAAACACCAATAAAACAACAAATCATAAGGTGCGGATTAGAAACACTGAACCCAGCTAACAGAAAACTATAAGTATTATAAATCGCCAACATACCAATAGGGCATACGCCGGACATCAGATGGAGTCAGGCTTGAGGAGCAGTGTAGGCCAGTGCTTCAGCATAAATCAAGAAACCTATAAAAACAGACATACAACATCACAAACTGACTGTGAGACTGTGAGCAGAAAGTCTAACATTCACAGATAAGATACCCGTGCACACACATTCACAATACAACACACTTACAAACACGTGGTAATCCAAGCACACCCTTAAAACACATGACTAAAAACTACAAGCACAAAAAAAGCGATTCAATAACAGCAACAGTCGAAAAAAAAAAAAAAAGAAGCTAAATAACAAGGAAAAGTAAGAAGATAACATCCCCTCGTTTCTCCCTGTTACGCCCTCCTAACCCGTTGTCCAGTCCCCCATTTTCCGGGGTACAAAAACCTCAAATCGCCTTTAAAAAAAGGTACGGCAAGAGAGAAATGGCAAAAGGTTGAATGCGGTAAGATGTGGATGAGGAGGAGTCGCTGCGCAGGGCTGGCTACACAGAAAGTGGAATTTTTGACCAAGCAAAGGAAAGGGTGGTGTTTTCTTTTTTTTTTTTTTTGGTGCTTCATTCTGCTTGGCTTTTTTGGATCCCAGCAGGATCCTTGGCTGCAGCTCTGTCTCTTCTTAGTTCTGCCAAAATTTGGACATATCCCTTTGTCTTAAACTCTGTTGCATAAAATCAAATTGAGAGATGAGAAAAGATATAACTTAAAAGACACAAGGGGAAAAGGAGCGGCCAACAAAACTAGAGCGCAAGTTATTAAGAAAAGGACAAAGCTTGGGTGAAAGTGCATAGCAAAGAGGAGAGAGAGGCTTAGCAGCTGAATGCAAGGGAAACAAAAATTCATTTAAAAAAAAAAAAAAAAAAGTCAAGATGGAAGAAGGCTGATTCGCGTCAGAATTTTTTCTCTGCAAACATATTATCTCCCAAGTGCGAGCTGCAAAGTGTGTCTTCTCTGCTGCTACAACACAGCAGCCGAAGCCTTTCCAAAGCTATGCCACGTAGTGAGAGAGGGAGAGAGAAAACAGCCACTTTTTCCTCTCTCCAAAATGGCTGAGGGCCGGGGGAAAGCAGCTCTGAGCAGAGAGGAAGAGTGGTGCTCCCCGTCCTGCTTAGGGGAGGGCTGGGCGATTCAGCGAGCATCTCTCCCCCGTTTCCCCTCTCCTCACTCATGCCCTTTGTCCCATTCAGACCGGACGAATGGCGTACAGCTGTGTTGTCAGTCCCTAAGAAACTCTACTTGGCCCAACAGGCAGGCGAAGGCTACGACTGTATACGAGTAAGGCTGATATGGCTTATTGTCTGTCTCCCACATGCCCACATCCTGATGTTCCACACTGTTGTCTGTGTTCATGTCTCCTGAATGCTTTACAGGACAAATGACTTGTGTTTTATCAATATTTTTTATTTTATTTTAAGATATAAAATTTTTAGATTTAAAATAGTTAATTTAGATATCAATGATTGTGGAGTTATTATTCAATCTTTGAGTGGCTATGGTTATTATTTCCAGTATGCCATGTCAAGTCTGCCAACATCATACTGTAAATCCAAATTCACCTTTTTTTTTTTTTAACTACGCATGCTTTGATATTTAAACATATTACTTTCTCAAGTTGGTGTCCTTTGCGTAGCCATTTAGTGCTCAGATATATTTAGAAACGTCTCTGTCAAAATCATTATATAAAATTTATTATGAGCGCTAAATTACATGAACGGGCTGCTCTCCTGAGCAATCTTTCTTGCTGTACTTGACTTCAGCACCACTTCTGACATTACAACAGTACTGTACTTCAATAGCCAGACTGTTGTAGTCAATAGTACTACATCCTCATCAGCATGTTTCTAGTGGAGTATCTCAAGGCTCTATCCGCGGGCCGATTCTGTTCACTGCCACTCCAACGTTTCCTGAAAAGCTCTAAAGATTCAAGATGAGACCAAAGACTACATGTAACTGAAACTTCAAGCTTGTAAAAATGAAAAAGGAATAATTGGAAAAAAGACTGCAAACTGCATTGCACAGGGCAGTGCTTCAGTTCAACGACTACTACAACGACAGGCTAAAAGACACTCGAGAGAGCAAGGAATTCTAGTTTTAAAACTCCACATTTAATAAAGAAATGATGCAACATAGTTAAGGTTATTTTATGTGAGCCCATATTGGTTTTTCCCCCATTTAAAAAAAACCCCAAGCTTTGGGAAAGTCCACTTACAGTACACACACTTAATCCTGTTGTTCATCTTTTACATCAATAAGCTTTCTGTTTTACAGGGCAGCACTTGTTCCTGGTAAAATATACAGATGTAGGTTTCCACTGTTTTCAAACAAAATACTACTACATCTACAAAATATTTCCATCCTACTGTACATCTGAGAAATTAACACACCAGTGAGGTAACCTGCACCAACATTGGAGGCATTATTTCAGATTTTGAAGCAGTGGAGGTTGTCAGACTGTATGTATTCACTGAAGCTTCGTGCCAGTAAGCAGCTGCCTGACTAAAGCGTCCTTAAGCAAGACACAAAAGTCCCCACCAGGCCATTTCTCAATCTAGCCCTGACTTCTGACCTCTGGAGGACCAGTGAGCTAATTTGTAAGCATTATATATTCCACATTTTAGTAATACAAGCACCACCTTCACACGTGGAGTCGCCCATGTATATCAGCATGTTAACGTTAGGAAAAGAACGAATGCTCGATTCAGGATATTAAGTGCCCTGGATACTAGTTTTGCCACAGCATGCCAATGGGCTGCTGTCTGCTCCATGGTCACCACTTGAATCTAAATGAACAGATTTGACTTTCAGGATATTGCCAAGAAGCCTGTCACAGTGCCGACACAGACAGGGGCCTCTCCAAAACAGAAGGTTGAAGAAAACAGAGCGACTGACATGGGCATAACCCCAAACCTCTAACAAGGTATCCCCTTAAAGCCACTCTCAGAGCCTGGGAAAGAGGGGAAAAGAAAGTGGCCAACAATGGGCAAAAAGACATTACCACATTTTTTCATATAGTAACATAATGCCAGGGCAGCAAATCGACAGACATAGCAGCAGAATTCAGGTCTAACATGGATTATGATTGTATTTGACTGTCTTACTTAGATTTTGTGAGGTGTTTACCAAGTTCTTACAGCATGTGTCCTCATTATTCTCCATCTTGGGCCTACATCCTGCAGCCATGGGCTCACAGTAGCCTATATGAGAGTTAAACCTACCCAATTTTAAAAATGGATTGTCAATTATCCTCCTCCTTTCCCCCTCTCGCACAACACTTCTGTGTAAATTCCTGTGAACACGACATAAGCTAATAATTTACTTAGTGATTTACTAGTGTACAAGTGAAAGATTTATTACTGCTGCGTCACAGGCGCTGTTGCTGGCAGAGAAATGAGATGTTAACTCCTCCCATCAGAGTGATTTGAAATGTCTTTGCTTCAATTTTGCCCTAAATTTTGCACCCGAGAGCCACCTTTAATAAACGCAGGCGGTGTTACAACATCCACCTACGCCTTTCCGTCTGAGGGACGTGTACTGTTAGTGACATGATAGGACTTGGCCTTTATTAGTACAGGATGACCTTTTAAAGTCATGTCAGACTACAACAGCTACAGCTACAACATTGTTGTATTTTTTGTTATTTGCCGCATTATTAATGAGGTGTCACTGCAGCAAGTCCAGGAGTTCGCACACAAAATTCCACCTTGGTTGTCTTTTTTTCTGGTGTTACTCCATGCCGTTATGAGGGTCTGTGCAGTCCTTAAGACAGGACAGTTGTTAGACTGCAGGTGATAAATCTACTCACCAGACTACTGTACAGTATAAAATAAATGAAATAATTTGAAATGTGCTCATACTTCTATATCACAATTTGTATTTATTCCCCAGATCTTTTATAGCACTAAGGATGGTTTTTTAAAATGTTTTGCTGGTTTTTACACCCTAGTCTTCAAGAAGCAGACATTTTCATTTCAGCTGTATCTTTTATATTTGGAATGATAAGAACAATTCAACTTGAACAATACTGCAAACACTTTCAAATCTTCATTACAATAGTGGCCCATAGGTATCATTATAACAGTCTATTTAGTCCAATTAAGCTAATTCATTTAATGATATGTTGAAGCAAATTAAATACCTAAAGGAAGAATGAAACACTCTATTGTTCTCATATTGACATAAGCTAAATTCCAGAAAAAAATCAATGATTTACCCTCCTCTTGTTAACTTCTGTCAATTTTATTACTTGTTTCGTAATTCTCTATTTGTGTTTAAGCTGTGACTGAGTTGCAGGAAGTTAACTATGTCACCATTCCAGCTCGTCACTGATACCAAGCGACGTCTGGACATGTGCTTCCCCCAAACTATTGGCATGTCCAGGGATGTTCCTTGCTCAAACTTGGTTCTACTCTATTGGCATTTTAAAAAAGCTTTTCTGAGTAACTACAAGCAAAATTTAGCATCCCAGGGGGGCAGGCGCTTCAAATGGCTGCTTTTAATTATTTGAATATAGCAGTTAAAACATGAGATAAACGCCCACAGTCCAGCCTGTCTATCTGTGGTACTTGCACAATTAACTTAAACCAGTAGCACCACTGAAATCACAGCAATAACACTGAGACATGAGACATAAAAGCTGAATGTAATGCAGGTAATAACTGTAAAAAAAAAACCCCAAGAACAAATAAAAGTATGATGGACAGACTCATTCGTAATTGTGTTCATATTCAAATAACCCTCCAAAAATGGGGCGATGATATTACAACACTCAATCTGCTTTAACACGACTCCAAATTACAAACATTCATGATCATAAAAGTTTTAAGATTAAAGCACTGGTGTGCATAAAAAGGCACTGGAGCATTTTTTCACTACAACCAAAAGCAGACGTAAGGACATTAGATGTACTGTACCCATCTGTCTGCCAGAGACTTCTCTCAAAGCACGAGAGAAGAGACGTACAGTTCAGAAAATAAGAAGTGATTTCATAACAGGTGCAGGTGTGCGTACCGTATGCCTCACAGGGACCTGAGGTAGTGACAGAGTGGTCATGTAAGTAAGTAAAATGACAATTTCACTTTGTGTTAAATTAATTAGTTGTAGTTGATTTATGAAGGGTAGCAAAGTAGCTGCTTTGCTTATTCGCTCCCTTGTTTTGTTTCCTACATGTGTTGTCTTTAGAGATGCTGTATCTTTCCACTGAACTCGACTGAGGTGTGTATTTCAGCAGTCTGCGAAGAAGGCCCTCATGTAGATTTTATCCCAAAATCCAGCCCAGTGCAACAGAATTGATGTCTGTGGTGTAAAGCCTGTAGAGTGCAATCAGACAAGAGAGAAGTATAAAGCACCAGTGGGAGACTCGAGACAGCAGCAGTATTTATTACTGTACATTTTCATTCACACTCATACATCTTTGCTTCTTGATGTTTCAGTCCATTTTTATCTCTTTTCCCTCCCTTTCATCTCGCCCATCTCTTGCAGTTGCTTGTCCCTCGCTGTTCCCTCCTCTCGCTTCCCCCCATCAAATATTCTGCTCACGCACAACTGCGGCACCCTTTCTCCAGTCCTCCCCATTAATCCACACCACAGACATCTTGGCCCACTGTCTCGCCTCTCTCAACGTGCACTCAAAACTCCCGAAGTCTGGGCCATTTCAACACAGAGTGCCTGACCATTTTTCACAGGGCCATGAGGCCCACTGCTGAACATGCTTTTTACTGTACCGACAGACTAGTACTACACTGAATATATCACGCTCGCCCTCGCTCTAAGTACCCCTGATTAGAAAACGCAAGAGGGGATCATAGTCAAAGCAAAGGTCGTATTAGGATAAAAAAGCCCTCTCGCCAAAACTCACACAGCACACATACACACACACACACACACACACACTATATATATATATATATATATATATATATATATATATATATCCTGCATGTTCAGCCATGCTTTACATTTACTATCACCACTCCAAAACAAACTGATAGCTTGCTCCAGCCGGGTCTGGCCGGCCTGTGATATGTGGCTGGCTCTGTCGTGTTTGAGCCAGTTTCTTCAGACGATGAAGGCGCTGGCTTTGAGTCAGAAAACAACTAAATCTTTGCCACTGGAGACAAAAGTTTAAAAAAATACAAGACATTTACATCTATTACTCTCACTTAAATCTAATCATCTAAATAAACATTTAATTGAGATCCTCTTGGCACACAGGAAATAAAAAAATAACTTTTTATAACTATAAGAAATGTTACATTCTCTATCTCAACATTATTATTATCCTAATATAAGGTTTTGGTAGAAGTGTTTAAATATTACCAATCATGGTTGGACTGCATTGCAGTGTTTGACAACAAACCAGTGAGAAGCATTCATCAGACTGAGACAAAGTACAAAGTTAAACTATCTATTATGGGCGGCACAGTGGTTCTTAAAGATGCTTTGCAGACGGGGTTGAGAAAGGAGCGAGCACAATGACATAGCAGGGGTAAGGCTGTCGGAAGGAGAGAAAGATCTAATTACTGTATTAATTACTTAATTTCTATTCATCTGCAGGATCCACTGGCTTGTACAAATCACTTGAAGAATGTAGCCAAATGCTCAATATTAACACATCTTCTGTGACAGGAGGAAGAGTGTGGGTCTAGTTTTGGGGGGGGGGGGGTGAAGAAATGCAGAGATTTACATGACTAATATCAGCAGGCAAAGGAAGGAGCTCAACATGGACATGAAGGAAGAAAACTCAGGGTGTCCACGGTTCTTTTCTTTATGAAAAGCACTCGTTCTGTCCTTAAATGCCTACTTTTGTGCAGCGGTGTAGCGTACAGTAGCAAAATGCAGATGCTTAGAAACAGTATTTCAAGGTATTTCAGAGAATAAAAACCTTGGGTGGATTTGGAGTTTACCCCTATCATCTTCCTTCTCTGAAATAAGGGTTCACGTTAAATTTTACAGCAGTGCTTAGAAATTGCTCACAGTGCCTCATCAGCCACCCTCCTCTGTCCTGCCATTTCTTTCTTTCTCTCATCCTCCACTCCTGCCATTTCAGACCCTTATTTCCCTGCCCTCCCTCCCCTCCCTCTCTCTCTCTCTCTCTCTCTCTCTCTCTCTCTCTCTCTCTTTCTCTCTCTCATTCATTCAGTTTAATTTTGAACTCTGCACTGGTAGACAGGCAAAGAGGGTAGCTCCATGGTTACCTGGCACCAGGCCATCTCATTACACTGCCAATTGATTCTGGCCTGCCGCCATGTCCGCTGCCTACCTCCCCCACACCCCACACCCCACACCATCCACCATCTCTGCACCCCAGACTGTCTGCAGCAGATTTCAGAACACACAGGAAGCAAAGAGACAAACAGCTTCACTTACGTACATCAAGCTCAGCTCGCATTCACGCACCACTGCACACGATAACAGCACAAACAAATAAATCCAATACTCACTCATATAAATAGTACACTGAAAGCTTTGTTCAAGGGTAAAAATGTGCACTATATATATGTACTCTTATAACCTTAGTCCCTATACAGTGTAAATCAATTGTACCTACAACACCAGAGTTGTCTTAAAATGTTAAGATGAACAAAAAAGCAAGTAAAACATTACAATAGAAACAATTTCTACAATTATTGTCCTTAAAATGCTTGATTCTGGAGATTAAATGTGAATCACATTGAGATGAATAATTCAATCATCCATCAAATTTTCCTCAAAAAATGTCCCAAATTATCGAAATTCTAGTAGAAGTGGATGACATCATACATTTATTAAGGATAAATAAATGAGTTTTCAGCAAGCAGAATACAAATTATTTTGCAGAAAATGGAACACTGTCGCCGGTGATGCCACAGTTTTTTTTTTTATGATAGCAGGTTGTCATAACTTTTTTTTTTTATTTATAAAACACAATGCATGCTTGAGAATGTGTGAAGAGCCTGACTTCATAAGTCTCTCACACTCTATATTTCATACATGAGAAAAGAAAAAAGTCTTGAAACCTGCTTAATTTCATGTAAGATATGATTGAGGAGCCAGAGATTTGTCCAACACATCGGGGTGAGTGAATTGCACGCTTGCCTTCACAATAAAGAATAAAAGCATGAACGATTTTGTGATGTTTCTGATATTTCATTATTCAAGTGTTCAAAATGAAAATAGCAGGAAATCTTTGCCTTGAGGGAATTCATTATTTGATGCCTTATTTTAATTAAAGCCTTAAGCTAATTTTTTATTAGTATTGTTAGCATTAATTATATATATTATATATATAATTAATCATTATTATGTAAATTTTAACCTTGTGTTTGCCGCCAGGTATCTGATTTGTCTGTCTAAAGGTGTTTAGCATTTCTCATTTTCCCTGATGATCAGTAACCCATGGTTGTATGATTTTAATCGACAGATTTTTATTGGCATTTTATGATTATGATTTCATGTTTTTTTTTTTCAAAAGCAAAGCTACCAAGCCTGACCCAATACAGTAAGATAAACTTATAGACTTAAAAAAAAAACACATTGACATAGTGCCTGTGACGTGACTAATAGATTTTTGAATGGGATGTTTTGTTTTGCATTTCCCTGGACTTCACAGTGCAACTTCAAGTCCTTTCCATCATTTGCAGTATTGTCAAGTATGACCATGATGCTTCTTTGGTCTACTACTTCCATCGAAGACACATACAGTATTAATTACAGTGCATTTTCTCGACTTGAATGTTGGTACAAACTGCAACAAAATCTTCCACAAAATGACATTAAGAATCAGAAGCACATTGGTGTGTTGACAAGCCTATAAAGCCGAAATGATACTTTCCGCGTCTCTGAGTACACGAGGGTCCCCGTGATGTAACTTTCGTCATCAGAGGGTGTACGCGTAGGCTCTGTGTGGACACCCGCGTACCTCCAATTAGTTGTGACCACACGGACACTACATTGTCGTCCTGTATACGTCGTTTTTCTGTGTATGTATGGAACGCTTCCTCCAAGTGGACTCCAGAAAGTAGTGTAAACAGAACTACTACACGTTGTGGTGACCACAGGAGTATGTTTGTGGCTTATGAGTAAGTGACCATGTTCCTTTGAGGTACTTGTAAGCATGTAATTTGTCACAGTGACAGAATTTTGTCACCAGTTTAAGTTCTCACACAACAACACCACCAATATACTTCTAAATAACATCCCTTATTAGGCTACATTGAGCGAACGCTACGAGATTGAGACGTTTTGCTTTAGATTCACATTTTCACATTACACACTGGGACTCATATTTTATACTGTAGCAGTTTCAGACCAAACAGAATCCTTATTGGGCCTTCCTGATATCTAAACTGTCTGCTCCAAATCATGTTGTGCAGCTCGGAGCCAGAGATTCAGTCAGAGGTCAGGATCGATGTCTAATGACTCATCTTGCCCGATGAGACTTACAGTTAAGAGGGTGGAGAGAGTGTAGGGGCGGGTTCGCTGCCGAGACTTCATCTCACAGAGCATCTGTCTAGGTGTGGTTCAGACAGTGGTAGCTTGCCTCTCCTTCTGCCACTGCTGGCAGATGCCGGGGTCGTGGCCTCTGGGTCACCGGGGATTTGAGGGGATCAGGAGTCAAAGGGATCATGAAGCCATATGACAGTGTGTCTACTGTGCCTTCAGTATCCACATATTCAACAGCCATTCATTCACGTTCCAGTTAAAAGTGTAAAAGGCAGGATGTGGTAGCTTTTAAATTGAGAGGACATTGTTCCGATGAGCAGTTGACAAAATTGTCCAACGATGACTTTATACGATGCATCTCTAAATACGGCTGTAGCCATGCGAGCTAGTTCAAGCAGACAGTTACTTTTATCACGCATGACATACACTATCCATCGTACCTTTTGCTCATGCACTCAATATAAGATTTCATAGGTACCACCTCCACCCAGCATCCACCTGTAGAATCAGAGTGAAGTTTCCCCCATTCACTCTCCATTCTCCTTTTGTCTTCACTTAGTGACAACTGTACGTAGGTCAAAGAATTTGGGATTCAGGCTTGAGAAATTATTTATAAATGTTTTCCTACAGCAGGAGAACTGAGCAGATATTGTACATACAGTTTCTACAGCAAAATTAAGCGCATGTTGGCCACATTTACTGCCATTCTTTTTTCTCAGAACCAATGAGGGACAATCTAGCAGCAGAGAAGCCATGTACCACCTCATACCACTTACTGTCATCTAACTTTTGAGGTGTGAACATATTGTTGTATTGGTGGAACCATTGAGTACAGAATGACAAGCAACAATGTTCACTTTAACGTAATATTGTATGCATTCATTTTCTGCCAGTGCAGTGACCTTGGTAAAATAATCATTTTGTTTAGTGCAAGTAAATTTTTGGTAATTTCACGGCTCAGGAAGACATTACTTGTGGGGAAATGGATGGAGGAACCAGGTGTAAGCACTGGCATATCTTCTATTTAACATTCATCATTCTCAAGTTACATATCATTTTCACTTTTACACAAATTTCTTAACCAATGGCAAACTGAATACTAATGTATATACTTTATGTAGACAATAAACTACCAGCAACCATCAAAAAATGAATACACGTTTGAGTATATGGAGTCAGGAGTATCTGCAGTTGCTGTGCAACTCGTGGCCTTCAAATATAAAACGATGATGCATATCACCAAAATCATTAGTTTAACTTCAGAGGGAACATCATCTGTCATCTGTCCATAGTCTGGCTGCTTCACACCCTTGTGACGCACCTTCAGGACAAGGCCATCAATTTCATCCTAGCAGGCACCACCCATCCAACCACCCATTCATTCATCCATCTGGACAGGTAGTCCACCATGTTAGAGGCATCTATAAAAAGAAGGATGGGAGGCCCAAGTTATATATGAATTAAAATACTGAATGAAAAGTGCCGGTATTTACTTTAATGTATCCCTCAAAGATATTAAAGATGTTTCTAAAGTGGTACATTAAAATAAATTCATAACCTCCGTTGTTAGTACAATTATTGTTTCTGTCATAGAATTTCATTAAGAAAAAAGTACAAAACTCCAAACAAAAGCTTGTGCACCTACCCACTCACTATAGCAAAGCACCAGGGTCTATAACAGTACTTCAATTTAATTTTACTTTTTTCATGGTCAACCTTAAGAGTTTCTTTTGTCATGAGGTTTTGAAACTTTCAAGTATATTTTTTTAAGTCCTTGAAGTATAATAAATGGTTTTCAAGTAGAAAAAAAAATCTGAATTTTATACTTATACTACGTTCTTTTAAACTGTGTAAAAAGAAAAAAAAAATTCAAACAAACAGTCTTCAGCAAGACCCTCCAGTATCAAAGAATGACAATATCAATAGCCTCTGGATAACTATGAAGACTGCTTCATGTAGTACATGGACAAAAGCAAGTCTTTATTGAGCTGGCGCCATTATTCAAACAAGGAGGAATTTTGATATCCTGCATAGCTGACGGTCCGGGTCAGTGTGTGAGGCCACATGTACTGTATTTTAAGATGAGATTATTGTAAATATATTTCCAAAATCATAAAAGTTGTATGTCCATATATCCAAAAACATACTGTAACATAAAAAAGATTCTAATCTGTAGGATCTTTATGTTTCGTTTGTTATTCAGTTTTTTTAATGTTTCCTGTCTATTGTTCACCACATGCTGAATAGCTGCCGCACGTATAGTAATCTATATATATGTACATGCATTATGTATGTCTATATGCGTTTTAACAGATAACTCTAATATTGTTGTTGATGACGATGACTATGGTAATTATGACACCCCTGGACTTCATCAATAAAGAAAAGGCAGTGGAGAGATTTTCCAGTGCGAGTCTGTCTCTTAGAAAACTAAGGGTTAGAGATGGGCCTCCCCACTTTGGGGCCCCTTTCCTGTACATGCACACGGGTTGTTTAAGGACACAGTGAACCAGGCTACCCGATCTAGGGAAGGGGCCAGGCAGGGGGAACAGTGACGGGACGGCCAAGTGCAAGAAACTCTCATGGAATCCTAAGAGCTCAAGCTGCTGGCTTAATGCTAGAGGGAGTAGAGAGCACTGGAAGAGAGAGACGGGATTGGCTGATCTCAAAAGAGAGGGAGGAGCCTGTTCCCCAGGAGGAGAGCCGGATAGATTTATGGACTCCGCCGGCAGTAAGGAGAAAAAAAAAAAGAATAAAGATGGTGGTAATAATGTGATAATGTCTTAAAGTAAAGTTTCAGAACAGATGAGAGGCGCTACAGAGGATCTCTGATAGACCCATAAATCTGGATTTGTGACAAAATAGTCAGGAAGACAAAGTGTCACTTAATGACTTAATAAACATTTCAATAAGTCATTCAGTTTTGTTTTTGTTTTGTTTTTTCAAAATAAAACTTCCAGATTCAAGCTCAGAGCGGAGAAGGTTTGGGTTGTCCCAGTTTTAGATGATAACCCATCACACCTGCATTCTTGGTGGATTGTGAGCTGCCACACAGACCTTCGCTCGTTCCCCCCTCCTGCTCCTTCTCCATTTTCTCTCCCCTTGTTACCTTGTCTCCCCCTCTCCTGCGTTCCTCTCCTTCTGTTGCTCCCCTTTTCTGTGTGAGTGTGTCTGGGTCCCGCTGGAGAGGCTTTGTCTGTGAACCCTGGAGCCCGGACTGGCCCACGGGGGCCAGATCCATGAATACCCACACTGTGAGAGCCGCTCTTTCACTTCACACCACTTTCTCTACTGGAATGCCTGAGCAGTGAGGTAAGAAATGCACGCACGCGCTGTCATGTGCGCACACACACAAGTATACAGTACAAGCACACACACACACACACACACACACACACACACACACACACACACACATTTTCTCACTTTCTCTGCCTTACACACAAGCACACACATCCACACATACACCACACTATACACACAAACTGAGTGAGTCATGCAGTGATGAAAAGCCAGTGTTTTGTGTGTGAACCCTCTCACCCTGGACTCACATCCTGAGAGCCTTTCTCCTCCATCAGTCCCTGCCAAGCTCTCCCTCTAATTAAAGACTATTGGGTCCAATAGCATTGGCCCAGCTTCCCCCAGACCATGCCCCATCCCCAGCCCCATAGAGGTCCGGAGCAGAGTAGAGTCTATGTGGAATGTGAATGACTGTGGTGATTAACAACTTCTCAGGGTTTCTAATTCCCCAGTTAATGGTGTGCTTGGCCACAAGACCCATGCCAGCTTTACAGAGAGACTAGCTTAATAGATAGACTTCAGCTGACAAGGGATAGTCTACAAAAGCCTCTCAAAGCACGTTTAAGTTGTTTGATCTGTTTGTTTGTCTGTTTTTTTCTTAATTAACAACATCAGTGTGTGGAATGATCTGATCTTATCCAGGAAAATCGTCCAAAAATAATAAAATTAGATTTTGTCTTCACTGCCCGATTAAGCCTAATCGCATTATTTGCACGGACCAACAACATAAAGATAACGACACCGAGGGAGGGGTTATGCAAATCAGATGAGATATCCAATTCCACAATGCTTTGCACTTTCTGCTCCGCCAGTTATTGAAGCACATGAAACATCTTTTGAAAGGTGCGGGTCATTCAAAAGGCCGTGCGGTTTGCTCCATTTGGCTACGATTATTGCTGCAGGACCTCAGCGGGCAAAGCAGCCAGCGAGCCGAGCATGTGAGGGAGAGGCCGCTCCATCTGTGTTGCAAAGTATGCTTCAACTGAGATTGAATATTGGGATTGGTCTGTTGGAGTACTATTTTTTTTTTTTTTTTTTTTTTTTTGGGGTGGGGGTGGGGGGGCATATTTGTGCCGCAACTTCATTAGCATTTCAAATTCTCAGTGAATCACACGGAAAGCCCGTTCAACCGAGCAGCAAACAATTAAGGGTGATTATTAAACATAGCATAAAACAAAGCATAGCAAAAAAGGCTATTGTAACTCCTGTTGGGGTGTTTATCCCAGTATAATGTGGCAGTGTCAAATCACTGAAGAAGCAAAAACGATAATATGATCATGAGACGCAAATTCATGATTACAGGTAAAAAGCTGCAATTCTTTAATTGGCCACTCCATGCTGCTCCAAGAAACCCTTCATATTTAGAAATAGAGAACAACATGCAGTCTAAACACAAAATCTCCACAAAATGTTTTGTTCTCAGTTCCTGTTATTCTATTATGCACCTTGGAGGTGATTTTGAGAATAACCATGAAGAACCATGTTTGTAGGAACAGTATGTTTTCGTTTGACTGACAGGCCTCTCAGCCTTTCACAGTCAGTCATGGTAGCTCCTCACCGCAGCCTGCCTCCCGCTTCGCTCAAATTTGGATTGTCGAACCCAAACCCAGAGCTTGAAAGCCTCCCTTCAAATCCCTGCAGGTGATGTCACAGACACTGCATCCTTGTATCGTCTACAGTCTGCGTTCACGCCTTTCACCTCTAACAAGTTGCTCCTTTTTTATTTTGGACATCACTCTCCGAGAGCTGTGTCGCTGAGTCATTTTAATAAACAACTAGCGAAGCACTCTTCTGGTTTGGAAAATGCCAAACATTACACAGACATTACCAGACTGTTACACATGTCTGCTGTGGCGAAGGAATAGGCCAGCCAGTGATTTGAGTCTATGAGATGGCAGTAATTAGTCTGAAAGAATGAGAGTCAGAGTCGATGTAGGACAACAAGCAAATGGCAATTAACTTTTGCAGCTAGTCTTTCTCAGACAATAACAGTTCACTGACTGCAAACTAAACATCATGACAACTTACCAGCAGCAGATTCTTAATCATCCCTCGCTAGAAATATTTATTTAATAAATAATGGGATTTGCTTTTTCATTTTTAATTGTAAAAATGTATATATGTCTGAGCTTGTACAAATACCTATCACCAAGGAGATTTAGTAATTGAAGCAGACGAGAGGAGGATCATCAAGCTTTGACATAATTTAGACTGAGGCAGGTGGTTACTGCACTATATAAAGAGCCAAGATGGCACCTGCAGTAAAACTCATCTCCTTGACCTTCCAACCAGACACCCGTTTTTTGTGCTTCACCTGTGAATTGTAAGATGTTCTCATTGTTTATCTATTTTAGTTGGGAAAGTTATCTTGCTGTAATTTGTTTTCTTGGTCTGATTTTGTTAGATTACTCCGAGTTAGATTTGTTTTGTTTGTTGTGTTGGCCTTGACCACCCTGAAGCCAATCCTAGCTCCATCTATTTTTTTTAATCACATTATAAATAAACACCAAAGTCCTCATATTTTGCAATCATTCCCTCTGGCTGCTTGGGATTTGAAGAAGATGGATCTACTTTGTGTTTCTGTGTCTCGGTACACCGCTAGACAGGGCATAGCACAAATTGAGGTCTCCTTTGTCTTTTCTTATTGTGATTTGTGGTACGTTTGGCAACTGAGTTTTTGTTCTTCATCTAATTGTCTGTTTTGGTGAGTAGAGAAATTAGGAGTTTTAAAGGAGCTTTAGCTAAAGTTTGTTCTTTTGCTTGTCTGTAGTTTTATTTTTCAAACCATCCGTCATTCCCGTCTCTCACGCCTGCTCACTCATAATTTCCTTGCTGTCATTGCCGAGGCCATCAATTAAAACATCAGCTGTTCACATCAGCTGGTCACTTCTAACCAATAGCAATGTGACACACCTTAACTGTCAGCCTATCATCTTGCGGATGTCTTTTTAAATATGTTTTCTCCCTTTCCGCCTTAGTGCTTTCATGCTGCTGTTACGTGCGCCACACCACCTCCCCGTCACCACCCAGTTTTCGCAGATTCATCAGTGCATCACTTCATCAGCCTCATCATCCTCATCAGTCTCAGCAGAAGTCATCAGCCACCACCACCAGTGTTTGGACTACATTGGAGGGATTTATCTTGCTGTTGCTCAGGACTGATGTCCCTCAATTCAAAATCTCCCTCTAGAGTCTAAGCACCAAAGACTTTTGACAAGACTTCATCAATATCATCTGTATAAAAATAATTCTTTTTGCTTCATTGACTTGTCTCTCCTGATTGAAATGTAAGTCAGTGGTTCATTTGCTTCTGTAATGTTTACAAACACTGGAGGAAATCTGATTTAAAATTGGTTTATCAAAGCTAAGGGAACCATTCAGTTTGGCTCATATTAGACTTTAATTTACCTCATCACACACAGCAAAATCTGCTGTTTGTTTGTTAGTTTGTGAGAGTTTTTCACTACTAGAGAGACTGTCATTACTGCAAGTGACAAGATATACTAATGTGAAAAATAACTCAGCAACACTAAACATCTTAGTGGAAAAGTTTGCACTGTATCATCCAATGACAGTAGATGGCCAGCCACAACAAAGATGTACACATATAACCACAAAACAGCCACAGAATATAATCACAAAGATAAGGAAAATATTAAAAACATAAATAAATGTTAAAAATTCTATTAAATAACTCCAACAAGTGTGTAACTCTCTTTTATTAAATGACAATAAAACCTCTAAAATGTTCTTCCCCATCAGGTGCAAGATTCTGGTTGTAGTTTTTGAAAGTCCTTTTCCGTTTTCTGACAAAGTCAATATCACTCGCTCTCTGTCTCAGACTGACCTCATCAATACCAATAAAAGTCTGGCCATTGGGTGTAACTGTATATTAAAGTTCAGGTCAGTGTACTTCCTCGTTTGTAGGTCAGTAGTTCAGATGTATGAATCATCACTTCACTGTCTCTCTATAGAACAACTGCTTTTGTTTCAACAGCGATAAATCAAACTTCCTTGGGTGTGTTTTTCCAATATTATTTGAGACATGATTCACAACAGAATCATGGAAAGCCATTATGAGCAAGCAAAAATCCTCACTTTCAGCAATGAAGTAACTCCATACGTGTGTGTGTGTGTGTGTGTGCGTGCATGTGTGCTTACGGCACTAGGGTGTGTAGACACCACAATGGTTTCCTGTACTATTGTGTCTGTGTTCGTCTGATGACTCAGTTGCACTTTCACTTGTGGTGAACACATGAAACAAACTGGTCATTCAACCACATTTCCACCACCATAACTCAGCCTGAATCATATCCTCGACCACACACACACACACACACACTGAGAACAATAACGCATATATCTCTTTGTCACAGTCCTGAGCAGTGATGAGGGCGTGAGGCAGAGATCCACCCAAGTCTACTCTGTGCTGTATGCTCCTCAGCCTTTCCAGTGCTTGTACACACAAACACACAAATCAGAAAAAAAAACACACACACACACACACTTTATGAGTCATGAACTATAGCCGTAATGCTGGGAGGGAAGGAGGGAAGGAGGGAAGGAGGGAGAGATGGTTGCAGACAGCGGGCAGAGGGACTATGGTCTGCAGTCTCTCTCCTCAATGCAGCTCACACACAAGTTGCATCTACCAATCGCATTCCTAAAACCCTCATTACACACCGACACGCATGATGAAGCTGTAATGAACCAGCCACAGAGCTGCCTGGCATTTAAAAAAAATAAAAAAATCACACTATTTTTCATCAGTTCCCTCCATAGTGATAGTGTGATGATGTTTGTTTCATAAAGGGTGATGTACAGTGATGAGTGGCATTAGCTCAGAAAACTGACAGAACTGTAAAGCAGCTTTTAAGACCAAAAAAGATTAATTTAAACCAAAATCCCACATGATATCCAATTTTATATCTTCATACAGACATTATATTGAGTAGGCATCAACACAGGGTGTTTCACTTCGCTTTAATCGCTGCCCACATCTCTGATATTTTCAGCTATGTCGAATATTGAAGTGAGGTGGCATTTCAGTATGATTATAAGGCCATGTTTCAGAGAACCACTTAGTTTAACTTTAGTGAGAGGAAATATGTGGTTGATTTACTTGTTTCTTTCTGTAAGGTCCTTGTGAGTTAAGAATTCAGAGACATTCCTGTCATGCCCGATCAAAAAAAAAAAAAAAAACAGTAAGAATCTCAGTAATGTGGCTGCCATCCCAGAGGCGGCTTGAACATCACTTAGAAAAGAATAATATGATATTACTGAATCAAACCCAGACGGAAAATACAGCTTCATGATGCACATTACAAAGGCTGAACTTAACTGACTAATGCACAAAGCAGGCAGAACGGCATTACTCTATTGTTCAAATGCAGGTGTGAAGTCAGTTCAGTGATACCTTATTCACCACAGACTTCCTTTTAACTTCTTCATAGATGAAAGAGTGGTTTATTTGTCCAGTCATATTGCAATTACACGCACTGAAAAAAGATTTAAGTGCACTTCCGTTCACCTGGCTCTCAAGCAAACTATGCAACAACCCACTAAACAGGTTATTGAGAAGTGGAGGACATTTCGCTGTTCATCTAACAGCCTTCTTCTGTTCTGATCTGAATAAGTCTTTAGAAAAGAAAAGGCCATTCAACACCTCCATAAATAGTCCAGTAGACTGGTTTATGTTTTGACGTCTTAGAAGCTGAAACATTTTTTTCTATAGATCAAAAGGTACTTCAGCTGACATAACCAATTATAGTAAATATTAGAAAACACTCGGAGGAAACAGATCTCTGCCGAGTACGTACAATTCTTAAAATTTCTGATTTCAATGAGAGGAAATGTTTAGAATATCTATAATCTGTGTATGGATGAATGTCAGCATCAAAATAAACATTGTGAGAGACAGTTGGGATACATCTGCCAGATGTTTCTCATCAAGTGAAGTAGTTGAAGGGAAAATAGTGAAAAATGTTTTTTAAAAAATGCCATATCTCTCAATGTTAAGAAATCCATTAATAAAAAATCTTGGCCTCCACCTTGATTCAGATCCTCACCAAAAACAAATCATTTGGGGGGTTTTTTTTACCCAAAGTTGAACTTTCCACTAATGTTCATTGAAATCTAAAAACAAAGACTGAAAATATAACTTCCCTGTCAAAAAGATAATGATAAAGTTATGCTAATGAGTCCATTAATTAAGCTACCGTACTTATTATTTCATTGTCAACATAATTGTTTTCCCTTCACAGGATTGTGGTGGTACTTCAAGCACCCTAATTTAAAACAGAGTAGCTTTAGAACGTCTTTATTTCCTCATTAATGTGCATTTCACATCAGATTTCAGATCTTGTATTGTATGGGGGTAACCTGTGGTGTAAATACAGTATTACCATGTACTGTTTACGAGTTATTGCAGTCACAAGAATACATCAACCCACAGACAGACAGAATAACAGATGGCAACTCTACAACATACTGTACCATGTTAGTAAAACCTAACGCTGTATCCATCTGGGTTTGTCATTGTTCGACATCAACACTGTCATAAAACAAAGAAAAGAAAAATCACTCAAACACAACCGACAACAAGCACAAGCACTGCAAGGTTAAACCTCGAGACAACCACCGCCTATCTGAGCTCACAGGGAATGTTCTTCCGTCGTTCGCTCATTACACATAAAGACACTGAGGGAATAGTGACATGAACGGCGAAGTGCACATTGATAGAGAGGTCCTCTGCCGGCCGGACACTGCTGTCTGACATGTGTCTGCAGCCGTTATGACAGTACTGCCACGCTGTGTCAGACGAGGTAATAGGCTTTTTTTTTCTTGCTGTGACTGACTTGACAGACTGAAGCTGACAAGCCACATCCTGTGTTGAGTTTGGGGTGCAGTACAGTCACACGGCACTCCACATATTTGAGGCAGCGAGTATATGTCCCTAATGGGATATACTGTGTGGAGGTTTATGGCTCCATTGTACAGTAGGAAGAGATCCCTCCCCTTTCGCAATGGTCCGACAAAACCCCACTCTTCTTCTCCTCAATAAAAGACACTGATCGCTGTTACATTGACCTTATATGAATGAATGGCTGCCATCTATATTTATTATACTAGACAACTATATGATTCTGCCTCCGATCGAGGTGAGTTCAGGGACATCCCAAGAATAAATTTAGAGGAAAAAATGAAAATAAGGAATTGATAACTGATATTCAAAGACCAAACATCGTCTCTCATATTTGACTTCTATCTTTGCCTATGCAGTTTTGTTCTCACTGCTGAACAGGTCATTTCAAGGCAACGGGTCAGCCATCCCATGTTGTCAAGAGTAACGGTGTAATCAGGTGAGATGCTGCTGATTATAAGTCTAACTGTACTTACAGTGTGTAAGTAAGATTTTTTTTGATTTTGTGTGGCTGAGATGTATATATCACCTAATAACAATAATAATAATAATCAAAATGATGCATCTTAGTTAATTACAGGATAACATGGTTTCACTAGAGCTTTGTTATTGTTACAGACCGCTGTGACGTTGCGAATGTGTGCAAGTACAGCACAGCAAAGATGCCCTCTTTGGACACATTCTCACTGTATTTACTCTTTTCATTTTCTTTTTTTTTTTCTTTTTTTTTTTTTTTACTACTGCTGCTTTCTTTGCTGCAGTGCTCTGTGATTGGTCGAATACGTGTGTCAAGTTACTTCAACGCAGTCGGGATAAGGACTGTTATTGGCTGGCGCACCAACCCCACTCCACCCCCGCCAACCACCCGCGTCCACCAAGCGGTGGCGTAGATGAGTGGGCAAGCAGATGTGTGCATCAGGTGGGGCTGCCATCCTACACAGGAGGAGGAGGAGGAGGAGGAGGATGATGAGGAGTAGGAGGAGGAGTAGGAGGAGGAGGAGGAGGAGGAGGAGGTGGTGGTGCTCAGGGCCACCCAAGGTAACAGAGCTCCAGCATGGGGACAGTAGAGCAACTGGATGCTCTTCACTACCCTTGATATATTTTCATTCACAGAGGGGCCAGTGCAGGGACGCAGGAGAGGGTTAATGCACCTGTGCTGCTTTTTTGCAGAGCTGCATTTACCCAACATTGAAGTACATAAATACAAATTTATAATGTAAATTATATTTGGTTATTTGCCTTGAGATGATCACGACTAGAGGTCGAATCACTCCATAATAGGACAAGAGACGTGTTCATTATAATCTATAATCCACTTTTCAGATAAGTCAAAGTCATGGCCTCTCTCGAGTCTTTAACTCTCGTTCAGCCCTCCCTGACTGAAGAGCCTCCCTGACAAGCTCCAAGCTCACTTCAGGGCAGCACATCAAAGCTCGACAGTATTAGCGAAGCTGGTTGGCATCGCACATAGACCTCACAATGACACTGTGGTAAAAAAATGTAGGTCACGCCAGCGCTGTGAGTCACTTCATGTGGTCTTCTGTCATACACCGTAGACATAAATAGCATCAACACCACACAGACAAAACAAAAACACACAGGCTCTCACTCACACGGAGTATTATACAGTAAGGTGAAGTGGCCATCAACAATCTGTCGCTTTTGTCACATCACACCAAACGTGGCAGACACGAAGGGTGAAATGGGAGACTTTTTTTTTTTTTTTTTTTTTCCAAACAGTTGCTGCTGGTGCTAGTACTGTACTGTGTGTGGAGCACACAGCAGTGGGTGTGACTTCCACCTGCAGGCCAACCCAGGAAATGAGGCTTGGTAAAGACTCAACTTACCGCTGAGAACATGGTTGCTGCTTTCCATCCACTACTGAGGTTCATACATCCACCTAAGGAGGAAGAAAAAAAAAACGATGAGCACATCCTATAAAGCACCTTTCCAAATCTTCAAATGCTGGCTAACAAAATGCTGTAATGTCTGACTTTTAATCGTTCTGGTACTCCACATACTCCGGTGCTGATATCTAAAATATTCGATCAGAGCAACAGTGGCTGTTTTGCAAATTGAGGTCAGGATTTGGCTCAGAGTGTTATGTAACCTTGTATATGGGCCAGAATAATAGTATTACATATGAGATTGCAGTTCATGCTGGAGTCATGGTGGTGAAAGGCATGCTGATGCAGACTGCGGCAGTGTCTGTGTTTTCAGGCTGTGGCTCTGTGCTCAGAACAGACAGACGTGCCCCAGAGAGAAGTCCTTTTTCTTCTTGACTCATTTCATTTCTCTACTTCCCCATCAGTTTGCGTTCTCCCCTTTTTTCTCACCCACGCGCTGCTATTCTGTTTCCAACGTATAGCTTTCTCAAATTCCCCAATTCCCCATTGCCACACTGAAATGCTTCCACTTCCCCCATTTTAGTCTCACTGTGACAAACTGCCAGACGACCAGCCAGACAGAAAGACAGAAAGAGAGAAACACAGATCGAGACGATATTTAAATTAAAAACCGATTAATAGATGATCTCAATTCATCTCTATGTCTGGGATCGCATTAGGGTCTTGTCAACCTGTCATTGCCACTTCTGTTTGTTTTTCTCTTTTGCTCTAGAAGGGTGGGATATCCGCATTGGTTGCTATGGTACCAGACAGCTCCTCGTTTCCTCAGACAACAGCTATCTGTGATTGTGTGTGTGTGTGTGTGTGTGTGTGTGTGTGCGTGTAAGGCCCCTTGTGTTTAATGCTATGAGGTGCAGCAAAATGATAATCATCAGTGTCTGTGTGTCTGGTTTACTGTGTCTTCACTGCTATCAATGATAAAACCCACTTAAGATTCATAATCCATGACAGGTAAGCAGCTGCAACCTGACGACATGCTATGTGTTAAAAAGGTCCTTCACCTGATGACTTGCGTGATTTATTCATGAGATGTGAATGGGGTTACAGCTGGCATGCAACTATTTGAGTAACAGATTGAATTTCTATCACTCCCAGCCTCGGGCTTGCCTCTGCTCTGTGTTTCAGCACTTTGTAAAATGACAGAAACCCAAATCTTAGGGTACATCCATCCTTGCTGACCTGCCCTTTCTCCTCTGTTTGCACTCCAGTAGAGGGCAGTGTGTGCTTGACACTATACTATTCCTCTCTCGAAACTCACTGAATGTTTATTGTGAGCAGTGAAAGAGTGTAATTTCTCAGAAAACATGTACTGACCTTGCCTTTGTTTTGTTAAAAATTGATTAAAAACTCATGTGCATTTATGTTCCGCCCAAACTCAAGCTCAGTACATCAGCACATCAAGATGTTAGCAAATATCAAATACTGACTGGCAAAAGACAAGAATGAGCAAGATTAAAGAGGCCTCTTAATGCCAGATACAAGTTTATTTATGATGTACATTCAGTGTTATCGCTGAAATATATCGAAGGCTCACAAAATAGTATTTTCATTATAATATATGCATATCTTACTGGATAAGATGAGATAAACGAGGAAGGGTTAAGCAGATTAGTCTGACTTGCTAGAGATTTTCTAAATGAAGATAGCTAGAAACTGTTGAAACTACAAGAACATGCTGCTCTGACAGCTGGGGCGGTAAAGAAAGGGGGCACTTGAGCACTTGTCTGTGTGTGTGTGTGTGTGTGTGTGTGTGTGTGTGTGTGTGTGTGTGTGTACGTCTGTCTGTCTGTTCATGTTTGCGAATGTGTGTGTATGTGAGGCTGCTGTGGTGTTGGGTGAAAGAGGTGTTTTTTTTCCACCCTGAGGGGCCTCAGGCTGGGGTTGGGCGAGGCGGAGCTTTGGGGAGGCGCAGCATGGGGCGGGCTGTTTCAGCTGAACTCAGTGCACTGTAACAGCACTCGGGGCGGGAGGTCACAGAGTCCAGCATTCCTCCAGAGCACTGTCTGTTTACACGACTGCCGCTGTGCCGGGGGGAGGTGGCAGCTCTGCATAACTACACCATCAGATAACACTCACTGCTTGCATTTATGTTCATCATCTACCAGGGAGATAAAGATCCTTTATTCATTGTTTCAAATGTTGAAACTGTTCAGGCTTTTTTTTTTCTCTGTTTAACCCCTTCATTCTTACTGTACATAAGCTTCAAAGCAAACTTTACCAAAGAAACAGGATTTTGCCTCCGCCTATCTAGAGTCAACCTTCTGTTCATGCAATAGAGGCACAGTGACATACTGTACTGTACAAATGCCTTTCGCCTTTGTGTTTTACATGCAGGGTGATGCAGAGAAAACACTTGATGATATGACTGCGTGAACTCAGTATGATCTAAACATAGTAGACTGTACCTATAATACACACCTAGCAATTTGTGAGCCTCACCTTTCCCCTGCACTGTTGTCAATATGTGCACTTGTACGCCACACCATTATTGCAATAAGCTAAATGTAACCCTAATTTTAAAGCCATTCTGGTATTTTACTTATTTTTGTAAAGATGCTTAGAGATATATTACTTGTGGATAGTCAAGTATTTGCAAATACAAAGCGTAAAAAATTATGTTTCACTCTTCGCCAAACAAAACGTCTGTTGCTGCTGGAACATAATTGTGTTGCCATAAGTTTGCCGTAAGGAGCATATTAGTCTAATCAATTACCCAGTCTTGATTGTTAGTTTAAGTTAAAAATAGACTATAATTTACATTTCTCTGCATGAATTTGATATTGTACTGTGCGTGTGTGTGTGTGTGTGTGTGTGTGTGTGTGTGTGTGTCAGTTCCCACAGAGCAGTCAAGGTCAAAGTCAAAAGCATCCTTGAGCAGGACTGAGGGGCCACACCAGAGCTGAGATTATCTGAGCGGGGTCGGACGAAAGAAGACCGGTTCAACCTCCTCCAGAGTGGCCAAGCTTATCAGGTTATTTATGCAGGAATAGCTTGGACTTGGATGCGCCGAGTCGCTGCCGGCCTCTCTGCTAGGCTAATCTGGGCTGAACTTTGACTGTAGCGCCTCTGTGCTGCTGCTTTCACATCCCAGAGCCTATAAGCCAGATGGTCAGCTCCAGGGGAGCACAACAGAGATGGGGAGTGACACCCAAGCCCTAGAGAGACAGTGCTCTGACTGTACTGTGGACTAGGGAGGGGTGTATGGCTGTCAAAGGCTCCATTGTTTGACAGGCCAGCATGGTTTCACGTGCAGCGCATGATTCTCGCTGCGGGTCTGAACTATAGCCCAGTCTGACCTAAACTGTCCGGGAGGATGTAGCTGCGGCCTCCCTGGGCAGGTTAAAGTATAACTGTGTCCGTGTTTTCTCAGGAAAGTGTGTTTATCTAGAGGACCAACACGGAGGCCCTTTTGTTTAACTAAGTAGCGAGGCTCGCCCTAAAAGTAAAGCTCTCTGAAACACACAGGAACCAGGTGGCCCTTCTCTGTTCCATTTACTGCTAGTTAGGTACAGTGTGCATCAGCATGTGTGTGCTCAAGTGTTTGTTTACATGTGTGAGGAAGAGCAGAATGCAGATACACAGACAATTATCATGTCAAACATATCTGTGAGATGTACAGAGAATCACTAGCTGAGATTTTTCATCCAGAATAATCCGAATAACAAACAATGAGTGCAAATTCAGAAGAAAAGAGGTACCTATCTTCTGTGGAGAGTGAAACAGCTGCAGCCAATTAAATGCAAATAGTGCAAGGTAAATGATCAGGTACAGTGTGGCACTGTTAAAAGAGAATCTCCAGTATTTTTCTCAAAAAATTTGGCCCTTCTTTGAATAACAAAAGCTTTGTGAATACATCCTCCATTGTAGAGATTCAGCAGTGCTGCAGCTCTGATTGTTATTGCCATGCCGATGACTGTTTCACCTCCCTAAAATCAACTGGATGAAACAGCCTCACAAGAAGAAAAATGACAGTGAGGGTCTAAAATTCAGGCCAGCAAAAACGACCTATAGTTATGTTTACACCATCTAGCGGCCGTAGTAATGATGACTCCGCAGTTTAGGTGACGTCAATATAAGGTGACTTGATAAGATGATTTTGCCTTATTAGGAGTTGTCAGGTTGGGTGGACGGATGGCTGGATAGTTAGATGGCAAAAAGTAGACTTAGCTGCAGAAGACCACTGTTCGCTTCCAGTTCCAACCGTGAATCGGGAAATCTATTAAAACATCGTAACGCTGTGGTGTTTACTGTTTCCATTGCGTCAAATGTTACGTAACTTTAAGTAAGATTAAATCACATTTCAAGTGATCATTTTAACTTTAACTTCAACCACAGCATTGTCACACCATATAACATAATTATTTTTTAAGTGATTTGTAACAGTTTTGGAAAGTGGCATATTACAGTCCTATGAGTCATTCTGAAGTGCATTACTACGGATATTAGATGGTGTTAACGTAACTATAGGTCGTTTTTTATGGGCTGAATTTTAGACCTATACTGTTGTTTAATTATGAGGATGTGTTGAGACGAATAGATTGACTGACTGAGGCTAAATGGATCAAAAGGTCAGCTCTCCATACAATAAGCAACAACAATAACCACCCCTACCAAGCAATCAGAGACTTTCAAGACATTTTCAGTTTTACTGCAGATGACTAAGCAGTTAGTTTGATTAGCTGGCAAGTTGTCCCATAAGTAGATCCCTATCTGCTACAACATACAGAATGTAACTGCTCTGTAAATCACAGGCCCTGTTCTTTGAGAATAAATCATAACCCAAATAGAGAGAAGTTTATATTTTATATTTTTGGTTTTAACCAGTCGGAATGTTGTTAGTTCTCTATCTAGGTAGATGGAGAACTTGTTTTTATAGAGCCAATCAAACTGCTTCATGTTCAAACTGTATTTGTATAAAGCGGCAACATCACACTGACTAACAGTGAGAATAGCAGCCTGCTACACAACACAAACAACAGACTGAAAAACCCATATTTGCTTTCTTGCTTAAGTCTCTTTCTTACATAACTTACAAAGACACGTCTCGTCCTGCACCTTAGCTTGCTGAATGAGCAATGAAACAAACATCCACTGGACATGTAGTTTTCAGTCCAGATAGCTAATTAGCTAGTCAGCTGCAGAACATCACACAGCTGTAGAGTCTACAGCCACACCAGTGGTTCTGTGAAGCTTTATACAGGCACACCCAAAGTACACTGTGCTAAATGCTAACACCAGTAAGCTTACATACTCACAATGACAAAGCAGATGTTTAGAAGATGTAATGTTTACCATGTTCACCATCTTACTTTCCCGTGTTAGCATGATAACATTTTCTAATTAGCACTAAACACAAAGTACAGCCGAAGCTGATGGAAATGTCACTATTTTTGCAGGTATTTGGTCATAAAACAAAGTAATAGACAAAGTGACATTTTGAGCTGATGATGGTGCTAGATAAAAAGTCAAGGGATCACCAAAGTTATAATTCAATCTGAGGAAGAGACGAATATGTGTACCAAATTTCATGGCAATCCATCCAACAGCTTTCGAGATGTTTCACTAAAATCCAAAAATAAAAGTTTGCTTGAATTGCTCCTCAGCATGCCAACTACTGTCAATCAAATATATACACTGACACAGCAGTCCAACGGAGAAGAGGAAAAGGAAAATTTCTGATACTGTATTTACCAAAAGTACCTTTCTTACTTTTAATAATATACCCATTAAACTATACAACCTATAACCTAATAACAATACAATGAAAAATTGCTGAAGGTAACAACTAAATGTGATATCAGTTCTCATTTTTCCTAAATTTGTAATTAGCAGGATTTAAAGCAGACTGAATTAGTGGTTTACAGAACTTTACAAGTTCTGGTAAAGCACGGCAAAATGGAGAGATTCATTTGAAAAACATGCTCTTCAGGATATGGGACACATAACACGTTTTTTTTGCTTCTTCATGACAATGCTAACTAACAGTAATACAATAACTGAACAGCTGAAATTTTGTTTCTTTAATTTTCAGTTTCCGGTTATAAAATAATCTTTACTTAACTAATGGAGTGTATCCAGCTGGTTGGACACCTTTTAGAGCTGTATGAATCACTTTTGAGCTGTGAAGCAAAATGTGCTCATCCCATTACAAGCCCTCCGGTGACTTCAGCATATTCATGACAAAATCTGGGTGTTGGCTTTTGCTCAACTAAATTCCTTGTGGCAGCTGTATACCAATACTCAGTTGTGCATAAAAACCCTAGAGCAATGACAAGGTCTGGCCTCTTCAAAGACCTCACTGATACGGAATGTGTGTTTGCACATACTGTATGTGGTTACTATAGACACCCAAATACTCCTTTCAGACCGAAGCATGCACCTAGGAAATACCTGCATTTGCCATTGGTTTGGTTAGGTTAACAATCTTTAACTGACCTCTGTTGGTGAACCTGCAGTCCACCAGGGTTTCATGCAGGTCCGACACCGCACAGCTTGCGAAGACAGATTACTATAATAACTGCAAGGTTAGAGGCATGACCCAAACCATTTCCTGTCTGTCTCTATATTATCACCTGCCCAATAAAGGCACAGATGATATATCTTAAAAAAAGATATATATAATAATAAGCATATGTGTATATATACAGGATTGCTCTTTAGTACTCCTGGCTAAAAAGCAAGACTGGCTTTGCACAGTCTATATGTAGACTGGTACAACAAGGTATGAACAAGGGCTAAATTTATGTTTTCAAGCAACTTGTAATTACACACTAACAAAAGGAGTTTTCATTTAATGCATAATCATCAGATGCTGCACTCATTTAGAAGACTACTTTTATTAATATTGTGTTACTAATTTCAAAGATATTGCCCACCTCTAGTATTTACCAACATTCATTATCGCAACTATATGATGAATGACCTTATTTGATAATCAGTTTGATAATTGTGTAATTCTGCATAATTCTGTGGTTTGGGTAATGAAATGTAATTAACTGTACTGCAGACTGGAGTCTCTACTATCACAGAAACAGTCTCATATGAAGGGGTCCGATGCATGTTGAATGTGTGTTCAGTAGACCTGCATCAAATATGTGTCTCCTGTATAAAGTGTCAGTGACCCTGAATCAATGTAATCAGATACTGTAGCTGCAATATTTAGGTATCATATGTTATGGTTGGGACGACATATCACCAACACAACAAATTAGCAGATAATTAATTATTGCCTTCATCCGTTTTTACTCACTGACTCGTATTCTGTTATTTTTGAGCAGTTACTATTAGGCTACGATTTTGAGCAATGAAGAATTTGAGAGCAAATCAGGCGATATCCATGGGTGCTCTCCAAGGTTTGGAGAAACTTTGGAAATGTACTCTTCTGTCTTTTTGCCTCTAACAAAAACGCATACTCAGCAAGGATATCTTGCATACTGGAAGCAGATATAACGCCTTTTCTCTGGCCCAAGGGTCTGTATTTCCACTCATGGTGCTGATTCAGCCCACAATGCAGAGGCTTACTGCGAGGAATGGATGGCAGGACAGAAAGGAGGATGTTGGCACTGTTGGCAGTGAGGGAGAAAAAGCAAGTGGAAAAATCTCATTTACAGCATTGGAATATGGAGTTCATATTTTGAGCTGCAGTGATTGAATCACAGTGTAAAATCATCCACACTGTCAACTATCACTCCAGGGATAAAATCAATTTTACACAATTAAAATGCAGCTAAAATCATCATTATGTGTTGTAAATGTTCTCTCCATTTGTTAGAAGCTCTGTTTTAAAACCAGAGTGGAAACAGAAAGCTTGGGACAATAAAATGTTTCCACTGATCTATTAAAATATATACCGCTCTTTTCTACTTGTCACTTTATTGTAACTCAGTTTGACTTTTGTCCATGTCGGGATCCTGTAGGAATGATGACACTTTATTTCCAGTTGTCTGATTGGTCAGTGGTTGAGGTGTTGACAGGTTGTTATCCAATCCTCGGACGTTAACCTGCTCCGTTAGCCTTCCCCTGTTTGTTGCCTGCCACACCCTTGTTGTCTTCATTGTTAACCAATCCTTGTGCTCCCCTCCTTTTCCAGTGCCTGCCCCACTCCAGCTGTGTCTTGTTCTGTCATTAGTTCCCTGTGTATTCATACCTTTATGTCTGTTCTTTGAGTTCTTTGTCAGTTCGTGTTTGCGGCGGTTATTTTTTGCTCCTCGTGTTTCAGGTCAGTCAGTTTTGTTTTTGTCTTTGTCTGCCAGCAACCAGAGTCTGGTAAATAAATAATTATTTCCTCAGTTCCTGTCGCCTGCTTGTCGTCTCTGCATTTGGGTCCATTTGCCTGCATAACCGTGACAGTTTTACACACCACACACACACACATATATATATATATACAGTGAGGAATGGATACATATATATATATATATATATATATATATATATATATATATATATATATGTACAGTGGAAACCGCTCATAGTGATCATGGTTACAGGGATCAACTGCCTGTATGGATCGGGACAGATCCAAATAAGCTCGGGACAGAATCATTCCTATACAAATGCAGTTTAAATAATTCTCTTATAGTGATAGTAGTCTGCTTACAGTGCTCATTTTGGGTCTTCTCATAAATGAAAACATATGGAAATATATATATATATATATATATATTGGCAGCAATATTGGCATAGACCCCAAAAATCCAGGATCAGTCAGGCTCTAATATCTACATCACAAAGGACTGAGTAACCTTCTTTAGTTTTACGATTAACCTAATTTCTGCAGTTAGTTCCCCAAAATATATATGCAAACCATTTATATTATCAACGATCTTATTTAACAAATTGAAAACAAACATATCTAAAATCTTTATGCATTTTGTCTGTAGTGAAAACTGGTTTCACAAAGATTCTGTATCTAATTATCTTAAAACAGACACACATGCCACCATCTGCACATCACAGCAACTGTAGATATTTGGTTCACATTCAAATACGTCAATCATCTTTCATGTGCACAGTGTAAACATCTTTTGATCTAAACAGGAAAACCTTATTGGCAAATTTGATTATCCACTTAGCTTAGACCTGTCTGCTGGCTGTGCAGTAAGTGGGGGTTTGTTGTTTGAATGTAGTTACTCTGGATACATAAAGGACAGGACCACAAGTGGGATTAGGATGACAAGTACCAGAGAGGATATGGAGAAGATGCCTGGTGTGGAAGCATTATAGTACTTACACTGAAAGAAACAGGTTATCTACCGTAGAAATGAATCAAAAAGTGTTACACGCCTCACTGTCAGTTTAATTCAAGCCCTACTCAATTACTATACATGCAAATTTCCAATTCTCTTTCATTTAAATAATCTAAATGTATTTTTCTGTCATCTTCATGTTTACGATCATTAAACTGACTGTTTCACAGTTACCGCAACAGTCGAGGTTCGTGTTACTCCAGTGCAAGTAAAACGCACAAAGAAGAAAAGAGTGATTGTTGTGGTTGAAGGGAAAATTGAATGCAGCCATCCTTATGGTGTGATGGAGAGCAAGAGGAAATGCAGAGTTACCCAGAACCCAGTGTTTGCTTTCAAGCACTCATATATGCTGAACCCTTATGCATCAATATAATTATTCCCATATTGTATATTTTTTATGGAACCACATGAGTTACAGTATAGAGCTAGTACTACTGTATAGGGCTGGGCCAATACTGCATATATATCCCATCAGCCAAAAGGTAACAAGACACTGCAGTACAGAAACACCAAATAAAGTTTGATTATCACCTAGTTTGTCCACCAGAGTGGACTGACAAGTTCATTTTTCACCTGCAAAATATCCTGATCAGATCCTATATTTTGTTCTACATAGAAAAAATCCAGTATTGATGGAGCTATAATACAATATATACAACCAGAGTACAAGTTCATCAAAAACAATCTGAAACTTTAATTTATACAATAGATAACATGTACAAATTACACTCAGCTTTACACATGCATTTGCTATCCCTAAAACAATAAGCAGCAACTCCCATCAAGCCTGCCCGCCCAGCCTGACATTACAGAAAAGCCGAAATGGACAAATAGCTGGTGTAGAGATTTGTACTGCAGTCAAGCTGACGAGACTATTTTACTCAGGAGTGAGCAGAAAAACAAAACTAAGAGCAAAGCTAAGATGCCAGTAAATCTTGAGACTTCACTCAACTATTAGCAATAAAAATGTCTCAAATGAGACGCCCCGTTGCTGTTTTTTACTGGATGTGTAAAATAGCTGTTGTTTGCTACCACAATAGGCCTTTTTTTGACACGTCACAGTAGGAAAAGCACATGTATAAATGATACAATTAATGGTGGTTCAATTCCATTTAGCTGCTTCAGTTTCAGAGTCCTGGTATTGTACATGCTGACTCACTGTCGATCTGTCATGGACACTTGAATAAAACTCAGCCATCGTTAATGCTATTAGTTACACCTGTTCTTTTATACCATGACATGTCGAAATGCAGTAGCCTAAAGCAGTAGTTGTGGTGTATCAAGCTTTATTTGTGAGTTTCTTTTGAATTCTATACAAAACACTGAACGCGAGGGCTGTAGATGATTTGAATCATCAGTCAAGAAGCCCCTGAGTCAAATCTCATTTTGTCAGTTGAATCACTGCACATTTTTCTTTTTTTGCTGCATCATTGCACACAGAGAAATGTCATATTACAGCAGGCTACAAACTAATACAAACCCATTCTTCTCTCAAATTGATGTATCTAAAAAACTAACAGTAATGTAAATAGAGAATGGTGATGGAAACGGAGGGCAATGGGAGGAAGAGCAGAGCAACTCGTTTCTGTTCACTGCACTGACACTCTCAGCTCCAGTGCTGATTGCTAGCAAAGTTGGCTAAACTGCTCCTGCACCAGATGCCTGTATCGCCTCCTCTGCTGCCGTCCTGTGTGATTGACTACTCGGCTGACAGCGTTTGTCAACAGCTAGGCAGGAGAGTTGCCCCGTGGTGTGCTAGGATTTTATAACTGAACCAGGACGCACAGTTTTGTTTCTTTGACAGTGTGGAAATGAGGTGTTTTCACATCACAGATGATGAGCAAAGGCATCGGCCGTGAATAATAATCATAAGTAAGGTGTATTGAAGAAAATCCATTTAATTTCAAGAAATGTTCAACAAGCCCCCACCCACACACACACACACACACACACACACACACACACACACACAGTAAGAAAACTGTTTCCCTTCATTTGTTTTATTACAAACTGTAGGATCTGGAAGATTTTGATGTATGAACTATTATGTTTAACCACTGTATTTAATGACACATGTATGGATTTAGAATTCAATGATAATGAACATGTCCCAAGGCAGACACAGTACAAGTCCAGAGCTGCTCACTGACACTCAGATGGGAGCATGATTTTGCTAAAAAAAAAAAAAAAAAAAAAAGAAAAAACTGAGCTGAAAAATAAACTTCCTACTTTGAGAGTATAAAGTGCTTGCAGACGGATTCTTTAATTAGCCTTTGATCCACACACGATTCTTTGCCTCAGATAACTGTGAGCAGCTTTGAACACATCTGCCCAATCTGATCATTGCTGCATAGTTTGTGAGTGGAAATTGTGAAGGAGATTATAGAGGGTTATTGATAAGGATGGGCAGGAAATAGTCTAACATAACCCTCACAGTCATTCTGTTCTGATTACACTGGATGATAGTATGTAGTTCATGAAAATACAAAAGTTATTTAGTGTCTGCCTGAGGCCAATTTCTTTATGTGTAGCCCTCACAATGCCTCATATCTTTTACTGGCTTTAACTGAAACTAGTATCTATAATGGTGACTTTAGTGAATTTGATGTACTGTACTGTATGTGCTTCGTTGTACTCATAGAACTAAGGAGAAACTCATAGATTCTATTCCCACTGTTACTACATGTAGCCTGCAGAGAGTACACAGAAATAGCATGTACACACACATCATCGAGTCCTGTCAAAACCATGTATCTTCATGTATCTTCTTGTCTGAAAAATGTTGAAGTTACCAAATTCGAAGATACATGTTTTTCATTGGATAGCAGTGACATGGAGATTAGTCGTCCTTTTGCTATGAATTTTAAAATAATCATGAGTAGTACATTAGCTAGCTACTTAAGATAAACTGATGACCAGTATCATTCATCTGTGGTAATCTAATATTTCATCCACGATGCTACATTCCAAAAAATAGAGAGCATAAACATCTGCTTCTGAAATATGTTCCTATATGCATAGATGCATTTGTGGACACCAGTTTGGTGTAATCTGCAATACTGAATCACAAAATAAGTGATCATAAAACAAAGTGTCAACCAGTTCTTAACATTGCTGTGACTTGTAAGCTCATCAGCCAAAATGATGGACAGATGTACAATTCACCCATGACAAAAGAAAGTAATGAAGACATACAGAAACAAGACGCCCGTCAAAACCTGCTCATACTTTTTTCTATAGAAGTACAACTGTGTCGTTAGCTGGCGGCTGCTTGTACATAATTTCACTGCAAATCCCATTTACCAGAAGTGAAATCCCAATGATTAAGTTTTCCCCATTGTACTCATTAAAACCATTTCAATTGGGCAGCTAATGCCCCCTCCCCCTCTCAAAAAAATTATATTATTTTCTTTCAGATCTGCATGATTCACGTGGGTCACATTATCAGGTCAGAAAATCCAGAATTCCAGATTAATCTGGAAAAATCACTTCCTTGTGAAATAATCCAAATCACCAAAAATCAAAGATTAGAGGAAAGTCCAAAAACTGAAAACAGACTTGTGTATCAGAACTTTGTTTTTCTTCTTTCCTCTCCCATTAATCATCTCACGACCCCTCAGATTTGTCCGGTGACCCTTTGGAGGGGCCTGACTCCTATGTTGGGAAACACTGGACTAAACTAGCTAATTGTATATAAAGTAGTTCAAACTAGCTCCACCTCCAGCATCTACAATAGATACACACTGATGCTTCAGTATTGATAATCTAATGATGTCATATAATTTATATATAATTTATATATATAATTTATCAGTCAAAGGGACCAAACCACTACTTTTACTTTAGTACTTTAAGTACATTTTGCTGCTAATACTTATGGACTTTTACTTAAGTAGGATGATGATGATGATGAAGATTTTTCATGTAGGACTTTTACTTGTAATGGAGTATTTTTACACTGCTCTATTGGTACTTTAACTAAAGTAAAATATTTGAATACTTCTTCCACCACTGCTGAGGTTGAACAAGCGAGTGAGATATAAGTTAACGACCTCTCTTCAAGCGTCATGCTCTTCTGTTTTTCTCTCT
The DNA here is from genome assembly GCF_914725855.1 of Thunnus albacares. Classification (NCBI taxonomy): domain Eukaryota; kingdom Metazoa; phylum Chordata; class Actinopteri; order Scombriformes; family Scombridae; genus Thunnus; species Thunnus albacares. The sequence goes on along the minus strand of NC_058118.1, from coordinate 11,229,390 downwards.
GTCTCAGTATGAGCTCGGCTGCAGACAGAGAGCCAGCACCATACCGTGAGACCCTCTGCCTTTCTAGCAGGTTGATCACACCAGCTGGAGTCCAGGACGGCAAAAAAAAAAAAAATCTTAAGAAGTTCACACGGAGGGGTCCTCAACATGAGCCACTATTGCCACTCTGCACACTACAGCTCTGTCACGTGTGTTACCTGAGGAGGATCAGGAAAGCAACATCTGGATATGTTCTGAAGGCTGTAATTTTAGAAGCTCTCCAACTCTCTTAATCCCCTCACAGTATGTTGTTTATTTTGGTCCTGTTCTCTGGTCAACAGCCAGATTTCTTAGAAGCAGCCACCAGGTTACTGGGACTGACACCGTGAGGCCCTACAAAGCAGAAAAAAGATCAGGCTGGTATGGAAGCAAACCTCAAGTACAGTGAGCACAGCGATCCTTCCAGTGAAGCGATAACAACCCGTCAATAGGCATATTTGTCATGAGCTGGCATTTTTTCTGTGAGAGGTTTGTTTTGTTTGTATTCCAGGAAAACCATTTGAGCTCAGTATGATGTCACAATATCTCAGTTTTTTTTCCTGTTATCCAAAAGTTGGACCAGATAAGAATTTTTTTTAAGTGACTTTCATAGAAATATAATTCATCCCTACTCTGTATACAAGTACACTGAAAATATAAAAAATCACTAGTTTTCTCTGAAGCAGACCAGAACTTCAAATTTACGCCTATGTGGGCTAAGTTATGGCACCTATTACACTTTCCCTGTATTCAAGTTATGCCAGTTAATAATAACAACCACATGCTGAAATGAGACAAAGGGAGGAGATTGAAACAGCTACAGTAAAGAGAAGCAAGTTGTTGACAAAGTCAGAGAGAATCCTAACAGGAATGAAAAACAAAAGATAAAGGATAGAGACGGAGAAAAGAAGATGAGCAGGGGTCAAAAGGGCAGAGAGAGAGAGCGAGAGAGAGATAGAGAGAGAGAGAGAAAGGGAAGCAGCATGGTCGTATTTTACAGCCGACAGCAAGCGTGTGGTCTGGCAGGCGCACCGGGAGTTAGTTTATTAGAGTCGTTTCTTTTACGAGGGGCTGTCCTATGTAAAAAAAAAAAAAAAGAGCAGGTTCAGACCAGTCATCTCTGCCCACCCTCTTGACACGAAGATATGGCTCAAATAAGTACTGTACTGATTCTTTCCTCATATAACCAATACATATGTAACCACAGATTCATATCAATCCTGACAATTGTGTGGAATCTGAAGTAAAAGACACATATATCACAACGCTATTTGACATCTGCATGAAGTGTGTCAGGTTCATCTGAATGTAAAAATCACTACATAATGAAAAAGCAATCAGTAGGAATGTGTCTCTAATGTGTTGATGAGTCGACTATTTTTCTCCACATTACATAAATTAAAGCAATCATGTTCTGAAGAGATTTTAACAGTATCTATTCAGTGTGATGATCTTGTTTGCTTTTTTATTTTTTACATGTAAACAGTTCACAGTTCAATTATATATATTATATTTGATTTTAAGAAAATGTTCTTAAAATTATACTGCCACTCTGGACAGGTAGCTTATTTGTTGGAAATGACATGTATACTTCTATACAGTGGACTGTGATAAACAACAGGGTTCAACCATACACACCACCAAATTAAAAGCAGCTAAAAATTGCAACATTACAGACATTCATTTGATTTAATCATAGTATCAAAAATATCGCTGGATAAAGTTTTAAATTATGTTAGTTTAATGACAGAGCTGCACAGTTTGGATAAAATGAGACTCGCTCCGCACACTCAACATGATCCGTTCTCATGATTCTGAGGGAAAACGTTTTTAAAAATAAAAATATTCATTGCAATCTCTTGCCTTGATGCAGACAGAAACACAGCCAACATTATGAATGCGGCTGCTTTTTATATGAAGGAACCCCATAAAATACCACAACCAAATATCGCCTGTGCCAAAAACCATCTGATAGATAAATGTCAGATGTCAAGTCACTGCTGTTCTTTTGGAAATGTGCACATCATTTCGTGTTATCAGAAGAAACTAGGAGCAGGGAAAGTAGGAAAAATGGATGAAAGGTCATCACTTGAGTAAGAAAAATGCCCACAAATTGCCTCTAATGATACTCTAATAGTTCTTGGTATAAATGTACAATTTTCCAAACACAAACATCAAGCCAACAAACAACAAAATGCAAATGAGAGCACACAAATTCCCCAAATATGGGCTGAAAGTTATTACGACAGTGTCCTCAACAGAAAAATGCTCTGTCAAAGAAGAACAGGGTTGTTATTATTATTAAGAGATATTTCTTCTAAATGCAATCAGCCAAGCAGAAGTTTTTACTGCCACAAGTGTCTTGGCCTTTGGTTTGTTTAGGGATTACTCTAAACCGTTTAGTGAAATGGTGTGTGATCACTGCAATGATACTTTCTTTTCAGCCCTAAGCCTCATGTCAGTTATTGCAGGGGAACACTTTGGGTTTTTTTATCCTCTGCCTAAGCTTAACTTTGGTCTGTGACAGTGACCTCAGTCCTTTAATTTTCCAAGCAAAATAAATTCCCGACAGCAATGATCCACCCTAAACTGATGACACATCACAACCAAACACAAACATCTCTGTAATGAATACCTCATTCTCTAAGAAACATCTCTGTCTCGTCTGAATAGACCGTCTATTGATAAACAGATACCATTAGCCCTTAATAGAGCTTTTGCTACCCAACAGCAAAAATTCCCAATAACTTTGGTCATACTCGAAATATAATAACCCTCACAATTAACATGCATTAGGGACGGAAAATGAGAGGGGATGCAGTTATGCACATTACTTGTGGCCTTGAAGAATAGCTATAAAAATGTTTAAAAAACACTGATAACTTTACTGATAAATGTCTATATTATTTATCCTGGTCAAGCTTTTTTTATGTTTCCATCATCAATATGCAATTACTCCCTTCACAGACTACATAATTTCACAACAATACAGCACTAGGCTTACAAACATCAAGTTTGCTACCAGTAACGGGTCAACCTCAGCCACTGGCCACGGCAATATGACCTTCAAGCCCGGCTGTTGTTATTTTCCATAGAGGTCAGCAGCTAAGAATGTGAAGCATGCAGAGCCTGAAACATGCCTTTCTCTTCCCAACAACCCCCACCACTTTTTTGTAAATAATTTTTGCTGCTACTCCCATACAGTACCAGAGATGTTTAATTTAATTCTATGTAAGCTTTAAAGCATACTCTATCGCAACTACATCATCCTATGTGTCCATGTCTTGTCTTCTGCTGTGCCTGTCCTATACTTTAACTTTTCCCAGGTTTATAGCCCACAGCATTGTGAGCAAAATCACTGAACATGGTGCCATAATGACGTAGGGCAGTATTTCCAAAAGCAGCAATCATCGGAGAGACCTGTGAAAAAATAGGAGAGCTATTTTAATCTGTTTCCCTGCAGGATATCCTTGGACATCATGTAGTTTTTCTGCCTTACCCACACCAGATACTGCTGGCCAGCCACTCTTGAGTGTGCCCAACTTTTCTTTGTTAAACCGTACATAGCGTGAAATATATGATTCAGTTATCATTAAAGATAATTTCATTATCGTTTTTCCAAAAACATAAACCACCACATATGTAAATTATACTGGTCCTGTGTAGCACTGAACAGCCAACTCTGTATCTGTAAAGTGTATCAATGTCTTGTAGATGTTGTACTGTAGCTATGAACTGTGAGGAAAGTATAAAATGACTGAATCCATCTACAGTACATGTGCCACATATGGGATGTTCATCACAGAGCTAGCAACAAAGCTAACAATTAAGGTTAAGATAAATTTAGTAAGTCAATACATAGAATATACACAATTACTTTAGTTTTTTGTTTTTAGCACAATTAGTTGAGTTAGACTAGCTGATGCAGAAAACCAAATATCTAGTTAGCTGAAGACCTGGATATTTTTCTCAGGAATTAGCGGAGACAACAACACGGCTAGAAAGGACAGTAAATATGGTAGTTATACCCGTCAGGTAGTGAGACACATGACTTTAAACGCTTGCATGAATGACTGCATGCAATGAGTGAATGTTGCTCAGTGTCTGCTGGATGTAGAAATATGCAGCTGTTTGCTAATATGTTCTCCATAACAACTTTAACATGAACAGTATGTCAGGGTTGTGTCTCTGTCGGCTTGATTTGGGTTCTTCTGCCCACTACTGGCTAAAAATTGATTAATGCAGCTTTAAGTTTACTTATCAATTGTAGCCTATTTATTTCAACCTCTTATTTACAACTCATATGATGAACAGAAGGCTATTATGACTGGAGGTTAATTATACTGAGTTAAAATACATTTTAATGCTGTCCTCTTGTAATATAGAGTGGACATCCCTGTGGGTCAGTTCTGGTAATGTAGACCTACTCTGGGATCCAAGTTGGGCCAGGTCCAAATTATACTCAGTCAAGTTGGGTCCAGACAGCTTCTGTTCTATCGCTTCTATCTGATATTTGTGATAGTGGAAGCGGATTGACTACCAGTTCTGATCATGTGATGTGTCATAAACATAATATCTTTGATTCAGATTAATCACAACAGACAAACTTGAGGCCAAATGAAGGATATAAACTGTGAAGTTCAAGGGAAAAACAACAACAACAAAAAGATGGTTTTCAACATGGCTGCTCTTTACTTTGTGGCGCATCATGCTGCTGCCAGCGTTACCTCGGTCTGTCCGGTTTGCCCTCATTCTGGTTCGGATGTAATTACCCTCAGGTCAATTTCTTCCTGACTGTCCTCAGGTCCCTTTCGGTTCGGATCTCTTTTTGAGTATGAAATTTTGTTTTGGATGGATGCTACTTGCTCTCAATGGTGACTTGAAACTTTAGCTCTTATGAAGATTCATACAGCTAATACACAACAACCCAGACAGATAATACACAAATAGCGCCACCTTCCTTGTTCATTACCACCAGATTTATCAGTTCAGCTCTCATCTGTCAACATCTATGTGAGCTGCCAACAATGTTAAACACTTCTGCCCTTAAACAAGCAGCCAGCTATTAGCCACAACATTTTCTCTATTGCATTCATGTTTACACAGAGCAATACATTCATGCAACATGTCCTTTGGGCTCTTGTTCATGCTTAAACATATTTGAATTTTAAGCGAGAACAGCAGCTCTGACCACAAACACATAAGTCAAGTCAATTTTTACAAAGCAAACCTCAAGTGGAGATGATCTACCACCAACACTCCAGAGTGAATGAGCTGTATATGACGTTATTATAATTGGAGTAATGTTAACTTAGTACACATTACTGGTTTACAGGTGGACTACTGTTATTTGAACCAGCAGGAGTAAATCCTGTCTGCTATGAAGCGAAAACACCACACTGCCCTGCTGCTTCCTGTGTGTGCAAGTGTGTGTTTATTTCTGGACATGTGAGATGTCTGAACAAATAAACACAAGAAAACAAACATACCCTGAGAGAACCAGAGCAGCTGAGTCCAATCCGAAGATGAACCAAAGACCAGTCAATGCATCATAAAATTCAACAAACACAACACACGCCCCCCCTTTTCCCCCCAACACACACACCTACACAAAGAGATAAATAACAGCTCATGTAAAGACAATCTGTAAGAGTGCTACAGAACTGTGCAGTTAACTAAAAAAGTATTACAGCCGTTGAACAAGAAGATAAAAACATTTTGTTTTGATCCTTCAGCTGTTTGTGAGTAACTTACCCCTTTCCACACAAGTCTGCTTGTTGTCAGTCCTTCATTCCAGCTAGGCAAGTTTGTTCCTTCAGATTTCGTCTCAAGATGGAGGCAGAAACTCTCCAAACACAATTCCTTTGCTCAGAGTTTTTGTTATTTTGAGTCCACCAGCTCCTGTACTGCTTCTGTCCTGCTGATTGCTGCATGAGCTGCTAACATGACAGCATTTGATAAACAACCAGTTGGAATGAGGGAGACCAGTGAGTGCTGAAACACACAGGTGCATGCTGACTCCCAGCGAATACAAACAGAGAGAGGCATAGACAGCTCAGAAGAGCACAGTATGAAACGGCTCCTTTGCCAGTGCTTCCCCTTGTGTGGGACTCCGACCTTACTCCACCTCCCTCCTCCTCCTCCTCTTCCCAGCACCTCCCCCCACCTCCCTCCCTCCCTCCCTCTCAAACAGCTCCAAGACAGAACAGAAAAGAAAGGACTCAGAAGTTGCTGTTTCTTGAGCTCTTTCCTGTATACAGTTGTAGGTACAACACAGAACTCTTCTGTTTGCTTGCATAATACACAAAACAACTTTTGTACGCGGATGTTTTTTAATCCACCATATCCTGAAAGAATAGCACCTCTTTCTTGCCACAGCGAAGTCATTTCAGAATGACAGGCATTTGTACAAACTAAGCTGATTTTTTCAACTTTTCTAAAGATAAGCAACCCTTAACCATGACAGCCATTCCTTAACATTATCTTTGTAGAGATCAATTATAGAGTATAAGGGAGATGAAAGCACTGATGTGTTACGTGTTTAGCTTTAAAGGTGCAGCATGTAGGATTTAGTAGCATTTAGCAGAACAGACTTGGCAGATATAGAATATAATATTCATAAGTATGTTTTCATTAGTGTATAATCACCTGAAAATAAGAATAATTGTGTTTTTGTTACCTTAGAATGAGCCCTTTATATCTACATAGGAAGTAGGTCCTCTTCCATGGAGGTTGCCATGTTGCTCTGCCATGTTTCTACTGTAGCCCAGAACAGACAAACTAAACACTGGCTCTAGAAAGGGCCTTTTACATTTTTTGCGGTCACCATAGGTTCTCCTACACACTTGCAAGGGGAAGGGTATTCAGTTGGTTGCAAACTGCAAACTCACCACTAGATGCCACTAAATCTTACACACTGGACATTTAAGTCATGCCACAGAATAAAAAGGATCTGATATTGCTTTCATTGCATAAAACCCTGTTTACCAATTGTCATTTTGAAAAACAAGCACTTTATGCTCCCCCAGACTAATTTAGAGTTCAAGCATCACAGAGATACGCTGAATTGTAAAATTTATTTGAGTGGTCACTGAGCATGGCAATGTTATATCGTTCACATAAAATGCCCTGATAAACAGCGGCCCTATTATAAAGAAAACATAACTTTAACTGATTGCATGAATTTTGAATGCAATGAAATTTTTAAAACTACTGAATACAGTAACCATGAATTAGTGGTTAATATTATCCAAGCCCAACAAAACAGCCAAGAATAACTATCATGATGGTGTTGAAATTCAGTTTTAGGCAAGATGGGAGGACTCATGGAGGCAGGGGCACCGGATTAATTTCAGAAGTGCTGGGGCCAAAAAGTGTGTGTGTTTGCGTGTATGTGTAGCGGTAGATAGACCGGAGACCCTCACTAAATCTTTGCAAATTAACTATAGCTTGTGGGATTAGATACAAGTATTTTTGTTCAGTTACCCCAAACTACAAGTTTACAAGACAGTAACACTTCTGCAGCTGAGTAACAGTAAGCAGGCAACAGGAATGTTAATGTTGTCCTTGTGTTGTAAGCAGCCATGCCCCAAATCTATATTTAACGATAAATCTGAAAAAAAACATTACCTTCCTACTGCTTCACCTTCACAAATTACCAAAATGCCTTGCTGTTGTGAAAATGTCATTCATAGCCTACAACAGCTTAAATAAACTTTGGGAACACCTCAATTGCCTTTACTCAAAAAGGAAATGCTTTGGACCTGTCATTTCAATGCAACATCATGAATTAATTAATGAGTTCACGTTCAAAATGTGTGTGTTAACTGGCTGGTTGCCTGCATGTGCCGAACAGGTTTCGCCTATGGGTGTAAGCGTCCAATTAAGAAACATCATTTCACTTGGAATATATTCCTCTCATTTTATGTTTACCTGATTTATTTTACCTAATGTCTTAGAGTGGACAGGAATGATTGAAACGTCTTTTTGCCATAAGTGTTGAAAAATAGGGGCATTTGCAAGGATACAGTGATTTGCAACTTAAAAAGAATGTGGGAGGAGGGTAAAGTGTGTGGGGGGGCAGTGGCCCCTTGGACCCCCTACTTCCGGCTTTTGGAAACATCACTCAATGCCTCCCTCCGGCAAAAACTGGCCTCAAACAGCTCTTACTAGCTCTCACTTGTCTAATTTCTGAAAGACCATGTAGTGTTTAGTAGGACAAAAGCACAACTGAAATGTTTTACAAAATCAAAACAAATCAGTCATTTATTTGGTACCATAGCTGGATTTGTTAAAATGAAATCCAGAAGGAGTCGAATAAACAACATGTGATCTGGACAGTTTTATTAGGTAGAGACTTCACTGATTCAGGACCACTACACTAGAGGCATCTGTCGACGTTCCTGACTGATCTGTATTTGCTGCAGTATTTCCACATAGCCTTGTTCTTGTACTCTGAAGTCAGTTTAGCTCGTCTTGACAGTATGTAACGGTCTCACTAACTCGTGACAGCTGTGTCAAACTCTATTAGAGCTCAGGATGACTAGCTCTGTTGTTCAAAGGCAAAAGGCTAAATCTGTAATTACAAAAACCTCTTCAATGTGAAATCATTCAAGTCACCTTCATATATATTGGGGCTGTCACTTTTCAAAAAATCAAATTCAAACAAATACAAACTATCACGCAATAGAACCAAGGAGTGTAGCCTAATTCTAAACTAATGTCACGCTGTAAAATTAACATGTTTCTGTTCATTTTCCTTGGCTGCCTCGCTTGAGTGACAAGCTAACAGGTCTTTTTGTTGTCAAGGTAATGTTACTGTTGCAAATGCATTTTTAAAAGTGAGCAAACATTTTTAATCCTTGATTTGTCCATGTATTGTGTTGAATACAAAATGCTCTCACAAAGTCTCACAAAGTTTGATTTTCAAATAAAAAGTGACAGTCGTAGTAATAAGTAATATCACTAGTTATACTGGAAAAATTACAGTGAATGTGAAAATGTATTTGTGTTTTTATCTCTGCTCACTGTTAGTAGCCAAAAACATTCAGGTAGGAACTTCTCATAAAATTACATTTATATAACATTAAAGTTTATATCACTTGTAGCTGATTAACATGAATTCAGTAAGTAACTTAACAGCCCCTTTTCACAGCAGACATTTTGACCTGCCATAGTAGGAAAAGCCCAGGTGTAGGTAATAACATTAACCATGAGTTCTATTCCCAGTAAGCCATGACAGTGTGACAGTGAACCAGCATGTACAATACCAGGACCCTGGTAACTCCACTCTGTAACACGACTGTACAATGCGAGTCAAATGTTTTTGTGGTTCCAACAAAGTGTTAACGCCTCTCTGGTGAAACAATGCAGCTGATTGCATCATGTCAATCTCAGGAGTCACATTCTCCCACTATCCTATCAATTATTCAAGCCTTTTAGATGAACACTTTAAATCAAGAGACCTAGTTTTTCCTATCAATGCTGATTTGGTCCTTGACAGATTTTTGGGATGAATTAAGTTCTTTTCCTATATCATTTCAGTTTCATGTTGTAGCTATAAGTTTTAAAATTTAAATTAATTAGGTTGCCACTCAAAATGTTTCTGCCTTCTTTTGAATTTTGGTTATTTATAACTTCAGTTACTTTCCAAAGTTGAATGCTAAACCTAAATAAATTCAAGAAGGTATGGGACCAGATTCAGGTTCGATAAAGAGATTCAATACTGGATTCAGACTCAATAAGCAGATTCGACAAACACTGATTTCATCCTCAGTTCACAGATATCGCCAGAAACACTGCAAGGATAAAGTGACATCCAATGTCATCACAACCTGTAAACAATAGTACCAAAAACTATACTACACAAGTACAACGAGAGACCTTGGACCAAACATACACAATTAATTTAACGACCTACCTCAGCCTGCTCTTCGTGAATGGATGGACTTGAAATGTCTGTCTCCTAAATGTAGATAATCATCACAGGTTCACTGGTTTGTCCACTGGTGAAGTAGGTCCATCTTTAAGAAAATCCACACGATTCTACACTTAACATTGTCCTCCCACATTAAGTGCAACATTCACACAGATTTTGGAGGAAAATGGATATAAACTACTTACAGTGGCAACAGCAGTCCCCTGATAGTATTTCTGTGGGTCATAACCTGCACATTACAGTCCACTTGTGTCATTTTTGGTTTTAATGAGCTTAGTACCACACACAGCAAGGACTCTTTTCACACTGTCTTAAAGGAAACAAAACTTTCAGTTCCCTCACTGTCCTGGCCAATGTCATTACCGACAGGAAGCCCAACAGACTTGCATGACAGCCACTTTAGATACCGCTTGGCCTCAGCTGTTCTGCAATGTGTCTGAAGACCCTCACCAGGTCCAACAAGAGGACAGTAGCCTAATACCACTGTCAGAACTTGCCAAGACACAAGCCAGCCTACAAGTTGAGACAGAATGCAAAAGTACTAACACTGTTTCCGTTGGGGACAGGATGGATATAGACAATCTAATTTCACCCCTCCCCACTATGTGACATGTCTAAATCAGAGTTTGAGAAGCATTCACAAAGAGCTAACTATACTAACGATCATGATTGGCCAAACAACCATGTTGCCACAATCATTAATATGAGCTATTCTCATTGCAGTTTTTCTCGATTGCTAAGACACATTTCTTGAAATTTTGCTCCATTTCCCAAAACTCGAAACACAGATGTTAACTGCACGCTCATCTTCACAAACTTCAAACTTCCATGTCAAAACTAATCTCTCCACTTGAAGCTAATCTTACATCTAAACCAAACTTTGCCTTCAGACATCACTCAGAAGCCATCAAACACACATATACTACAAAACAGCTATTACACACCGGTGAGATCAATTCAAAACACTACCGTAAAAACCTGTGACTGCAATCAATAATGGTGCCTATGGTTTTCCCCCAGAGCAACCTCTTTACACGATGAACACAATATAAAGACACAACTCATGTATACATTTTCAAAATTTTTCAGTCCTCAATGTACTGAGTAAAATAAGTGTAAGTAATAAAGAACATAGAATACAGTAAAATAATTTCCATGTATTTACCGATATACACCAATAGAAAAAAACAGTTTGTGCATAAAGAAAGAAATTACATTTATTCTGCCTCTGTCTCTGTCTTTGTGGATCCATTGTTCCAAAACAAGTGAACTGACCCATGGACCTGTTATCTATCTATCCTGAGGTTCTGATTGGTGTGCATGGTTCAATAATAAGGTTTGCTCGATTGCCCGGAGCAAGTAAAATGCCACAGCGGGCCAACAACTCACTTGCCTGAGCGGGCGAGTAGTTAAGAAAATAAAATAAAATAAAAAAATGTTTCAATCTTTTTTTTTCAATCATCATCATATCATAAATTATGTTCTCATTCTCTGGAACACAGCACAGCCCCTAGGCTTGAAGGTATGATTTTCAATACCATCGAATATTCAGATGCCCCTCTTTCTATTAAACTGATGCGGAGATGCTATATTGAGATGACGTATTGTAGTGGACAGCAAGGGCCGCCAGAGGTCAGTATCTACTGGCTGAACAGGCAGCCGAGCTGAGAAACATGGCAACTGCGAGTGGTATGGAATCATGAAAATATTGCCACGTATGACTTTATCTTGAGATGTCTTCTTCCAACTAGAAAAGCAGCTTATTAGCCACAGGATTTTATTCAACTGCCAGTCTGCCACCACCACCTGCACATCATCTCCGTTCAGCCCACGGATGTGTTGTATCTGTCATCGGGTCCTCCAGCAATAATCTATGGAAGAAGGGCATTTATTTCCTATCTATCCATTATTCTATGGGCTCTAAGTATTTAAACCCAGCAAGACTTGTCTAAGTAGGCTAATTGCATATCAGACACAGAGAATTGTAAGCTAGTCAATGTCATACATGCTACATTGACTTCTATCACCCGCAGCTCAGCTTTTACATTTTTTGTTTTCTTTTAACACAAATACCATCATATACCATAAACTCTGGTGAAATATCAGGAAGGTATGAAGTTATAAAAGAAAATAGATACCGCCCAAGCCTAGTAGCCCCCTCACCTTGTACACATTAGAGAATATTGGCGCACGTCGTTGGCTAATCAAGAATTGAGGATTATGGATCAGGATTATGTTAGCACTGTCACATAGAGGAATCAGTGGAGCATGTAATTTTTCACTGCAATAAATACTCTTGAGAACAAGAAACTTAAAGAGGGAAATCAGGAAGCTTAGAATGGAAGAAATGAGTCTAAAAGATGAACTTACCATCAGGTTACGGAGTCTATTCCATTATTTGAAAGAAACTGTGCTGATCAAAAGAATTTAGTGTTCAGTAAAATAGCGGATGGGTCATATGATTATCAATATGCAAGAATGTTTGTTGCTTTGTGTCTATGATACTCTGTGTCCTTGTTCTGTTTCATTTACTTAAATAAAGATTAAACATGACAATTACCTTTAGTCTTTGTTGTTATTTGATAACTGCTGATAAATAAAACAATTTGAACAAGGGCAGGTAAAAATTGACTTTGGGCAAGTAGATTTCTGACCCACTTGCCCGACCAGGCAAGTGAAGTAAAAGATCAACGTTGAACCCCGGTGTGTGAACAAGTTTGACTCTTAGTGTTTCCACCTGGGGAAATGTGTGTTAATTGGTTTCCAGCTGTGATGACTTGAGTTAATGATATTGAATGCCAGTGCTTTCTAAATGAGCACATGAGTGAAAACAGGGGAATAGTGTTTACCGTTTCGGGAAATGGGTCTGTCTTTTGGTAGATGGCGTTTAGTTAACAGGCCCAGTTATAGTGTGTAAGTGATCAAGAAAAACTAACACGTTGCAGCACTGCAACCATGGCATAGTGAAACACTGATAACTGTTTATCAATAACTTGCAGAGAAGCTATTAATTAGTTGATTAATTGATTAGTTGACCAACAGAAAATGTTTAGATTAACATTGTAATAACCAACGAATTATTCAGCTTAATTAAAGCTGCTCTCTCCATATTTTTAGATAATAATAAATGTAGCATCTTTTAGCTCATTGTTTTGGTTTTATGGCCGTTTTGATTCACTCTCACCACTCTCATCAACCTTGTTTCCAGCTGCAAGAGGCAACTGTTTCCAGCCAAAAAGCTCTAATAAAACCATTTTACTCTGCCTGCCCGACACCAAACATCATAGTAGCAAGTGGAGTTTTCAAACATCATATTGATGCTCTAAGATTGAAATGACAGAAAACACAGTACATGAGGGAACACAAGAAAGATACTTTTTTTGTCCAAACTCACAACAGAAGAAATGAAGGCCAACTTACGTCAGTGTTGATTCCTTATCTGAGGGTTGGTTGTCTAATTTTAAGTGTGACAGACAGAGTTGCTATCTTATCTTAAAAATAAATGGAGGTCTATTTACATCTTTGGAGTGGATGAAAGGCAAACTATAAACAGTTATAGAGATGTAGTGAGATAGAAGACACACTGTATATACTTGTATAACAATAATAAAACAGAAATTCCAATTTAATCAATTAATAAACCAAGATTTTAGATTTATCAATTATGTAACTGATTCTCATTACTGTGCATAGGGGATAATCAGGTCCAGCTTATACCATGGCCATTTCTATGTAATACACCTCTTAAATGCAACCCATTCACCACCATCTTTGGAGTAACACCAGTGGAAACTCATGCAACAGCATTTAATAGCTTCATAGCACACTGACTAATTCTCATGAACTGGAAATCCAACAAAACCTCCCCCCCTTCAAGAGACGGATACTGGAGGTGTTGTCCTTTCTTCAGCTTGAGATAATAAGACATACATTGAGTAGGTCCTATGACAAGTTTACTAAAGTGTCCCCATTTATTGAATATGTAGGAACTGACTCTTTGATATACTGTACCATCTGACTGACGTTTTATTCTATTTAGCTTATTGCTAATATAACTAAGGTTTATACATTGGATCTTTTTTTAAATTTGCTTTCTATCTATAATTATATTTATTTATTTATTTATTATATTCCTATGTTTTTATTTAATTTTATTATTATTTATGTATTATCATTTAATTTATTCCTTTACTTTTTCTTCTCTCCTCTAAAATGTATTGTTTTCCATTGTTCTTTCCTCCTCAGTAAGTTCTTGGGAGGGATAAAATGTGGGCACAATGCAGGGTAATGTTTGTGCCAGTTCAGTATTTTTGTTTGTGTGTGTGTGTGTTTATATAAATGCAAAACTCCTTAAATAAAGTTATGAGAATTTTTTCATATTTACTGTCTTCTGTGGTCCCTGAAGAACAGTGGAAACAAACAAAAATCTTTAAGTGAGTGAGTCACTGATCACCTACCGGATACCTGCAGGGGTGTTGATCTTTGCTGCCGCTGCCCTCTGGCCCCTGCTAATAAAGAGCATGGATGTGTAAGTGTAAGGGCACATAACCAGTAAGCACCAAGCAACGGTACCTTATTTCACTTATGCTAGTTTATGAGGAATACATGTTTTACAAGACATGTTTTGGTATCAGTTGTTTTTGTGGGATTACTAATCCAGTAACCTTGTTTTGCTAGCAGATTGTTGTTGAGGGATTGATCTCAAAAGAATCATCAAAACTAGCTTTGAGTTTGTCATTACCATCAAAATAATAATTTTAATAATAATAAAATAATAATATTAATAATTTCCTGATTATCATTACAAATATGCTGCACCTACTATATGATCTTACTTAAACCATTTCCTCAGCTGTCTCAGACATCACCTCTCATCAGGTTAGATGAAGACACAAGTCATTTCACAGGGTCTTTATTCTGTTTCAATATTTAACCCTCAAAAGTAGAATTTCTAAGCACATAACCCACAAATTAAAAACAGAGTGCTTTTGCCAAGCCCTCACAATTATGTGCCAAATGATATTAACATTTAAAAAAAAGCAAAGACTTATCAAATGTAGGTCTGTGTAATAATATTGACCTAAATGGGTGCACAGAACATTAAGAAGGTCAGAAAAGGCTGCCCCATAGTTTATGTGTGCTTGTTTGTAGTTTACTACTAATGATGGCTATTTACCATCACATAGCACCATCTAGTGTTTGTGTCTCAGTCTGTATGTGTGTGTACTTCAGAAGAACTCAATCTCAAACCCAAGAGCTCCAGTTACAATTTATGTAGGGGATTTCTTTTCGTCATAAATTCTTTCTTTTTCTTTTTTTAGAGTATTTTGAAACATGTGTTTAGAGATAACTCGAGATGATTCCATTGTGTGAAGACTGTTTCCTAGGGACCCGGACTACAAAATAACCACATTTAATAATTCATACTGCCAGGGAACAGAGTTTTATCTATTTCTGAACACACTGTATTGAGTTTACTGTTGGTCATAATAAAATCTGAATTATGTTATTGTAATATTTCATACAAACAAAACAGACTAATTATGGTTGCATTCAAATCCTATTACAGAATATTTATTAAGTCTTCCATTCTTTTACTTTTCTTTGCATTATCTTTCTTTTTTTCTATCAAACGAGTCCTTACCTGGACTTCATGTTCTGGTAGAGAGAACAGCTGCACGTGTAACTCCCTCTCCTCTATATTACATTTTTACTGCTTTCAACACAAAGTTTAATTTCAGGACAGTGATGAGTGATATCACTTGAGTGTGGTGATATGCTGATGCCATTCAGCAAAGTGCACTAATTGTAAGGATAAAATATTCACATTAAAACATGACAAGATGAATTATAAAACATAATGAATGTGGTTAAAGGTTGTCAGCTCTGTGTTCGTCAAATCACCTGTATGTTAAACATAAATACTGATTTTGAGGTTATAAATCCATATGAAAATGTTTGTATACTAGCAGGCTCTAAGGGGTCAACAGTTTTAATTTTAAAAAATACATTACAATTAACTCCTGATAAATCAAAAAAGAAAAAGCAGCAAAACATCCTATCAAATGTTCAAATAATAAGCTAAACCTGCTTTATTCCTAATTATAAGTTACTGCTTCAGCAAATGTATTAGCTGCAGACCAATGATACAATCACACAGAAAAGTCATCTCACAGTCATCAATATCTACTCTTAACCAGCTTATAGGAGACATTTAAGAGCATTTTAAGTAAAAAGAAGTTTGATAATAGATTTTATGTTTTAAGTCGTATTTGTTACGATGGGGGTTTTTTTTAAGTTAGTGAGGAGTAAAATTGAAGGATTTGTACATTTATCTTTCGCGGTGTGTAGGATTTAGTGGCATCTAACCGAACAGACTTGGCAGATATGGCATATAATATTCATAAGTGTGTTTTAATTAATGTATAATCACATAAAAAATAATAATCTTTGTGTTTTTGTTACCTTAGAATGAGCCCTTTATATTTACATAGGGAGCGGGTCCTCTTCCATTGAAATCGCCATGTCTCCTCTAGAGACGACTTTTCGCGTTTTTCGCTAGTTTCGCGGCCACCGTAGGATCTCCTACACGCTTGAAAGGGAGGGTGAGGGGAGGGTATTCAGTTTGTTGCAATCTGCAACATCACCGCTAGATGTCACTAAATCCCACACACACTAGTGTGTTACTTTTAGCAGTTTATCTAATAAATATGCACCCTGGTATAATGTTGTTTAGATGGAGAAATATCAGTTAAATTGCCCTTTTCTTGTTTTCACAAATAATAGCAATATTCTTACTCTGATGTCCAATCCTTTTTCTCAACTATAAATGGTGCAAAAACAAAGAATAAGCTGCTAAATAACAGTTACTGCCTCCAAATTGGATGCTAATCTAGAGCCAATTTCAGAGTTGTCCTCTCTGAAGGCATAATAATGCTCCTATTGTATAAACAGGTGTTCCTCTATAGAGTTGGAAAAACCTTGAAAGTGGCTACAGCCTCCTACCTTATCTAAAGACTATACAAACAAAAAATCACACAAACACAAAATGCTTCACCTAAAGTAATGATGATGGTAGTTAGCTGACTTTAGCCTCACTATAGCATTGTCTATCTGTTCATTTAATTTAAAAAGTTGATGCTCCTAATGATATGCACAAACCGTCTATGTACTAAACATTTCAAGCTTATTAAAGTAGTAAAGTACTTCTTCAAGAAAACCAGGAAGTCTCTTCAAGTTGGCGGGCAGGCAAGGCAAAGTTTTTTTTTTAAAGGACGATGTCATGATCAAATATATAGTTCTGGGAAATTCAGATTTATTGTTATTACAAGGATGCAAAGAAAAACAAGTTTCCCCTACAGGAGAGTGCATCGGAGGAAGAGATGGTAAAAACTGATGATACTCTTAGTTGTTGCCTACATAGCGCACATACACCAGAAGATGGCTTTTTCAGAAACACTAACATATGTGATCTCATACTGGAATGGCTTTGTGAATAACATGACATGGAAACAGATCAGGCTCCTAGCTGATAACTATCTTGATAACTGACAAAATGAAGGAAGTTTCTTTCAAACTTATTCATAGATTTTTACCCAGCAAATATACATTTTTTTAAAAATCAGAAAAAAATATTGATATGAGCTGTACATTTTGTTGTAGCTCCCCTGAGACTGCTGTTCACTTATTTTGGCCCTTTTCTGAGACTCTTTTGGAATAACATGTGTATCTTTATCAACAGCCATATTGATGAAGAGTTTATATTATTTTGGAAACTTGTACTGTTTGGAATACTAGAAGATAACTGATAAGCTATATATTACAAATCTTTTAATTTTACTGGTCAAATTTCATTTTCATAAAAGCAAATTTACAGGTAAAAATCTGAACTTCTTGGTTTCTACAAAGGAGGTCAAACAGTACATTGACTTTTTGTTTTACTTTTTTCTGCAAACCGCAAGATGAATATTTTAATATTTTGTATGTGATCATTTTGTGGAAGAAGAAAATTATAATTGTTTTCCATGTCAATAAAGAAAGAAAAGGGAAAAAAATCAGATACAGAAGCCAGTTCGGACAAAAATAAGTCCTCAAATAAAGAAAGAATTCAGAAAATATAACCAGTATTGTTCATTAACATTAAAAATCTAAATTCTTGAATTCAAGTCTCATGACTAGTTTTTTCACAGGTCACTATCCTTTCTCATACTCCACTTCCTATGACAGACATTGTAACTGACACTCAGTGAGGTAAAAAGTTATAGTCAAGAAAACTTATTCGATAGGTGTGTTTTCTCACTTTTGCTTAGTCAACAGTTTATTCTAGAGGGTTGTAGTCAAATGGCAGCATTGACAGTGCAATGATACTGCTGCAAGACCGACAGTAACACCATTACGAAAGCTGTAAGAAAACTATTTCAGTGTTAGTTGTGTATTGCAATGCCCATGCATGTTTATTTTCTTAAGAAAAACAACCTCAGTGCAGTTTATATAAAACAGAACAGAAAATTAAGAGCAACCTTTCCACCGCTTATCTAAGTGAAGAAGAAAAAGGCTACAAACTGTTTTTACTGAACACATGGCACAGGCTGCATGGGCCTTTATAACCCCACAATCTTGCTTTATTCATTTTTTAGCATTAGTCGGATTTTCTGAGTCAAACAACAAATATTTGCTATAAGCAGTAAGCACTGAAATCATCTGACAACCAAAAAAAAAGCAAGAGATGCACCAAAGTGTTTGAAAAGCTGTGTGGTTGTCCAGCTTACAGAGAGTTTCAAGGTGACAGGCAAACGTTTTAGTCGTCCTGGACGAAACTGAAAACTAAACAACAGCGTGTTTTTGATTATGTTCATTTTCACCTGTCATATTCATTTGTTCCAGTGGTGGTTATCAAAATGGCATTTCCTCCACATAATTCCTGTGGATCATGGTTGAAAGAATTCATGTGGGAACATAAATGCTAGCTTTGCAGAGTCACTTAATGATATGACATTTACAAGAGTAAAACAGGATAATAAACAACCCACCTCAGCACCAGAAACAATGAAGATCAGTTCTTCTCTCAGTCTGATTGTCAACATTTCTTTTGTGCTTTTTTTTAGGAGGGTCGTAGCTACAAGTTAAATAATAACGTCTTGACATATGGAAAAATATTTCTGTGGTAGAGTCTCTCTCATCTATTTCTTGTCACAGTGTGTGAGAAGGCAGGATAACACTAAATCTTCAGCCCTTCCTTTCTGAGGAGGAGCCACACAGGCCTTAAATGACACCTTCTCATGGCATAAAACCTGATTCATCAGCAACCATCAAGAAATATCCAGATTTCTTGTAGCATCTCCACATTTTAGGCTAAGAAGTGGAACACCAAGGGCCCAATCTATAGCTCGTTTTTGCTGTGATCTTCACACATACTGAATTTTCTCATTCCTGAGCAGTGTGCGTTTGAATACATTTGCCTCAATGAATGCACATTTTTTTGCAAGATGTCTTTAACGGAAGCCAGACATGTTTTTTTTTTTTTTGTTCTTGTTGTTGTTTTTTGGTAGTTTGGCTGGATTTGTTGCAGTGTGGGTTAAAAATAAATATTTCTTCAGCAGTTTGCGGCTGCCAAAAGATAAGAAAGCCAAACAGCATATCCTTCAGTCTTGCATTAACATTTCCCTCCAGTTGAAACTGTGATTGGGTCCATGTGTCAGAGGCAAGATGGGTGGGTCGACCAGCTGCCACACCCCCGTCTCTCCCATTTCTTCACAAGCACAAAAACCCAAGTAAGGAATCTGCACAGAGACAAAGAGGAGACAGATGTGCATGTTACGCAAAGAAAAAAGAAAACAAGAAGAGGAGAGGATAGAAATGAAAGGAAGGAGTATTTAGAACAATGTAACTAAAGCAGCACACTGACCTTTCGGACAACTTGGACAAAGTCCTTGGAGTTTTGGGGGTTCAGGCCTTGTATCTGGCGAGTGCAGGCCTCCAGGGAGGAAGCATGGGCCACAATCAGGACCGTGTTTCCTGTGTGAAAGAGGTAGAGACCAGAGAGCCACATTCCATAGATACCATTAGCTCACTATACTGTTTCAGGACACTCTAGTTGATAATATGCAGCTTGTAGTGTTCATGCACTTCTATGTAGAGATGAAGAAAGCATCCAAATGACAAATTTTGATTCTGAGTGCCAGCAAAATAAAAGAAAAAAGTACTTATTAAATGATTTTTTATTCACACCACTCAGTTTCAAGGTTTGTGGAGAGTCAAGTACATTTTCTTTGTGTAGCGTGTTTCAACAGATCACATTGTTTAGTTTTGATTTCACTGGCTCATGCTCAGTGTACAGTGGCCACCAGAGATAAAATTAATATCAGTTAACAAGGAGTATTGAAATGTATCTTGAGAAGTAGCCATTGTAGCCAGTGAATGTTGCTGGCAGTGGGTTCTTAGTACAGTAGATATTACATGTTTACAATTCAATTTTACCCAGGTTTTTGCACTCCGACAGGATCTCTCGGGTCACTTGGAAGCTCCTGCTGATGTAGGTGTCGTAGGACTCTGACACCGCCAACTTACTTATGGGTATATGAGGTCTGGGGACAACAGGACAGACAGAGGAGGTTAGAGTAAATTGCATATCTTCATAGATAACGGCGTATAGATGATCGAGTGCTGGCGTCGCTGTGTACCTGTATGTTGTGTCCACACTCAGGTTAGCAGCAGCCAGCTCAGCTGGGGGGATCCAGATGGGTAAACATGTGCCTGAAACCCACTTGGTCCATTCAAACAATCCAGGCTCCACACGGATTTTTGTCTTTCCCTCCTGCTGGAGACCTGACACAGAGTGAAACACAGAGAGAAAACTGTCAGAGAAGGACATAACACTTAGTAATGCTAATTCAGGACTTGTCATGTCATTTTGCTCAAGAAACAGGAACTCTATAAATACATCTTTGCATGAAATGTCGGACTTGGTGCAGTGAGAGTAATAGTGTTGGTGTTATGTGCCCATACTCATTAACATGATAGGACTTGCAAGTGTTGAAATACAAATAGTTTTAACAAAGAAAAGATTTTTTTTTTAAGTAAACAAAAAAGATTTAGGTGTTTTGCTGTGTTCAAAGAAAGCAAGTTGATGGTGCAGAAAGATGGAAAGAGGTCAGACCTCTTGTTAAATATCTTTCTTTTCTTATCCACTTTGTTTCATAATGATGTCTCTGGGTACCAAAGAAGTTTTGCTGTAATTATTAAAGCTTTATATAACTACAGAAATCCTACTGAGATGTGAACCAAACCTTTTCCGACCCAAAACTGAAGCTAAAAATGCATTATCATGCAGCAGCAAACTGAAGAACCTTGTCTGTGACTGTGGTCAGAGTACTGATGAGGGCAATGAAGATGAGGGCCTACCCTGCAGAATGTTCTGAGCAGTCTGGACGCAGCGAAGAGACGGAGAGCAATAAACAAAGTCTATTGTCGTGTGGCTTTCCAACAGGGCTTCACCTGGGACACATGAAAACACAATGTGATAATCTGAAATAAGATTCAAGAATCAAAAAACTTGAACGTCCCCGAGGGGCAATTTGCTTTAGACAGTAGTCCAACATAAATACATACAATATATCATACACAACACAGCAGAAGATCCATATCTTCTACACTGTCACCATCATGGGAAAAAGAAAGACATGATGGTATCTGGGATTATAGTTTGTTTAAGAAACCAATAGCAGATGGAACAAAGGACAATCTGCATCTATTAGTGCTACCTTTGGGGAAACTAAACCTCTGCCCTGATGGAAACATCTGGAACTCAACATGTAAAGGATGTTGTGGGTCCAAACAATAGTCTGTGCCTTTGAGATGATCCTCACTTCATACAGGTGCTGAAGGTCATTAAGGTAGCACCAGTAATCTTACAGCACAGCTTGACAATTATTTCCAGTTTGTTCCTATTTTTAAGACTAAGAAATGATAGAAATCATAGAAAAAGAAAGGACAGACTCAACCAAAGAAGAATATAACACGTTCATCAGTGCCATAGTGTCCACATTAAAATTTCACACCTTCCTTAAAAAGAACAACTGTTGATTTGCCTTATTACATATAGAATCTGTATTTGCATCAAATTTAAGCTTCTCGTCCAGGACAGTGCCCAAAGGAAAGACTGGTCAAACCAGTTAACAAATTCATCAAGGACTGGGCCACGGTCTTGCTCCACTTGCTTGGCATACTTAAGGACAAATCTTGATACATGATTGCTCTGACACTCATTTGTATATAAAAAGAATAAAAGTGGTGTAAGCACACAGCCTTGAGGGGATCCAGTGAAAGATGAGAGTTTACTGGACAGGGTTCCATTAAACCGGACCCTCTGAGATCTGTTCATTAAGAAGTCAGTGAGCCAACATACTGTACTAAAATCCATTTTAAGATTAGATAAGAGTCTGTGTGCAAGGACATGTGGCTAGATAATGAGATAATGTGCTATTACTGACCTCTTTTCACAAATCAATTAAAAAAAAAAAAAATAGTATTACTGACCTACAAGACGGGCCTGGGTGGAGCCAAACACAGTTATTGGACAATCTTTATCGTAGTCCCGGTGACCTCCAATTCTGGCTGGCAGGCTGGGTGGCATGTTGAGATTAGAGCGAATGTATCGGCCTACACAAACACAAACGAGAACCTTAGTAAGTCAAAAGTGGCTAATATACAGTATAAAAGGTCTCATTAATCTCCCCTACATACTAACCTTTGGAGTCAAAGCACTGAGTGATCCAGTGTTTCCCAAACACCACATCCATCCTCTCCCCATGGCGACACACAAACAGTCTCATCCTGGACAGGGAGGACTGAGTAGCTGGCCTCATCACCTGAGACAGACATTAGAGACACACAGTTACACAGCACTTATCTCCAGCTCCTGCTAGAAGCCTACACATGTGCGTTTCCATCCAACTGTTGTTATGCATATTTTCAATTTGCACATAAAAAACAAAAAAAAAACCTGAGTGGAAACACCGAAAATTTGAAAAAATCTCAAATATTGCAAAGAAGTTTTTAAACTTGGGGGAGGTAGAAAAGTTGATGTATCCATAAAAGTAAAATGCAACAAAGTGCAATGAAACAGATTTAGGGAATAAATGATGACACACAGGAAGCATACGACTTAAATGTTCCTGAAGCTCTCTTCTTTGTCTCGGGGCAGCATTCAATATGTGTCTGTAAAACTGATACAGTTATTAAAATGCTTCCAAATGCAAGAAGCTTCATGTTAGCTGTTCTCTCTATTTCCCCTGTCCATTGTTCTCTTCATCACCAGGATTTGTATCCATTGCTGTGTTCTGAATTGCATACTTTTTACTTTTAGTACATACTGCAGCTGCCCTCACAAAGTACATACTGTTGCATGCAGTATGCCTGCAATTGGGACATACTACTTCATCATTGTGGCTTCTGTCATTGCACTAGCTTCCCTAATTGCACCGACAATGCACTGTCATTGGTCTGTGCTCTTGGCAGCTCAGTCAATGTGACGCTGGCTTGCACACTGAAAAATGTGACCAGATGTAGTAGGACATCCTGGTACTTTTGGCATACTGCATTTGACATACAATTTATTGAGACATACTAAATCTTTTCTGGCATACTAAAGAGTATGGTAGTATGGGTATCAGAACACACCATCACTTCAGCTTTGACCTTATTTTTGAGGTTACTGCACTCGATAGGAGAATCAGCACAACCAACTATTTACTTCGATGCACTCAACTATTAATATTCGCAAAACAGTAGTGGATGGAAACGCACATTAATGTGCATTTTCTTCCATCAATATTTTTTTTAAGTTTTACTGAGAAGAAGCTTCTCTTTTTCAGGAAAGCCCTGATCACGTTCACACAATTACACACATTCACACCTGGAAGCTGCTCAGTACAACCACAGTCTGATTTTCCAGCCACTGAGCAGCTCCACTGGAGCAGTTTTTGGGTTAAGGGCCTTGCTCAAGGGCACCTCAGTGGTGGTAATGAGAAAGGGGCAAGCACTGCTTTTTCGCTTTCCCTACCGAGGTTTAGTCACAAGCTAGCTTCTCTTACCTTTAGGCCACTACTTCCCTCTTAATTTTTTACACACGCACAAAAGTATTACTAGTCAGCAGTGAGGTTTGTGCTGTTGCCTTCACTCCAGCATGCAGCCAAATTACACTTTTATCACTCATATAATACAAGAACTCTGTACCTGCATGGGAGGACAGAGACCGGTGAGGTTGTGAGGTTCCACAAGAGTGTCAAGTAGACTGTCACTGTGCTGTCCGTCAAATAATGACCCGCCCACAGCACTGCCAGCGTTAGACGGCGAGGCACAGTTGAGAACAGAGTGAGACCTGAAGATCAGACAAACATGGGGAAGTGCTTAATCATCATAAAATTGACCTTTTTGTAATTCATACTGCACCTACAACTAAGTAGATCCAAACTACGTTAGAGTGCGGAGACTGAAACCAAAGAAAGAAGGGAAAAACTAAACAAGAAGTAAAAGTTAAAGATGTGAACACAACATGTAGTATCCAAGAAACGTGGGAATGAGCAAACGTCTGGTTCAGTTAAAAGCTAGTGAGTAAAATATATTTTAACATGACTCCTGAAAACATCAATGGAGAGACAAGAATAAATGAAACAAGGAAGGGAAATCTATACTTTTGTGCCAGCTACTGAGAAAAACTCTTTAAAAATAAAAAAAAAAACAGCTCATGAAGTGTAGCAATGTGGGCGAAGGAGCCCAGTCATAGGGCTAGTCAAGAAGCAGGCCAAGAAGATGACTCATTTTCTTTTTCTTTATCTTTAATCTTTCAAGCCAAGAAACATCTCCTTATTTGGGTGGACTTGTACTTGAACTGTAAAAAAAAGCACATTGATGGGATTTGTGGATTGTCAGTTTGACTTAACACTCAGTGACGGTTGTCTCTCTTGCAAAGTGAAGTAGTTGCAAAAATGGACTTGGTGGTTTCAGGAGGGCAATCAGTGATGATCCATGATCAGTGAAAAGCACTGATGAGTAAGGTGCTTCCCTTTCTTACCCGTGGACAACCCAGGTGTCAGACTCATCAGCGCGGTTGACATAGTTCTCGGGCAGCAGGCCAGACAGCCCCGTGCCCAGCGAGGTGCCGTACACCCAGCCCTCACTGGCAATGCCCTGCTCCACCGGAGACATGAAGATAAAGTCTCCTGGCATCAGCTCGAGCTCATCTTCATTTTGAGGCACATACGGGTACATGACTTGCAGTGTCTACAAGGAAGCGGATGGTGAACAGCCATTAGACAATGGTAGTGTGGAGTGAAAAAACATGCAGATTATTTATGATTTCTTTCACTTCAAATGTTCCAAAAAAGGAAACTGAACTGACGTGTGCCGGAGCTACCGGTGCAGAAGGGAAACATACATCTTAAGAGGAAGTACTAATTTCAAAAGGAAGCATGAATACCTCATGATTAGCGAAACGAATATCCCTGGAGAAGAGCACAGCCAGCCAGTCACAGCCTGAAGATGCGTCCACGTTCTTGGCCAACTTCTCCAGAATTGGAAGATGACTGGCTTGGAAGTGGTATGCCAAAGTGACATGAAGTTGTTTCTTATGTGGCTCAACATGAACATCTGGACAAAGGAAAAAAAAAAAGAGTAATGTGCACCCTCATAACAATGATGCAATGTTCACTTTACATTCTTTTAACTGCATCTAAAAAGACAGGAAAAAAGATTCGAGGGGACTCAAACCTGCTTTAGCTTCTGCTTCAGTGGCAAAATCAGCAGCAAAGCTCTTCAGCACCTCCGCCAACTGCTCCTCCACAAAGAGGCCAATGAAGGTCGAGGAGGTGTAAAGCTCCAGGGGGAGGGGCATGGGTATACGACCCTTCCACTTGGCCACAGTGGTCTGGAGAGCGTCAGACAGAGCCTCCACCTTCCCATCGGCACACTGAGTGCAGTGGAGATGACAAAACAGGAAATTTAACAGTCATTATATCAGACATGCATACTGACGGCAGGGGAAGCAAAAACGGGTCAGATATTAAACACTGCAACTCCCAAAGGAAGAATGGGATTTGGCTCTACCTTACATGCAAATGTACTTCTGGGCCACCCAATTCCATAAGGGACTTTATCCCCTCTCACATGGACACAGGTTTAGGAACTGGTCAAGATAAGGGTTAATCTATCTGCACCAGCTCTTTGATCAATTAAGGCCAATTATGAAGTCCTTTGAACAAATAAAAAAGGAATTTAATCTTCCACAGGCAGGTTTCTATAGATATTTACAACTTAGACATTTTCTACACAAAAAAGACGACCTAGATAAGAGTCAAGCTCCTAAGGCGATTGAGAGGCTGTTGATTCATCTACCAATTAATAATTCAATGGGCAAAACCATTTCTGGTTTGTATGATGCATTTTTAACAATAGATAAGAGCAACTCCCACTATATTAAGACTAAATGAGAAAAGGAGCTACAATTACCGGAACCAATTCCCACAGAGATCTGAAATGAATGAGATCTGCTCAGGGGCCCACACAGTCACCAGATCAGATACATGGAAAGAGTTCAGATGGAAACTTGTTGTACGCTTCTTTAGAACACCTCATATGACATGTGAATTTGATGTATCTACGTCAGGTGCTTGCAGGGAGGTATCAGCTATGTGCATATGTTCTGGGCATCCCCAAAGCTTAGGACCTATTGGGATGAAACATACGTAACACTCGGGTATGTTTTTAACATTGACTTTCCCAGGGACCCCGTGGTAGCACTATTTTGAGTGATACCAGACAGCATTGAAAGACGGGCACATACTTACCTTCTTAAGATACTATTTGCTGCAGTAAATGTATTGCTATTCATTGGCTAGACCCGCATCCCCCTCCCCAATGCGATCTGGTTACAAAAACTACAGGATTTTGTACTGTATGGATCAGATCACTCATTACTTACACCTACAGAAACTCACATTTGATAAATGATGGAGACCTGTTATGAGTATAATTATGCCTGATCCTAGATGATTATTGAACTGTTGTTTGTTTGTATACTGCTATTTGTCCATTCATACTGTACCCAGCCTTATTTATAACCCTTTTTATTCATTTATTTATTTATCTTTTTTCTCCTCATGTTTTCACTGTTATTATTCCTATTTTTATCATTCTGTTGCCACATTTATTAATTTAGCTTTTACTTTCCACGACCATGAAATGCAAGCAGGTTATGTGAGCTGTAAGTAGTGGTGGGTAGAGGGATGATGTGGGAGGGTTGGGGAGGGTGACAGTGAATGGTTGTATGCTTTAAGTCTGACCCTGAATTTAAAAATAAAAAATGAGTTAAAAAAAGACATGCATACTGCTGTGAATAGTGGATCATACAGTGCTTAACGCCAACTAGCAGCATTTATTATATACTGTAAAACCCAGTAAAGGAATCAGCACTGAGAGTTCTCAAAGCAACATGAGACAACTTATAAAACACCAAAGAAACGTGAAAGGATCATGATCGAGATACAAAACCGGCAAAATAATTAATCATGGAAAGGGGAACATGTTAAATAATCCTGACAGCAAAAAGTCAAACAGACAAACAAAGAGGAATATGGAGTACAAGATGAAACTAACAAACAGGGATGTGATAGACAAGAAAGAGACTGTGGGGGGGGGGGGGGGGGGGGGGGGGGGGTTGACATTGCAATACTGCAAACTAGCATGAAACCTAACACTGTATGTAGCTGTGTTGGCAAAGCTGATTTCATTACTTTATTAAAGAAACAGACCCCTAAAAATGGGTTAAGGAATGGCACTCATATGTCCCAGTATTGTGATATGATATGAATCATGTGTGAATCATGTTCAAAGGCATAACTCCCTCTGCATGGGGATTGACAATATAAAGACACACACACACACACAGAATAAAGCTGAGACTGACCATGAAGAACTGGCAGAGGGTGATGTGGGGGAAGATGTTGTGAGCTTTGTTCTTGCCGCAGGAGAGACGAGACTGCTGCCAGAAGTGCGAGAGCTGCTGGAGCAGCGGACCGCTGGGTCGCAGATATAACACATACTCTCTGGGCAGAGGGTCATCGAGGAAGGGGTCGTCCACGTGGGAGAAGAGCCTGAAGCGACAGACACAGAGGAGCCAAAGTGATGAGCGAGAAGTGGGAGATGAGTAGAAGAGGGGACGGCTAATGTCCAGCAGAGGGCAGTACCGTTATAACAGCACAGTGACATGTTAATACAACGCTCAATAGCAGAGAAGTGGATGTTATTTTTACCATTACAAGAGTTTCTATTTGCATTCCAGTTGTGCATTACGAGAGCGTGCACGTCAAAGTGTGTGTTGTTCTCACCAGTCACAAGCTGCCTGGACGTTTTTGCCGCCTGTCGAAACCAGAGCTTTCAAGCTGCAAAGAGAAAGAGATCAAAGCACAGTCACAAAATCAATAATTTTTCTTCCGGACCGTGTTTATTAGGAGGAGATTGCTGTGCCTCCACGTGACAAAGAACAAAGAACAAACATCCAGAGAGAGCAGAGAAATGACAACAAGCACACAATAATTCATACCAGGAGTTTATTATTCATACCAGAGCCTTATGAAACAATACTGATGGTGAAAGTACAAAGTAGATTGAAATACACATCTTTCCTTTGAAAATATTCAGAAATGTGGTTCTACCATCAATAAAGTGTGTTCAGCCCAAATCCCTTCCTATTCAGCGAGCTCAACATGAAACTGAATCTCTGTTAAAAGTGATTCGGTCAATGATTAAATAACGACCACTGTGTTAGAAAGGAGAGTCAGCATATCAACTCACAGTTGTGGTTAAGAATTCATTTCTGCAGCCGCAAAATAACAGTATTGAGCTTCTTTCTCTCCTCAGAATAACACCACCTAAATATGACAGTGACCTTGATAACGCTTTGTGTTTTACTGTACTGCATATTAAAAAAGGCAGAGTTCATCTACAATAGAGGTCTACAGATGATTCTGAAAACCCTTTGACAGGATTTATCTGTGTCATTTTTTTTTTTTTTCTGAAACAAGAGAGCCGACTGCTTTACCCTCGAGTGCACAAAATCTAATTAGTGTCTTTTTATAAAAAACCTCTGGTAATGCGGGCCGCCTCTGAAGGGATTCACCGATTTTTCGAGCAGCTTCTTCTAAAGCTCCGGGAGGACTAACACAGAGAATCTAGATGTGACTAATTCTGAAGATTCACGGTGACACTATCTCTCAAAATCTCCACTTTAATATTCCTAAATTAGCGTATATATGAGCATCATGAGAGTTGGTGGAAACTGAGAGTACATGTGTGTGTATTTCAGGTTTGAATTAGTGTCTGTGGATCGTAAAGCGTCTATATGTAAAGTAGATACTAATGAATCATTCCAGGAACACCTCTGTGCATGAAAGGATCCTTGATGAATAATTAAAGAAAGCAGTTTGGGTGCATGGCTCATTTCACTATTGAGCAACAGGAAATGAGTTTAGAGTTACTGCACATTGTCTCACACTGCATATTTAACCTTTAAAATCATACGGCAAGCCGAGCAATCCCATCTTATTTCAGTTATTTATGTGAAGTTATGTGAGATAAAGCGCAGCCCCAATGAGAATTAAACATTCATTCGTTAAATAACAAAAAAAAAACCTTCACACTATGGCCTTGCTTTATCTGAACGGGTAACTGCGCTATCCCTAAAGATACAGCGGCTCGTCACTGCTCTGAATGGCTTTATTGAATTATAACATCACAATCTACTGAAATTTAGCAGACAAGCAGGAACAGAGCCGCTGTTTGACTTGACTCACGGTACATTACAGACATGCTGCCTCACGTACTGTATATGTGACCACGTTGACAGCGTTCATTGTGCCACTCTAGCGTTCACATTCAATATGCTATTTTTACATTTGTCCCACTGAGAGGGTCCTAGATACAGCGAAGTCCCCGCACCCTGGGGCAGTGTGCCCTGACAGAGCACAGCGTGCAGGATGGGAACGCCAAGGCTACAGCAATCGCAACAGATGGCTCACACACATCTACTACAACACACACACACACACACACACACACACACACACACAAATATATGCAGGGTGAATTATATACAATCTACCCAGACAGAGAAGCACAATCAAAACTTGGATTAAAATCATCCCCCTATACGTACAACGACTGTTAGATGGCAAGATATATTTTACGGAATTGTCCATTTTTTATTCCTACAGTATAAACCACTACTGCATGTACAAGGCTTAAGACAGACAGTAATTTGTTGGCTCGAGTCGTGTTATTCAGAGGTTCCACCTGGTGCTGTGTGGAGGAGGAAAAGAAGGGGATTTTCTCTCAGAAGGCATGATGGGATTATAGACAGATGTGGCTGAGACATCGCAAAATCCGATCCAGGCAAGAACATTGGATTGCTTGCTTCTTATCTTTGCGGTATTTTATGATGAGTGAACCCTTGTGACATGAAATAAAAGAAAAGGTCTTACTGATACAAGATTTACTTGAATTTAATCTGCTCTTTTTAGGCTTCTGAAATTAATATGATGATTAATTTCGAGCAGAAATGATCATTCGGTATCAAGCAGGACATACAGCATAGTGTCGCTTGTCATTTTTACTCATTGATGTGGGACATAATGTACCGCTGTACAGGAGGGTGAATAACGGAAAAAACAAAACAGTTAAGTATGTTTTTAGATTGTAACGCAAGAGGCTGCAGTTGAAGCTTTAAAAAGAGCTTTGGGATTTCTAATAAATGGTAAAACAGTGTCACATGCAGTGCTTCAGTAATTTAATATGGCTTGTAATGGAGGAATCCATCTGAAAAAGACTTTCTACTATTTCTGTCAACACATAAAAGCTGTCAAAAACTTGAATTAAAGTTCGACTGCAGGGATAGTTGCATGTAAACAGTGTTTTAACATGCTTATAATTTTGTCCTTCCTTGTATTTGCCTGATTCAAGTTCAATTATTGTACAAATCATTTTCAACAAATGTATCCTCAGCATCTACAAAATTAAATCCATTAAAAAATGATCTTTTTAATTCATACAGCGAGTCGAGAAAATATGAAGAATTCTGGCCCAGCCGGAAGCCCAATAAAACCAACATCAACATGTATGCAGATTCATTTTAAGTTGATTGACTCATCATTTTGGCTCCACTAATAATTAAAAAGCTAAAGATTATAATGTTTGGTGGCTATAGGTTCAATCTACTATTCCCCTCTATATAACACACCTGCTTAGGGTCTTTATACTACATTGGCAACCTCCAGTGTGTACCTGCCACCACTGCATGAGATTAATTTTTTTTTTTTTTTCCCCACACAGAATGAAAACAGAATAACATGTTTTTGGATTATACAGTGCCAATTCTGTTTTGTTTGCATTTCACCAGGCAAAATAAAGCACGAGACAAACATCTGTTACAACATCAGAGAGCAGGAGAAGCACACCAGGGAGCTGCAGAGGGAGCGGCTCACACAGGGTGGCAGAGGTTGAATTTGCTGCCAGGCGACAGGAGATGGAGCAGCGCTGGGCAAAGTTAGCAGAGACGACAGAGTTACACAGCACTTTCTCTCTCTCTCTCTCTCTCTCTCTCTCAGGGGTCTTCTGGTTGATGTTTTGACCAAGAAGACAGCATCTCCTGTACCATGGCCTCGTGTATGATTTTTTTTTTTTCATTGGTTTGTTTTTGCTGAACTGAATATTCACGTTTCAAATTTCTTTCCTGTCTGTTCCACCCATAGTTGAAACAGTCATGGACAAGCTGTCCTCAATAACTGCATAACCCGAAGGTTTCTCCTTTTGCTCTTAGCAAGAAATGAGCAAGTTATTTATAAACTGCATTTCCTGTTCACAGCTAGACGAAAGTATGGGAGGGAGAGTTCTCACTCTGGATTAGGTATGGCTTCACACCAGCAGTGCTGTTTGCATGAATGATACTGACCATTATTAGACGAGGACCTTTGCTTCATTTGCACGTTATATTGCTCCAGGCAATATTGGAAACAGCCCTTCATTTCAGCCACATATGGTAACTGTGTTGATTTCCTGTTTCCACATTTACCCCTCCTACAGATGAAATGGTCTGGCTGGCTGTTGCATCTTTAAAACAGCAGCTTTTTCATATACAGTATGTTAACATTCTTTGGACTGTTTATTACAGCTGACCTTTTTTTTTTTTGCTAAACTTAGATATCTTCCAGGCTGCTGGAGAAGAAAGTTATCACTTGATATAAGACAATCATCACGCTTTTCACAGTACAAGTGTGGGCTCTTTGGATACATGTTAACATTGTGTTTGACATTATTGTGACAAAACGCGACTATATAACTGGCCAAGCTCTCACGGCGAAATATTAGCTGAGAAAGAAGCATAAATTACAGCCAAAAGTAACAAGCATCTAGCACTGAAATGGACAAAACCGTGTCACCCTGTCTCAACTCACGCACACACACAAAAATGTGTATGCACGCTAACACTTACAGCTACGTGCTCCCATGGGCCCCTCCCTGACTCAGCTCTATGGGCGAATGAACATTTCCTGTTTACAGGCCAACGGCGAACACACATCTCTAACCACTTATCGCACTAACAGCGCCAAGAGCACTGCTGCTGCCCAGCACCAGACTGCACCCTAAGGAGAGCCCCATCAGCAGAGGAAATGTGCTTTCCTACATTCAGTCTGGCCTGGAGAGCCCACACTGAACCACACACCTTACCATCTCTTGTTAACCTTTTCTGTAGTTGACTGCCCAATCAGAATGGATAATGTTTTAACAGCGTATATATATGCAGTTCGAATCCAGCTCGACATTTCAGAAAATACACTTATTTGCAGTTAAGATCGATGCCACAGGCTGGAGCTTGATTAGTTTAGCTTGGCAAAGGGGGGGGGGACAGCTAGTGTGGCTCACTTTAAAGCTCAAAAATCCTCCTGTCATCACCTCTAAAGTTCACTTTGGTTTTATACTTGGCTTTATGTCCAAATACCTGCTGTAGGAGAAAGTCCCCTCATGGCTTCGAATGCAGACAGCACAACCCTCAAGCTACATAACCAGCTCTTTCTTCAACTCCACCCAGGAACGCTGGCCAACAAGACATCAGTGAGATTTACAACATCCTGCAAACAGCAACCATTGAGATAAGAAGACCCCTTTTCTCCTATATGGCCACTAAACCAGACCACTGACCCAAACCATCTTTGACCCTTCAAGATCTCCAAGAGCCAGCGACAATTCACTAATTCACACCCCTGTGTCAGTTGTTAGCAAAACTTGGATAAACATCCCCTACCATTAGCTTTTTACCCTACTATCCTATTTTCAGGACTCAAGTAACCGACCGAAGAACTGATCACTCAGCAAATCAGCATAAGAGAGTCAACTTTAAAATGTAGTTTACATTTTGTCTACGGACAATTAATATAGTGTATTAGTTTGTGTGTGTAATACGTGTTTGCTTTAGTTAGACTTTTATTCCACTGCCTTTAAGCTGGAAGTGTACCACTAACATAATTCCATCATATTTGATAACACTAACATCATGTTTAGTACCACTCTGCGTGTTTCACTCTCAAAACACTAAAGCTACTATTGAATATGCAAAATTAGAAATCATGAAATTCTTATAAGACTAACAGTTTTGAATAAAAGCCTTTCCATGAACAGAACTCTGCAATCCCCCTGATTGGCCAGGATGCAGACCAAAACTTTAAAATAATCGCTTATCTGAGAAACTTTTTTTACATTTCTGTTTGTTATGGATAAAACAAATGAGATACAGTGTGTTAATTTGTTAGCTTCAGAGGTGTTAGTAGACATATGTTGTTACTTTGGACAAAGCCACACTAGTCATTTCCTCTCGTTTACAGTCTTTATGCTAAGCTAACTCACTCCCAGCTCTAGATACATATTTAAATAACAAGGTACATGAGTGGTATCAATCTTCACATCTAACTCATGGCAAAAAAGTGAAAAAGTGTATTTCCCAAAATGTCAAACTAGTACTGTAATTGTGGAGCCATAAACCTCATTTTCTTTGGGGTCAGCAAAGTCACAAACAAGGCCAGCACTTGGTGTTGTACACTCATAAAGCTTTTCTTTCAGGCTGACAGTGGCACGTGTCTTAACAAAGCTAGTTGTGTACCGCCAGCGTCTGGAACTGCTTCTCTTTTTCTCACTTCATTATATCTGGAGAAGAGAGATTAGAAGTCATGAGGTCACACGGAGAAACTCCGAGATTGACACCATTAAATGAACTGAGTGGCCTTTGTGCGAGTGAATGTGCGAGGACATTAATAATATTCTTCACTAGGTTATTGTGTCAATCAAGCTTATCAGTTTGAACAAATGATTATCAATGTTTCTATCAAACTTAAACTTAGGATGAAGTGCCCTGCT
Organism: Thunnus albacares; assembly: GCF_914725855.1. NCBI lineage: Eukaryota > Metazoa > Chordata > Actinopteri > Scombriformes > Scombridae > Thunnus > Thunnus albacares. The sequence goes on along the minus strand of NC_058118.1, from coordinate 11,194,982 downwards.
GTGGCATGCGTGTTATTTTTAGTGTTCCTTACTTCAGTGAAAGTCAAATTGCACAAAGCGAATGATTCACTAAAAATATATAGGGCAAAGTGCCAACACTGTGATGCCTCACACATCATTCCTCAGAGTCCCAGGATGTGTCATACAAAGCAAACAGCATAAGTTTGAGAGTTACAGCCATGGTTGGTGGGCATGCTGATCTCCTTTAAAAAAGACTTGCATAAGACATTATGCAACATCAAAATCAAGAACATCTCATTTTTACCTTGAAATTTGATATTCAGGTCACACTGACCGACTGGAAAGTGATCTGTCAAAAGATTAAGATGTACAAAGCCTCAGCATAATCTTTTTAAGCACTTATTCTGTCAGATCTATGATTGTGGCTAAGTTTTGCAATCTTCAGCTCTTCAACTAATGATAAAAAACATGATATCTCAGTAAATGTATCTGCTAGTAGCATGTGAATCTCCTACTTCAGCAGCCCTCAAACCATGTCTCAACAGAGCGCTCAGTAAAGGTCACAAGCCACTTCCGGAAATGGGCGACTTCCTCTTGGCCGTCTTGAATACAAGCTTAGAGTTTGTTCTTGCAGGCTGCACGCGCAGGCACCAACATGTCACATGTATGCATAAGTTATGTGTTGTAATTATTATGTGGAGCCCACAAATAAACTGAGATGGTATCTTGTGATGTTTTTCTTTTGCATGTTAGATGACAGTGAAGTTATACATGTAGTTGTTATGGTAAAAGCAGGAGTTATGAAACTGATGAAGGTTAGAGAACAGTCCCACAATGTGAGCATGCATATCAACTTCCTCTTAAACACACAAAAGGCTTTTTCGGAGCAGCAGGGTGAAAAGAAAAGTGAATTTACCGTACATACACTAATCTCCTCGAGATGTGTTACCGCTCAGTAACCACAGTGGCTTCATATTCTTCCTTTGAGAAGCACATTAAAATACAACATTTAACATGTAAGGGAATGAAGACACTACCTCGGGAGTTGAATTACCATTTAAGAATAGAAAACAGAGCTGTTCTTCAGATTTTTGCTATGTTTTATTAAGTGGAGCTCACTACCAACACAGATGAGGGTGCTTAAATTCAGAGTGACCTTTTGCATGACCAGCTGGATTAAATGCAATTTATTTTTTAATAATCAGATTCAGTGCAAATGACTAGAGCTGCGACGATTAGTCAATTAATTGCTTAGTTGATCAACAGAAAAATAATCAACAACTATATTGATAATCGATTTATCGTTTTAGTCATTTTTATCAAGTAAAAATGCTAAAAATTCACCAGTTCCAGCCAGTCATCTGTGAGGATTTGCTGCTTTTCTGAATCTTATGTGATAGTAAATTCAATATTTCTGGATTTTGGACTGTTGGTCGAACAAAACAGGCAATTTGAGGACATCACCTTGACTTTTAGGAAACTGTGACTGACATTTTTCACCATTTTAATGGTATTTCACAGGCCAAACAATTAAATCGATTAATCAAGAAAGTCATTGGAAGATGAATCAATAATGAAAATAATCGTTAGTTGCAGCCCTACAAATGACATAGCATGTACCATACCAAACAACAGATCTCTGCAAATCAATTCAGTGGCATCTGAACTGTTAAATAAATCTCCCAATGACAAAAAGAATAGGATACAAATATAACCAACCATAAAAAAAATCACAATCAGAAATATCAACCCTCAAGACAATGAACCTCTGTCACACAGGGTTGTGTTTTCAAAAGGGTCCAATGTCATCAGGCTAACTTGGCCCTCAACATGGGATCAGTCTGGTCAGACAACAATTTTGATAATCTATTAATTTGATCAAGCATAATTAATTAACTAAGCAAAAGTGCAAAACACTTTTGGCTTGAACGAGTTCCTCAAATGTGGTTTTAGAAAAACCAACTTACAGGCACCACTTTGTACTCTTCGAAATTTGTTCATCAACAATTTGACTATTTCCTGACATTCTAAAGGCTAAACAATTAATCAAGTGATGAAATAATTAACAGATTAATCTATAATGAAAATAATTGTTATTTGCCACTCTAGATCAGTTACTGCGATTGACTTGCTGCATGCAATGGTATAAAAACGTGGTCTCTTCACCAAATATAACATTCTGTGCTGCAGATATCCCATTTGAAAACATTAGATGTCATGCTTCTACCAGTGACTGTGGCCTAAATATTCCAGTTCCTCTGTAGGAGAAACTACAGGAAAATTCACCAATCCACATGCCTTTACATGACAAAAAACATCGGAATTATCTTCAGTGTTACAGTATCCACATGGTTTCCAAATGGCAATTGATCTCTTAGCAACTTACAACTGAACATGGCCATGATATTGGAGCAGAATTAAACATTTAGGTTGTCATGAATAAAATAAGATTTGCTGGAAATAATAATTAAACATATGGTCTTCAGGCATCATGAAGACAGACATGCGGATCAAAGTATGATAGTTTTCCACACACCAGCACCACTGTGAGAACATCTGTGTTTGGTCTAATATATATATGACACTGTTGTATTGCTTTATAGGAACCTTCTCCTCTTCTGGTTCAGTGACTCTACATCTTGTTAGTATCAGATAAAGTAAAACACCCTCTCAATCTTTAATTTTCCTCTTCGCTCTCTGTCACTGCAGGCCTTGTTCTGTAACATTTTGGTCATCAACTTCCTGTTTCCCTTGCTTACAATTGCCACATTATTCTTCAGTGTAACTTAACTAAACACAGCAGCAGACGCAGCAGATAGTTATACACGATCCATGTATGCTGCGTAACATTCAAATCTGTTTCCATTTCCGTCATGTAGCTGTTTTGTGGCTGGTTCGTGCTTCATGCATGGCTGACATGAAGGAGCCACAGACAAGTCCTCTGTTTGCTTTAGTGATTTTAAGTTTTCTCATAACCAAAAGCACCTTATGTATCTAAAATCAAGCGGTTGTTCTCAGCTTTCCACTTCCTAAAAAATGAAATGACTGCGGTCTATTCTGCCAGTAATTCAGGTAGTGTTCAGCCAACCAGCACAGGGACTTGATCTGGTCTGTGATGTTTCACGTATTCAGGTAGTGTACAACCCTGTGTGTACAATTTGTTATTTTGGCCACAAGTATGACATTTAAAACTGCACGAACACCATCATGTGTGTTTCTGTGCAAAGCATGAACCAGCCTTTATACCACATTGACCTCACTCACACACTCTGCCTCTTTATGTGACACTACTAATAACAAAGATGGTTCCTCTATACATACTATACATCCTGTATACAGTAGATATACTGTAGATAGTAGTAGATATACACACTGTATACAGCTGTGTCCTCTCAAGCCAAGCAGGGAGGACTCCACTGCTACTAACAAGCTTTAACTGAAAGTCTCTTCAGGTAACATGTGAAACGTGTTAACTCTCCTCGCTGAGAGTGTGCATTGTTTTCAGCTCGGTGAGTACCAGAGAGTATATTTTCACGCTGTATGCACATCTTGTCACACTTCACATCAGGAAAAATGAATCATGTCACACTAAGGACCTTGAATACACTGGTAAGACTGCACATAATGAAAGGAAAGATTGAAAAATTAAGGTTTCCATAGATGGAAGGGACCACAAACGAAGACGTAACATCACAGCAGGGCCTGGCCGTCCCCAGAATCCACAGTGGAAATTATATTACAGTAGATGTTCGGCATTTAGCTCAAGCTTTAGCTTAATAAGTTTCCTGGAAAAAAATAATGTAATTTAGTACCAGCGACAGGGAAAATAGGTACAAAGAGCTTATTTAGTTGAGTTTATAAGCAGTTGTATCTATATAAAACCTCCAGAAAATATCACTGACCAGCTAACTCAAAAAAATACAATATGGAAAATCGAAATTAATACAACTTTTAAAAGTCATTCTTGTCAGGGGTCTTGGGAGGGGGCGTTATCTGGAGAAATAACATGATGAAACTCTGTGTGGCTCTGTCACGTTCTCAGCTGGATCAGTTTCCAAACCTACTTCCTACCATCAGACACAATCAGCACAAGGACAGAGCCCACTGTCCATCCAGCTCATATCTGATTACGCTAGTCAATTCCTGAATGACTCAGCAGAAAATCCCCCTCAATTAAAACAGAAGGGTTGTTCCTGTGTGTGTGTGTGTGTGTGTGTGTGTGTGTGTGTGTGTGTGTGTGTGTGTACATGATTCATGCTCCCCACTGGCTGAGAAAAAAAAAAAACCTCGAACACAATGAAGCCCTTGTTCCCTGAAGCTATGACTGATAACTGATTTTCCTATTATTCCTTCTTCCTTTCACATCAACATCTGTGGAATGGCCTGATATCACAACGTGTAAATCAGACATCTGATATTTTACTGAAGAGTAGATGTCACGATTTGGATCGACGGAGATGCTCCAGAAACAGCGTAAGCATTGCAGGCCACAAGTCAGAAGTGTCCTATAGATCAGGCTGAGTGGAAGGTCTGCAGAACAGAGTATCAAAAACTGTTGAATACCGAAAACTGGCATCAAACATCTGGTGAACTTCATTGATCAGTCCGTTTTTATTTAAATCAAAATGTTGCCAATTTCAGGCAAGGGAAGGTTAGTCAGGGAAGGTTTTTTTTAGCCTTCTTGTATTAGACAACAATAAAATTGCGTTAATTGATTTTTTGGGGGGCATTGCAACAAAACAAAAAAGCAAATTTACTTTGGTTCCTTGATCAGAGAAGCCAATGATATTCTATCATATACTGCAAAGTGGTTCCAGATGAAGAAACTTCCCCTGAATGTCATAAAATCCAATTTTATCATTTTCAGAAATAAAAATAAACATTATCCAAAGGAAGATGCTGAATTGTTTGTTAATAATATTGAAATCAACAAAGTCAACACTGCAAAGTTTTAGGTGTATTAGTAGATCAGTAGATGTGTGTATTAATAGATGAAAAACTGTCACTGGAAAGACCACATTGAGTATGTGTGTAAAAAAATAAAACCATGACGTCTTTTGGCATCATTAGAAACGTTTGTTCACTGATGAATCAATCCTGTCTTCTAACGCTCTATCATAGTTTAATGTATCCATACATATCACACTGTAGCATCGTTTGGGCCACTACATATTTATTTTAATCCAAAAGAAATTCTTAAGATTGGCAACTGCGTCAAAACGCCATGAACCACCAACCAGGAAACAAATATCCATCATATTAAAAATATATAATAAAAAAAATAATAATAAAATAAATAAATTGTGAATCCTAAAGGGGAGGTTTTTACTATAAACCCTCTGGGGTTTCTTACCGCTCCTGCGCAATCCCTACTGTTTGTTTTTATGTACTTTTGCTTTTCATTACTTCCTTTGTGCTAGTAAAATAAATCAATAACATATTATTACCTTATAAAGTTGATATGACATTGTAACATGTTAGCAAACAGTTACCGATTTACACGTCCAAGAGACACTGCTGGACGTGTAAATCAATCAATCATTTCAAGTCATGTTTACGGCCTCCTGATAAATCCAAGTTCAATATCAACTCTTGAGCAACCGCTTTCACATAGAGACATAGTTTCCACAGTTAATATATAACATTTCATTAGCTTTAAGCGTGGAACAAAGTTTGGATTCTCTTGTATAAAAACATATTTATATTCCTCAAAGTAAAGTGTCAGAAATGTACTGTGTCATTCAGCCCCACACAAACACTGCCACTTCCTTCTGTATATTAGTGTTTGAATAACTAGAGTGAATTAAGCTCCATAGAGAAGAGTCACACCAAACTAGGACATAAACAACTCATACGCCCCGGGGCGATGTACGGAAAACATCACACAGCCTCACCTGCGTTAGTTTCACACGTACTTGTTTTGTACGTATGACCAAGCAGGCTTGACGGTAATGACGCTGAATGATTCCACTCCATTATGCTTTTGTAGCCTCAATCAAATCTAAGTAGTCTGACATTAATAATAGATGTGAGTCTGCAAATATAACCAAACCCAGTCACTCATTCATTTTGTCTTCAGTGGTTCATTAGGCAGGGGAAGAGAGAGCTGCAGCGATGAAAGCCTGGGTGACCTTAGCCAGTTTTATACAGGATAAAAAGGCTTAATTTTGGAGGAGATATGTCTAGTTAAAAGAAGAAAGAAAGCTCAACACTTCTGGCCTACTTAGAAAAGCTCAGATAACTGCCATTCCTACATTTTCATCCCCTGTTTTACATGCGGAGAGTTCTCCAGTAATACTGATTCAGATACTGACAAAAACTCAAAGTGGACTATTTCAGATTTCTTTTGTGACGTGGCAGGACACACACACAGTTGAGGCGCTCTGCACATACAGAAAGTCTTTTGTGGAAGATGAGGCTGTTCAAATCATCATTATATAATGTGGGAGTCACTGACAACAGGAACAATGAAAGGGGACATTATGATTATAGATTATGTGATTATTATGTGATTAGGTAGAATTGTACAGTGAGAGGAGGCATAAAATTGAGCTTCGCAGAACTAGAATTAAAGTTTGATACCTATTCAGTGTCTGTGGCCACCCCCTTGCACCTTGTGTTATAAAGTAACTGGTTACTACACTGTTTTGCTCTAATAAACAATCTACTTTAGTCCTGTGGAAACCAACTACTCCAGCATATGTTCAGTATGTATTAACTGCTAAACTGATGTTATGTTTAAGCAGACTACACATACATGTTTTTTGTAATGTAAAACTACATTCACAAGTCTGCACTGCTTGTTTCCTGGCAACTTCGTCTCTCAAAGATGAATGAAAAGAAGTGTAGAGCAGCATGCCGGGATGCCCATATGATTGGTGTTTTCATTGAAAACCAAGGCGAGCTGGCCAGTAAAACACCTGAATTACAAACACTCATCAGCATCTCTGGCAATTTTCTTTAAAAAAAAAAAGGGGGGGGGGTGGGAGTGGGGGGTCATAACAACACACTGACAGGTAGACACACACATACACACACATAGATGAAGTGATGCTTGATTGCTGCATTATTATACAAAAAGTACAATTTGAAGATACTTGCACTTCATCTCATTATTTTTCCTTATAGGCTACGCTGCTTCATATTTGCAATCCAATGCAATTCTTGCTCTACTACAGTACATGTTTATGTGTGACTGAGTGTGTGTGTCCTACCCTACTTTCTGGGACACATTTCAGACTAAATACCAGTTGGGGACGGCATGTCCAACTGGGGGCAGTAGCCATGTCCCCAATCGGGAAAAAGCTGATTTTTGGGTCAGTGGTTAAGGTTAGGGTCCTCAAAAGTGACCTAAGTGTACATCGTTGTGTGTGTGTGTGTGTGTGTGTTTGTATGTGTGTGTGTGTGTGTGTGTGTGTGTGTGTGTGTCTTGGGACAGTGCAGCTGTGCAGCTACTCACGCCCTGGTCTTGGGGAAGCCCATGGACAGCAGCACGTCCAAAGTGGACCCATGTTTCACGGTGCTCGGCCGGGACTGGCGCTGCCTCCGCGGGGTCACTTTGGCATACAGTTCCTCTTTAGCTGCCATAACTCACTGCTCCATCGGTATGTCAGGTCTTCGGCTCCTCTGATGTATTTTCATTTATTAAAAAAATAAAAAAAATAATAAAAAAAGAAGGATGGAAGCAGACTGACTGTTTAAAACAGGATGACTCGGTTGGTGAAGCGGAAGCACGTAGAAAACACCAAACCCTGGGAGGAAAACAGCTTTTCTTTTGGTTTCATCCAACGGGTCTGAGCTTGGATCAAGCTGCGTCCCGACGGCTCGCACACAAAGTCCAAACCATCAGCAGGGGGGTCAGCCATGGGAAGTCACTGCTGCCCCCGATCCACAGTCCCCCGACCGAGGTGAACATGTCTGGCTTCTGCTCGCATCCGGTCGTGCTGAATGAAAAAAAATCAGATGCAACTCTTTGAGCTTCCTTTCCACACGATGTCTTATTTATGAATGGATCCTGAGTGAGCGGAGGTTCAGCCTGTAAAAAGATCCCCCTTTAGTTAAAGGGACAGTACACCGTTTAGTCAGAGTACGGTTTTCAGACGGAGAAAGGAGAGTCTCACACGCTCCGCCCTGTCAGACATGCCGCCTGCTGTTACAGTTCCCTGCCGAAATTAATCACACTACTTGAGGCGGTGTGATGGAAAGTGTCGAGGGTAAAGGGCGGATGGTGGAAAAAGTTGGTCACACTTCCTGTCTGAGAAAGTGGGCGTCGACAGGCTCCGCATGCGCAATGTGCACGAAGAGAACTACAGCACGCCATCATCAGTTGCCATGGCAACGGGCATGTGGCAAAATTTTGTAAATAATAATAATAATATATTTTATTTGTACCGCACTTTTCATTTATAGTGAAACTCAAAGTGCTAACATGCTGTATTGGTTTAAAAACACTCTTTTAGTTGAATTTTTAAGAACTTTTTGTTTTTGGGTTTCCAATTTACTCCTGCATCCAACTGTATGCTTTTTATTGTAGCTGTGATCTATAGCCTACTATATGATAATAATCATGAATTTAATTTATACTGCACTTTTCATTTGCAGGGAATCTCAAATTGCTACAGTGTTAAAAACATATAACATACAGAAAATAACACGAGTTAAGATGAATAAAAGGGTTTTTAATCCTGTTTTAAAGGAGTCTGGGGTCTGTGCTGCCCTCAAATGGTTCTATATATCATAAAAGGAAAACAGTTTAATCTGTGTATGTACAGTTTCATGTGAACTGGGCACTCTTAAGGGAAAACACAGTTGAGTAATATGATAATAAACACAACATTCATTCCTTAGTATTTAGGGATCAGGAGCAGGACTCATATAGACTGTATAATATCTAGACAGACACTTGTGTATTCATATGTTTGACTGATAGCTTGGCTGTGTATCATATAGGGAAACTGTCTAATCATATTATGGAAATGAATGGGTGTGTTGTACTCACATTTTTCAGGTGATCTGAACACATTTAAATGAAAAATGAAGCTTCATAATATTGTAATTAAAAAGTTTAGTCCATATAATGAAGCAATCAACATCCCATCATGCTCAGCAAAATGCTGGGTAAACACATTTGCAATATCTTCATGTTGATTGATATAATTGCAGAGTTCACTGCATCAATCAGAGGTTCTATACTTCCAAATTTCAGCAAAAATATCTACAGGTAACTGGTGTATTTCTTATAAACACATGTAAGAAATATGTGTCCTGCCAAGTTCACTTGCTTCTATCATTTTCATACTTTATGTTGACAGCATACAACATATTTCTAATACATATTTTAAACAGTATTTATAATATAAAGCAGTAGTTCCCAAATGGGCCACAAGATAAATCTGAGGGGTAGCGAGATGACACAAGTTAGGAAAGGAAAACAATTATTTTGAAAGCTTATAGAAATATTTAACCCTTTTATCTTTTCAAGGGTCAAAAGCCAAAAATGTTGGGAACCACTAAGATAAAGCAATGTTAAAGATACGCAGCATGTAGCAAAGAACTTCTAAGGAAAAATGTAGATGATGTATTGGTCTTTTATTTACAGCCAGGACATACACTTTATTGAACTTTTATTGGATTATTACTGGGTGTTTTATGCATTTACTGCAGGTCTGTGTACTTGTGAGCCCAACAAATGACGTCAACTAAATATGTGCTTATTGACACGTGACAGTACACCGAATTTAACAACACAATTTTATTAACCAATATATCAAGAGAAGTTACAGTTATCAAAATTCATCAGCTCTTAACTCTCTATAAAGGCAGGGTTCGTACATACAGGAATGTAGAAAAACCTAGTGTTTAAACACATGATGAGTATTTGTGGATGTCAAGGATAACTGTTTGGGTAATTAATCATTATGACAAGGCTACACATGATGCCATACAAACATGTTTATCATTGAAAAACTAACTTTTTTTGTTAGTTTTTAAGTAACACGTTGTCATTTAATCAAACTCTTAATTCCAATTCATCACATTACTGTATCTCCTGCATCTCAGCTCACAGGAAATTACATTTCTACAGGAAATGAATCATAGTATGCCTGAAATTTTCTGTACTGTAATCCTACACTCTTACCAATGCATTAACTTAGCCGATGTAGTTCAGAGGACTACAAACTAGGGTCTCAGACAAACAACACACAAATGTAATATTAGTTCAATCAGAAAGGAAATGTTAAAGAGAAGGTGCACCTAAAATGGTTGTCTCCATGACAGCCATAGATGTACCTTAAAGTTTCTAGTTAATGTCAGGAAGCTCCGTGAGAACAGCTGATCATTAAATGGTTCTTAATTACAAACATAAAAGCTTATATTTACAGAAATGAGAAACTCTATAAAATTTCATAGAAAAAAATATTGTACATTGAGACAGTTTTATGGTTGTTAAAAAAAAAAAGAGAAAAAAAACACTTATACAGTGAAGCAATATTTTAGCTGCACCAATGATTCAGCACAGACTGACAGATAAGAGTGCTGCTCTGGAGAAAATTAAGGTGACGGGTCAGTAAATGTAATAAAAGAAGTCAAGACACTGCAGTTGCAGAGAAAATGTGTCCATCAGTTGTGTCCATCTCCTTTGTAAAGAAAACAACTAAAAAGAGACTGAAATTTGTATTCAGTTAGAATGAGTTGATCTGAGGTGTTTAAATGTGATTGTAAAAATTAAAATTAAAAATGAGTTGGTCCTATAATCAGGAGGCTCAGAAAATCAGAAACTCAGAAACACACACTCCAAATGTAGGTTAAAAAAAATCTGTGGCTCAAATCAGTCACTAGTAGCCACAGCTCATCTTATTAAAACCACAATTCATGTACAAAAAAAAACATATTACCTGTCTGTCGTAAATTATTTCCTATAACCTTTATCCTTAAACCCCCACAAGTTGATGCATCTGCCTCTAAAATACATGTCAACTCATAACACTCATACTGCAGTGTTACATACTGCTAAGAAAACTGCAAAAAGAAAGTAAGTGTCAGAACATCACTAAAAACAGAAAAAAGACATGGTGAGAAACATTTAGAAACAAGGTTTTCTCCAGTTGTGTCTGTTGCTTGCAGGTTATACCACGAACGATGACTTCTGTTTGAAGTCTCCCTGAGAAACAAACACATCAAACATCATTATTGGGACATTTTTCTTACAGCTCCAAATCTGTTAAACATGAAAAAAAAACTTTACAAAAGAAACAAACATGACTGTAATATAAATCACTTGGAGTAACAACAGTGTGTAAAGTTGAAAACAGGCAGACTCATACGTACATCTTCATCGTCACCGGCATACGATGATGGGGGCTGGTAGACCACATTGGACTTTTGTTTGCTGCAGGAAGAATTTAAAAGAACATGTTGAGCTAGTCACAGAGATAGCAGATCATTTTACACATGTAACCCTAAAGGAAACCTGCAATCCATTAAACAGTATAAAAAATAAAATGGTCTTACCTTTCACTCTTCTCTGTACAGGAAGAAAGGAAACAAAGTCAGTAGTTGGACAGACATCTTGTTAGCTGCATAAATTACTGTATAACATTTTGTCCTTTCTCCCACAAATGAAAAAAACACATTAATGAAGGGGTGCAGGTTGTGGGAACTTGTTGGAGGAGGAAGTTAAAAATTCCTTTAAAAAAAGGAAGTTCTTTTCATCTACCTTGTTTGAACTTCTTGTTAATTACTTATTTTGCATCAACCATCCAGTATTTTACATTTTCAGATTTTCTGCAAAGATTAGTCGATTAGTCAGTCAACAGAAAACTTTGATAATCAATTAATCGTTTTGGGTCATTTTTATTCATCAGCTTCTTGAATGTGAATATTTTCTGGTTTCTTTAGTCCTCTATGCTAGTATACTGAATATCTGTGGGTTGTGGGTTGTGGGTTGTGGACTGTTGGTCAGGACAAAACAAGACATTTAAGTTTATACCTTGGGCTTTGAGAAACTGCAATCAACATTTCACCATTTTCTGACATTTCAATAAGGATTTATCAAGAAAATAATTGAAAGATTAATCAATAATTAAAATAATCGCACATTTAATGTCTTAATACTACCAAAATGGTGCTTTTACAATAAATTCCATGCTGACAAGGGAGTTAACTAGTTTCTTTAACTCATTAGTAGGAGAAATTATCTTATGCTGTCACTGGCCTCCCATCTCTCTGGGTATGGACAAAGTGTTGAATTAGAGGAACAAGATAATGTCAACATGAATACCAGAATATTGATCACAGTAAATGTAGAAGTGTACACTCACTGGGCAGGTATCCTTTCTTGTGGGCGTACCAAATTCCAAGTACCAGTAGGACCACTAGCAGGAGAGCCACTATTACACCAGCAACAATCCCTCCGGTATTTAAGTCGCCTTGAAGAAGAACATACAGAAGGATCATGTAAAACTTAACATTTTACAAACTGAAAATGAAGGTTGTATCTGTAACTGACCGCTGATTCATACAATCTATAAGTCCGCAGATGGCTTCTATTTCTATTTTGATTTGCATTCGTTGTTTATGTATTCCTTATTTGATAGTTTAATGTTTGTGTTTTGAATTGGACCTTCCCTCAAGGTGGCAGTCAATCCACCCAGTGAGGGGATTGACTGCCCGTGCTAGGTTGACTAAGTGAGCCTGTATATTGGGTCTGCTAACCTGCTAATGTAGCATTCATTAGCCCGGTGTGCTCGGCGCAGACACATGTAGAAGAGTGGGGCAATATTAATGCTATTCAGACACGGCAAGCAGATGAATCCAGGGTCACAACGAAGACGAACTATCCGAAATTTGGTTAACACCCTTGGTGAGTGGAATGAGGTAAGGCAGCCTTAATTGCCTGTACTGCAGGTACCGTGGGTTTGAGTTGTCCATTCACATTGTTTGAACGTTTCGTTTGTTTTGTTGTTTTCTTTGTTTAGTTCGTTTCATTTGTGTACTTTCTTGGCGTGCAGCGCTATTTTGTTAGATTATTATTATTAGAGTAGTAGTGGGTTTGTTTTTTTTTTGTGTGAATTTAAATGTTTGTTAATTTGAGGGAAAGGTTATTTAGAGTTTGACTGAATGAGGGTCATGTATTTATATACTTTAATGTGTAGGATTTGTCTGTTTACTCACTGTGTCTGGTATGAATTTAGATTTAAAAGCAGTTTAGCCAGCTTTGTAGGAGGGTTGAATTTAATTAACACAATGTTTGCACTCGGTGTATACCTTTGCTGACTGGACATTAGCACTATTAAGAGGCGCTGTTGTCTGATTTGGTGACTATTTTTAATAGCTGTTTGATTCAGTTTATTATTTGTGTATTATATTTTTGATACAACTGTAAACTAGATAAATATGGATTCTAATTTTGTATATTTTTCTATAGTTTTCATGGTGCTTTTCATGGTGCAATGAGATGGTGACTAATTAGGAGAAATAAACAAACCATGAAGCATCCGTTTGGGACTCTCCGTGCGCTTGCTCAACTAAGTCAAGGGCTGTTACAGTATCTTTATTATGACAATTACAGTTTCCATTTAGATAAACTCCTTTGATGCAGCCAAACCAGTTTATTGTTCTTAGTGTTGGCATGCAGGGCATTACACTGACTGAAACTGGTTTAAAGATTATCATCTCTTGAATGCATATCCTTATTGTCATTCTCATTCATTTCATTTTTGTCAAGGGAAAAAAAAAAAATCAGCTCTGGCTCAAGTGAAGAGCACTTACGGACTTCCATTTTCACAGCTCTACAGCGCTGAGGAGGACCGGCAATGTTGGCAGCCTCACAGTAGTACTCCCCTGTGTCCATCTTGGTTGAAGCGGGAAACTCCTAAGAAGACAGACGAGGTATATTCAAAAGAGTTATATTATTTCCACAGGCCAAAGAGATCACAGCTGTCACAGTAAAGATGGTGCAAGGTGATGAGTTGCAACTGACCAGGTTGCCAGTCTCTGTGTTCAGCTTGTAGGTGGCGTTTTTGAAGCCAGAAACCTTTTTGGGCTCAGTGGGCAGAAGGGTGCCATCTTTGAACCACATGTAATGGGGAGGAGGTGAGGCATCACCGTCATGGCAGGACAGGACGGCCATCTTGCCCGTCGTCACTGAGCTGGGGATCCTACACACGGGTGGAGATGGAGGCACTGCGGGACATAACATTCAGTTTTCTTCAGTACCATAAAGCCTTTGTACTAGACATTTGAGTCAGAATATTATTTATTTTATAGCAGTGTTTGGGTTTGGGTGAATGTAATAATAAAGGATCCTTACCGAGAACAGTGAGCTTCACTCTGACTTCCCCAAACTGGCTGTTGCCAGACACCTCACAGTCGTACACTCCAGTATCCTTACGGGTCACTTTGGAAAATCTCAGATTGTTGTTACCGTACACCGTCACTCGGCTGGAATATGGTGCTGTGGAAGAGTTGCAGCATTACAAAACAGACTGGAAACTTCTGCCAAAGATGCACAATCCTCTGAATTTGTTACTTGATAATAGAAACGTTTTTAGAAGCTTTTAATCTGAATCATAAAATACAGTGGCGGCCAGTCATGCTGATTTTTTAATCCTGTACAGGAATATTAGGGTTTTGGACAGTTTATGTAAAAGTGGACACTCAAAATTGATGTCTGCCATCAAATTTTTCAGAATCAGTTGGAGCTGATATGTACATGTGTCAACCACATTTGGCTGTACTTGCACAACATATTTAAGAATTATGGTATATTATGTCACATTATATTGGCTGCAAGTACAATTTTGCAATCAATTATAGGAAAATGGTATGAAAATAAAACAAAAAAACATTGGTGCTTTCCACCAAATTTCTTTAAAATCTTTTAAACTAGTTTTTGAGATATAGTACTAACTAACAGACAGACAAAGAAAAACTTGGCATGACAAAATGAAGTCAAAATGATGAAAAAAACATTTGTCAACATGCACAAAGACTGTGAATCGACTTACCTGTGAGTTTCCCATTGTAAGTCACATATGTCTGAGAGCCTTTTAGGTCCTTAAATTTCCACTCAACTCTGGCATTTGAACCAAAGTCCGCTGAATAAGCGCATGTAAGGTCAACCCCTGAAATAAAAGAGTTCATAATGAATCCAAAAAGAACACACAACTCTGCTGAAATGTCTTCACTTATTATGTAGTGTAGTTTTATATACAGTGCTTGCAAATAATCTTTCTTTAAACCTTCCTTGGCCATCACAGGTATACTTTACTCCAAGAATTAATCATTTAAAAATAACTTCTACTAACTTAAAATATATTCATATAACTACTTCTAAGCTATGTGGATACAGATTGCAGATCTGAAACCAAACATGGCAAATCATGGGAAATAATCACATATCATTTATAATTTCCTGGTTTTTCCTCAATATTCAAATTATTTTACATTTCCAAGACTCACCTTCATTCTCTTTCACCTGCACATTTGCATTGGAGGTAGTAACTGAAAAGCCACTCACACCTGTACACAGACATTAAAATACAACAGGTAATTAGACTTTTGAAGTTCCATTACATGCAATCAGTATAATACATCTGTGTAATGAGTTTAGTTATGACCAGTTCTTTCATTGTCTGAGATTGCTTAAGATGTAATATTCCCTCTAAAAACCTGACTTGACAGACATTCATCACCACAATTTGAAAAAGTTGCAACGTCTAGATTCTCACTTCCTTTATTCACTTAGTGCAGTGGTCTTTGTGCAGTTTTGTCTGTGTTTCAGTTCACTGCAATATCAACTGCAGACAAAAAAACACCTCAGTGGGCAACATATTATAGATTATATTATAGATTATAGAGGTCTGAAAATTCCACAAGTGCTGTCCACCATGAAATCCTGACTTTCCAGGTGGATTCTAAGGCTTGAAATATGAACAGTTCAAAAACTTGGAAGCAAGATAAAAGCACTCTGTGTCGTAATATTTATATAGTGGAACACAAGAAGCTGCAGCAGGCATGAAGACTGGTTGAACTGAGGCTGGGATGCAGATTACCATCAGTTCCACACTACACACTCCCATTCTACTACAAAGGATAATCTGAGATCAGTATACTGCTTGGTCTGCTTCCAAAAGTGCAGCATATACCCTCATCTACATGGAGACAGGTTTAGGTCAACAGATGATTAATAGGACCCATCAAAATGCAGCACAGCCAGTCCCTACATGAATATTTTCATTACCATCTCGCAGTCTATTTTATGAACAAGATTTTAAAACACAATCTAAAATGTACTTAAGAATATTACTAATAAATGAGAGGTTAAATCTCCACAGTATCTTTTTACAAACTGTCACGCTGTGAAAGCGTGTGAAGACTGAAGAACACAAACAACCCTTGTCAAATACTCAGGCACACAGTGGGCAGTCGTAACAAGCCTCCAGGGTGTGGACCGAAAAAAAAAAAAAAAAAGTTGCTCATTCCTGTCTGCTGAGCCAGAAACCTTCCGGTGAAACTGTCAACAGTCTGGCTGAAACTGGGTCTTTTCAGGCACAGCAGCGCTGCTACAGCACTGTTCAGCCTGTCTCACTATACATGTGCAGCTGTAGGACATTAAACCACTGGCATGGCTTTGACTGTTGGTAGTTACATGATTTAACTACAACTTCTGTCTGTGTAGGAGGAACTTGTCGACTACAGGGAACAGCAGCAGGAGCCAGTTAATCATTAACTATGTGCTACCAAGTCATCTATTGTGCAAGTGATTTTACTGTGTATTACTGTGTATTTAGTACAAGATGAAAAAATACACACAGCAAGACTTTAAATTAATGTGTGTACTAATATGCCATTAATTCAAATTTAATAATAACAACAATAATAATAATAATAATAATGATAATGAGTTGGTTTTAGGTTTTTTAATGACAGCCAGCCAGTTGCATCAGACTTTTCTCAGCAGCTGAGATAAGGCAGTACAGTCACAGGTTTGGTTTGCTGGTGAGATAAGCCTCCACTGTAAGATGAAACCACAGCTCTCCATGACTTCCTTGTTTGCATACAGTGCGAGTTTCAGGGTTGGGGTGATAAAAGTCCTTCAAGGTAAGATACTGGCAATACATGCCGGTTAGATAGTGATGGGAAACTCAAGTCAAAGCCCCACAGTAGATGTCTCTGTACAAGGTAGCAACAAGTGTGCTGTACAGATTTGAATTCAAACAGCATACTGTGCTGCAGGTGCACTGCTGAGCATCACAACAAAGACCAACAGTAACTGCCTTGAAAAGCAGCTGGAAGACATTTTATCAAAGCACTCTCACATTTTTTATATATAACAAAAAGATACTTAGAAGAAAATGTTTATGAGACATATTGTACTAACTTCAGAGTGGTTATTTGAAGGAGAAAAGGTCAAAATTGTGAATCTGAGCTTACAAAGAGTAAATGAACAAATTACAGATGTTTATGGAACATAAATCCAGGGGACAATAAATGATTTACACCAATGACAGTGATTGGAAAGCTGAAAAGTTTTGGTAAGTATGGATTGTGTTCACACCTTCTTTACAGTATTTAATTTACTCATATGAATAAATAAAAAAGTCAACACTAAAAACTTTTTTGGGACTTTCAATGTGATTGTTATTCTCATTAGTGACCTGACTGTGACCTCATTCTGTTTTCACATTGCTTTTCCTATTAAAGGTCACTATGTAAACAGGAATATGGAAACAGTGATACCACATGTTGTATTTTGTGGTGCACCCTTCCTACATTTATTATCAAACAACAATGATATTTTTCGTAAATGAGGAGGAACTAATAAACCGTATCTCTCCCCCCTCTTCCAAAATGTTGTGGTTATACTGGTTTTACAGCTGCTCACAGTACTCGGGGCGTTTTGGTTTATTCCTGTCATATAACTTTTAAAAGGACGTCATAGCAAAATATGATAACTCCTGCTACCACAAAAAACGTCACTATTTCATTGCCACAGATATCAACGTATCACTAAACTACTAAACCCACCTGTCGCATACAGATACAACAGGCCTGCATTTTTTAAGACAAGGCCCAGCGTTCATTTAAGGATAACAACACAAGTAACAAAGGTTCGTTTAATATTTCATTTAGAGCTGATAGGCACTTGCTATGTTATTATTGATTTAAATTATGGGAATATAAAGACATTTAAGCGTTGAATAGTCTCAAGCGACTTAAATTTGTTGCCAAAAACCACTCACCTGTTGCTACGCACACGAACAAAGCCACTGAAAACAACCCGCTGACAAGCATGTCGACCTGTTGACGACGGCGTCCCTCTTCAATAACAGTCCTGTAGGAAAAAAACGACCAAAAACTATATAAAAAAAACTTCCTTGCGTCGAGTAAACAACCAAGCTCCTATATTTCTAACTTCTATCCACTATGTTGGCGTTTACAGCTGTAATAAGCGTCTGCCCCCACCTGCAGTCTACCCAGGTGACTTCCGGGTAATAGGAGCCTCCCAGGTGCCTGGGTGACGTCAGAGTGGAAAAACAGGTTTGACTGGATCTAAACTATTACAAAGCATATTTACATGGACAGAAAACAGGGGCAAGCTCATAATTATTAAACAGACACAAACGGCGGGGTCTTTGCACCCTTCACCACCATCAGCTGTAGTTAAGTTCTGGCACAGATTTTTTTGTTGGCGTATTTAACTTCTTTCATTTCCTTCTTCACTGCTGGCAAAACGGTGACTCAGACATAAATGATGTGAGAAATATTTGTTTTATGACATGTGAACATCCTGTATTGCGCATCCCAAGTATCACAGAAGTGAAACTGCCAGCAATAAAAATCACTGAAAATTGTGTGTGTGTGTGTGTGTGTGTGTGTGTGTGTGTGTGTGTGTGTGTGTGTGTGTGTGTGTGTGTGTGTGTGTGTGGGTGGGTGGATGGGTGGGTGTGTGTCTGTGTCTGTGTCTATGTCTGTGTCTGTGTCAGTCAGTCATTTTGAAGGCTTTGTGGAAAAATTGTACTTGGGTTAAAAGCTGCAATATGTATTGGAGAAAAGTATATATTTTCGTTTTACAAAGTATGCAAATTAACTGTAACTTTCCTAAAATATTAATAATCTGTCATTTTTCAGATGACAACATTTAACATAACATTTTGCTATGATGGTTGTCTCTTACAGTAGTTAGTTTAGACCTCAGTTGGTAGTCCTTGTATGTTAAATATGTTGGCAGGATGAGAGTTAAATAAATATTATATGACTCATGCTGTGAAATCAATGCCAATAAATACTTTAAAATGATAATTACACTTTAAAGATCCCTTTCAGACATGTTTTAAGACATATAAAAAATACTCTGGAATAACAATGTGTGTCTGATATGGTTTTTCCTCCAAAAAAATATCACATAAAAATCTTCACCTTCACATAAAAATCTTCACCTTCTCCCCCACTGACAGGTGGCTGTCCTACAACCTCTGACCTAGGTGTTGAACGGGTTTTCCAGAATCTACATACCAAACATCTTAGCTTGCTCAGGAAAACCCCAAATTTCAGCCTGGCTTCTGTAATCACCAGCTGCCAGTCAGGAATGGCCAACAACTGGATCACAACAGAAATGTGTGTGTGAAATAGGTGGTGGAGGAATTGGAGGTACCCCAAGATGACCCTTTAACAGACAATCTCTGGAGGAGCCCCACTCTGTTGGTTGAGTTGATTTAGAAGAATAAACAAATTTAATTTCTACTGTTGGCCTATCCTAGAGGAGGCATCTGTTTTACGATAATATGAGTATTAAAAAATATGAAAAGTAACATAAAAAATTAAAATGCAAAAGTTATAAAAGAGGGAAAATACCCTCTTTAGGAATAAAAAGAGTCAAAAAGACAAAAAGCCAAAAAAGAGCTATAAGCCTTTAAAGCAAAAAGGAAAAGCCTCTAGACCTCTCTGGCCTCCCCTTTTATAGTGTTCGTCTTGATGCCTCGTACATTTCAAAATCCATATATAGTTATCAACCAGAACAACAACAAACTCTTGGATAATTTTTGTTTGCGTTGCACAACACAATTCTTACAACTCTAACAACTCTAATAAGTCCAACACTTAACGGTTTAAGTAAAATATAGAAGTGTTAGCCAGATGTAGAAAACCACTGCTCGTTTTTCAGACCAAAACAGGCTTCCTGTTGTACCAAATAAAAGGTGTTAGAAGATTTCAGCTGCACTTCATGCACAAACTTTGCAAACAGTGTTTCCATGTATAAATCAATTGCCATGTTTAGCTAAACATTTTAGAGAATTATTTTAGAGGTAGGTTTGGGTGGAGTGTGTCTCGGGCATATTAGGTGAAACCTTTAACAGTGCAACATTTCACATCAAAGGTTCAATAAACTTGGTTTCAGTGCAGGATTTTACATTCTGTTACACCCCTGCTGGACAGACAACATACTGCCACTTACTGACTGAATACATCATGAGTATCAGTGTGTCATGTTTCATCCTAATCTTCACTTCCTTGTATTATATTGTCTTTTTATTTTATTAATTTAAATTTTATTAATCCACTCATCCATCCACCGCAACAAGCATCCAAATGTCATTATATCTGTTAAGAAAAGGTGTTTTAAAGCCTGTGATTGTAAAATGTGAAGTTGCTCATCTAATTTTATATTTCCAAGAATATGTGGCTGAAGATATTTAATATGAAATAATCTTTCTAAAACATAAAGTCATCCTCAATTAATATTTAGCCACGTCATCCAATAAAGCAACATTTATTGTATTTTTAACCATGGACTGAGGTACAGTGCACAGTAACAACAATTTCTTACACATCTAATGTTTTTATAATAAAAGTAATATTTAAGTGCTTTCACTTCTACATTATCTCCTTATGTACAAATAAAACTGTTTATCACACCAGCAGTTGTGGTGTATTTCCATTGAGAGTCATGGTGTGCTAACAGACAATGTTAAGCAATGCAGGGTGATTCTTATACGCATTATAAGCAATGAGTAACCATCATCTTATTGATGATGTATATGTACTCTTACAAATCACATAGAATCAAGATATGGGTACAGAAGTGTGGTAAAGACTCTTAATTCAATCATAGTTCATACACTGGATGAATTTGAGTGTGTTTGTATTACATGACACTTTGATTGGGTTTGCATTAAAGTCTTCACCTTTTTTAAAAAAAATACACTCTGGAGGAGATCAAGAAATAAGGGTATAAAATGGCAAGAATAACTTATAAAAAAAAAGAGGGTCGGGAGACAATTTGGCAATAATGGTGTAAAATGATCCCCAACAGTTGTATATAAAAAAGGGGACATAACTAGATAGAACTGAATATGCCAATGCATGTCCAGTTCAGCTCAAAATCTATCTTGAAGAGTTTTCACCAACAATGAGTGACAAAGATAAATTATAATGGTGTAATTGGCTAAGATAAAGAGGATGGACAATAGGTGTGACCTATGCAGACCCAAGGGTATAAAAACCTACGCCCTGAGGCTAGAACCCTCAGAGCGATCTGGTTCATCTTTTATGCACTGTTTGCTCTCCTTTTTTGCTGGCATTAAAGAACACTTTGCTGCTTGGACCTCTGACTTCTGAGTTTTTCATCAAAGTAGTAGTTTTGACCTTGTGTTTTTCCAACTCCAACCCACCAATTTGACATGATACAGTATGAAACTAGAACTGTTATGCTGCTAAGCACATTAACACCATTATGTGCAAAAGTACTCAAGTAGCAAAACAAAATAAATGAGCTACATTTGCATCTCAGGTTTTTCCCTTTAACTTAAGGTCAACACTGTAATATCTCACAGCAGTAAAATGTAACAGCTGTAGCTCACTCACTTCTGCATAGAAGATACACAGCTTAGCCAAAACTCACTCACCAAGTCATTACGAAAGAATAGTTATCCCACAGCATGCAGGTCCCTGGATTGGTCGTTCAGTCATTCCACTCGTCTGCTGTCCACAAGACTTGGTTTTACATACACATTTAGTAACTTTTTACATTTTTCAATATCCACAGTTTCACACTCACTCCACACACTTTGCTCTCATTACCTTTTTCCCCACTGCTTTGTGTGGGGAGGGGCAGGACTTGGCTATAATATCTAACCAATGATAAACTAATGTAAACAAAATCAGTCTGATGGGCAGGATAAAAATATAGGATAAAAGTGCTATAAAATATAGTAATTTAAGGGTGACCCCTGTCTGTGAAAAACAAACAAACAAAAAACCCCACCCCGCAGGGGCCCCCTGGTGGTTAAGGGTCCCACTGCAATCACTTTTAATGCAAACAGGCAAAAACAGCCCTGGCCTGCACTGTCCATCATACTTTTCAGGACCTGCAGGGGGATGAACCATGAAATACATCCATGGGATTAACCAAGATGAAAACAATGAAAACATCTGTCCTCTGATTGGACAGACTGACATTATGTAGATTCAGTTGTAAAAACAGGGTCAGAATTTGTGCTTGTCGCTCACAGCTTGTAGCTTGAAACTTCAGTGTTGCATACACAGCAAATTAGTGTCCATCTCTCAGACTTTGTGAAACATCACTGTTGAAAATATTCCTGCACAAATTTTAATTACACATACACAAAATATTTCTACAGCTACAAAACATTTTTACATGTGCAAATTATATGTGTGCACAAAACTCTTTCACACATGCACAATATATTTATACAGCTGCGAAATTTTATAACATTCACACATTCAGATATGTGCATGCATTTTTTTTCACACCAAAGGTGATACACAACCGCAGGCTGTGAAATTATGTGTGAACATCATTTCACAAGCTCAAATACTGATGACCCTTATTTGCTTCCATACATTCATTCTCAACTAATTATTACATCTTCATTCCTTATTGCTGGACATCTGTGCAAACTCCCCACAGATGACCTGTGGTTAACCTGCTCATGCACATACCATGAAATCAAAATCCATATGGTCCACTTTATCATCAGCCATCTCTAATTAGTCATGCGGGACTGGAGCTGGTGACCTGTGGTTAACCTGCACACACACAGAGCATGGCATACAACAACCCTCTCCTCTCTTATTGATTAGTTTTAACCCTACCCATCTCCTCTCTCATTGATTCCTCTGAATTTGATGTAGCACCTTCTGATTGGACAAAGAGGGGCTACTCAGGACGGCAGGACTTACAGTGACGTAGTGCCTTCTGATTGGCTCATAGAGGGCGGGACTTACTGATGATGCTCTGATTGGGAGCTGTCAAATACTTGATTAGTTGTAGTCTATATCTCTCTCTGACAGTGTTTCCCTGTCGTGGAAGTATAGTTGCAAAAAGAATTTGGTACTAAAAAGAGAGTAACTTTGAAAGATATCCACTTGATTTGACTAATTTGGATGGCTTAAACTTTTAAATACATTTTTGCATGAAAGGAGGATTGTAGGTTTTGTCCCCCATCACTTATATTGTAAGCGCATTGGGAAGGGATCCTGTTAATGACCAGTATTACACGAGGCATGATTACGGCAAGATTCAGGCACTATTTCAGTGTTCATTTGGGCACCTGACTATTGCCTTATGACAGACTTGAAAAAATGTGAAACTATCCTTTAATGTAAAAATTACCACCTTACCACCTGTGATTTTAAACATACAATTTAAAGGAAAAAAGAGTTTGAAAGGGGAAAGTGTTGCCTTTCAATAAACATAGCCTGGGTTTACATTCATCTGGATTGGATGCAAGGGTAAAAAGTTGGGTGCATGATTCAGCTGTCTGGAATACAAGGTAAAAAATGTACATACAGGTTGTGGTTCCCTCAAAACTAAACAGTGGTTAATTATTATGAATTATTATGCATATTATGCATTTGTCAATCATCTCCATGAAACAATTAACACACAGGAACATTTTCTCTGCACAGAAGTCATCATGATGAAATTTGCATTATTTGAGGATAGTAGATACAGAGTATAGTCAGTAAGGTGTATTGCTTTCAGGATATTGGAGGAACACAAATGAATTCTCTTGTTTTTCAGGTTTTGTTAGTGTTCAGTCCAATTATTGTTTTTTCAAACTCATTTGTATTAATCCTTAAACTATTACTGTTCAGACAAGATTATCCGTTTTGCATATTCTTAAACTTTGGTATTTCCTCATGACTATAGTTTGTGCAGTCATTTCCTTCTTCTTTTTGACACTTTCGAATACAATCCAGTCTGATTCAGTGAAGTGTTACCTTCCATAGGAGATCAACAGCACCTTCAGTATAGTATAAATAGTAAGTCTAAAGATGCAGTCGGTTAGTTTAGTTTTGTTGATGCTGTTCAGTGTCCATTCAGTTTATTGTAATTATACAATACATAGTGCAGCAGTGCTTTTAAATGCAATTAAATGATTGTGCTTTGGCTACACACCACCTATTCAACTATATACATAAGTAAAAAATCCTTTACATTATTAGAGAAAACATTTCACCATAAAAAGCATATTTATTGTAAATTCATAAACAAAACCATCAGTAGGATCTAAATCTAGAGTTTTCATAGAGAGCTTAACCTCTCTGAGAGAAGACGGGCTGATTATTTGCCTACTTGTAATCATTATGTTCAGAGAAAACACATAAAGCAGTTCAGCTGTGTTTTGGTTGCTCATTTGATGCACATGTACTCTCGCCTTCATTCAGATATTTGCTTTAGTGCTGACTCCAGCGTTCAACCAAATATTTCAGAGGGGGAGGGGGAATGCTGCTCCAATGGACTTTGGGGACATTTCTCAGTATTGTATGAGGATATGTATTGATTTTTACCCTCTTTTACAGAAGGACAGAGGCTTGTGTGTCAATACACAAACCTCTGGGCCCGTATTGAAAGATTAAATTCAGGCTGCTGAGTGACCAAGAAAAAGGAAATGTGATGATAGTTTGATTAGCTGAGACACCTCCGCAGCTACATTTCCTCATTCAGTGTGCAAGTAAACTACATGTCAGCAGTTTCTCAACCAAGCATGTTCAATAAATATATTATTGTTTTATACAAATTCACAGACAATTAAATTATATATCAATGTAAAATCCAAAAAACACATCATATAAACTAAAAGACATAGAATTATATTGTGTTTGAATATTCTGCTAAAAGGCTTATCATAAAGGAACAATTCAACATTTGGGAAATTCTGGCAGGACTAGGTCTTGGCCGGGTGCAGTGACTTCCTGGACTTTTCTGGTGGTTGCCCGGCAACCTCACAGTGACAAGACCCCAGGAATTCACTGCCCCCAGCCAAAAAATAGTCCTGCTCAGAACGACCCTCCTAAAACCACAAGGTGTCATTGTTACACTTTTGTGACACATTTTTGTACAAATTAAACAAACGAGCTATAACTTGTTAATCTGTGAGCTTTTGAGGTGTTGGTAAGCAGATTTTATTACCTTTGAACAGAGTCAGGCTAGATGTTTCCCCCTGTTTACAGTCTTTATGCTAAGCTAAGCTAACCAGCTGCTAGCTGTAGCTTCATACTGAAGATATATTCTCTTGTCGGCAAGAAGGTGAATATGCATATTTACCAAAACATTGAACTACTGTATTCCTTTATCTGCATACCTACATTAATTATTATATAATACCTGTATAGCTGTAAAAGTGTCAAAAAATAAACCTGCTGGGAGGTCAAAGCTGGTGACTTGTGTCAGTAAATTCTTCATACACGAACACACAACACACAGTTGAATCTTGGACCTTCAGCTCCAGTCTATAAAATAAACCTCCTCAGACGCTCTAAAAAAGCTCTAAAGAACAGCTGGGATGATTAATTAGGGACCATCAATAAATAACAGCTCAAATGACTTTTAAAATAATATTTTTTTTTTCCCATTCCATTCACACCTGATTGACACAACCCAAAAATTCCTTCAAGTACCACATAAGGCACACCTCTTTAGACTGGATAATATGTTATATATATATATATATATATATATATATATATATATATATATATATATATATATATATATATATATATATATATACTTTTTATGGATACTGCAATGCAATTTTTCAATAGTGTTCATGTCATATGACCCTGTGAGAGCCACTTAGGCAAATATTAATATTTAGTAAATTGTGTCTGTTGTAATCACATGCTATATATGTTCTAGCATTATTTAAGTTTATGCAACAGTTAATCCACAGAATATGTACAGGTCAAGTGTATTTTGAGGATTACTTGCAATTTTTGTGTTCTTGAGTCTAGAATGCAATAATATATATTTTTGTTGTTTGTGACAGTGGTTTAAGGTAACGTAATTCTATTGCGCATGTGCAATATTGCCCTAAAAAAATGTGCTGCTAGGATATAGAGGAATCTGTAATAAGTTTGGAACAAATTGAAACAAGTTTTTGACCTCTACAACATGTAAAATGTACGTGTATAACCGTGATAAAATGTGTGTTACAGTTTGGAATACAACTTCAAGTTGGTTACAGACCAGGCTTTATGTGACTGCAAATAAATTTTCATTCAACATTTTCCCTGCCTCCTGTGCACTTGTGTGTACATTGGGTTTCACAAGAAAAGTGAATTTAATTCAGTGGAACACGAGTCAAAACTAAGATACTCTGCAGATTAAGTGGCCTATGAACTTGGAACATGGTAAAACGAGCAATAGGCCCAGTGATTCTAGATACAGTGTAAAGACATTGCATGGATCCTTTAGTACAGGTGTAAAACAACATCCAGGCCTACTATTATTATTGCACTATCAATACAGTTATTTATGGCGCATGTGTCTCTCTCCAGATCGAAGCAACATGTGTTTTTCTGCTTTAATCGCTGATGGTATTTTGGGGCATGTCCAACGTTTAACTTTGCCAGGACATATTTTATTGTAAAGGTTATTGATCTGATGGGACAGATACAGTAACAATCATCATCACTTGTATTATTTATTTATTTACTTTCTTCAAACTGGCATTTGACTGTTAAATCTACTTGATAAGATGATGATAACACAGTGAAGCGTTTATGTTTAACAGTTAGTGTCTAACTTTGTATGTCTGTTGGTGTGCAGATTATTGTACATAAAGTGAATTTATCAAGGTTTTTTTCACTGGAAACAGCTTTCTGAAAGTAAGGTTGAGGAGAGAGACTTTGTGGATCACAAAAACCAAAACAATGAGTCAATAGAGGCTAAAACACCCAGTAGAGCTGATAAGAAATGCAGAGTTCTCATTACACTTAATCATTTGATCAATTTTTCAAACAAGAAATATTGATTAGTACAGCTCTAATTTATGCTATTCACAGTTGTAAAAAAAAATATGTAGGCCTACCCAAAAAAAATCCTGAAAAAAGGTCAGTCACCTGCTACATATATGTAACACAGACAGGCAATACATTAATTTCAGTCAGCTCAGTCTATTTCATCCGATCATCAGATCCCCTGACCATTCCAGTGGACATAACTTTTCTAGGATGTCTAGATCTATGATGACTGTTCTCTGACTCTTCTCAAATGCACAAACTGCAGTAGAGCCACACCCGACGGTGAAGCAAGGAGGAAGCGTAAGGCACATTTTAATCTATCAATCACATTGTTAAAGTGCATAATTTGTGTTTAAACTGTGTGTTAAAATAAACATGAGATGTTATATTACTTACACATGTCAAAATATCGTGAAATATATACAGCTTTTACTCAGGATTTTTTCAAAAAGGAAATTCAGATCTGAATGTCATCAGGTGGGAAAAGGGGAATTGAACGGGGAAATACTGTTCTGATTTACTAATGGTAGAATCAGTTTATAATGCATCCTACTGATGTATGTACACAGAATATTCAACTCAACCCGTTAATCCAATGAATTGAACGAACCACTCTGGACTGACTCCTTGTTTTTATATCAATAGTTTTGTTAAAATACTATAAAATATATATGTGTTTTAAAGCATCACTTTATTCATTGGTGATATTGTTGACAAGACATAGTGGGAAGGAAAAAATAAATAAATAAAAGACAAATCAAGCAAATAGACAAACAAACAAAAATAATGACAAACAACAGCAATGACAACATCATATTACAATGAAAAAGATGTAAAATGTAGAAAGCAACTAAGCAATATGGGTTGATTGTGGGTTGATTGCTAATGATTTTTGAGTGCATCTAGAGTAGAAGTCCACCATTACAATAGTTTTTGTGCTCTGAACGGGTGTTTCTATCATCAAGTGAGGGTTTTTTTTGTTTATTCAATTTACCACCAAAAGTGTACTAAATTATATATTAACAAATCGATATTTTTTGCACAATAAAAGTTTCCTGCGTTTCTCTTTTCTCTTAAATCAGTCCAAATATGTAAGTAGTCTACATTCTGTTAGTGCATCTCTAAACTGCAACAAACAGAGGATCACATCTGGGTTTGCAAGTCACAGTTAACTACCCTGTCTCTAATGAAAACAAAGTCGCAGTGGAGAAACTATTGCAGTTATTGTTAACTTTCGGTAAGTTCAAACCCTCCACAGGCCTGAAGTGAATGTTATGGAAAATGTGAGGCACAAGTTTAGATTACGTCAAAACGTGTTTTTTTGTCAGCCATGTGGGGTTTGAATGCCTGAGCCTGTGCAGCATGCACCACCTAAACCTCTCTTCTACACTAGATGTCACCAAAACATCGATCGCTGGTTTTGTTATTTAGTTATTATTTGTTGTGGTGCTTCCAGTTTTTGTCCTGCAGAGGGAACTCTTGTTTTGCACCGAGACATGACAGCTCCCCCAGAAATAAGTATATGGGTGGGAGCAGTGAAAAAGCAAAATGATAGTTTTCTGCCCATTAAAACAATAATGCATTATGTTCACCAACATTTCAACACAGACCCACGTTCCAACTTTATAATGTAATTGTAATGAGAGATCTTTATATTTAAAGATCTCTCATCAAGTCTGCGTCCCACATGAGGAGTTTCTAGTTGTTCGTGATGATCATGAAATCTCAGAGCAGTGACTGTGTTAGATTACAAATGT
Source organism: Thunnus albacares (assembly GCF_914725855.1). Taxonomy (NCBI): domain Eukaryota; kingdom Metazoa; phylum Chordata; class Actinopteri; order Scombriformes; family Scombridae; genus Thunnus; species Thunnus albacares. The sequence goes on along the minus strand of NC_058118.1, from coordinate 11,165,988 downwards.
AAAGAAAGTGGAATTAAACCCAGAGATTCCTTCTCAAATTTCACTGCTGCTGGATCCCTGCTCGTGGATCAGTGCATTGAAGATATAGTCTTTTCTTTTTTTTTATAACAGCCGATGTGTGTGTGAGTGCAGACGTACAATAACTGGATCCTCGGCAGTCATCAGTCAGCGCTGCTCTGCTGATGCTGCGGATGCTGCGGATGCTGCTCTGCATACTGGCACACAGGCGCAGCTCAGGATAGGGACCAACTACCAGGTAGGCCGGGCTGTCTCATCTGCAGGGTAAAAAAAAAAAAAAATAAGGCTCAGACGTGTCATTATAGCAAATCTAACATTTTCAGATCTGTCGGAGATATATGTCTGCATGGCTGTATGGCTCTCTCACCTGCAGTAGGGACAAGATGTGCGCATAAGTCGGCAGTTTGCTGCAGTGCAAAGTCACTGCATAGGCGTAGTCTCCTCTGCAGCCCAGCCAGATCGACACACACAGACCCGCTATTATTGCGCTATGGTGGATACAAAAATATATGATGCAGTTTGTGCTTTGTTTGCATGTTTACTGTGATAGGCATCTTGTGTTTTTCTGCTTTAATCACTTGTGTTAGTCAGGTTCTGCATGTTGAAACTTTTTCATGATGTTCCATGTTGAACTCTGTCATGCAGGTCTGTACTGTGCTGTGAAGGTTATTGATCTGATCGGACAGATATCATTCGCCATGGAGCTTCACCTGTTCGCCACGGCCTGCCTCCTGTTTGGCAGGATAATGATAACACATCAAACTCAAAGTCACAGTATGTGCGATTCTGATTTTTATTCATTTATCTTTTAAGACTGGCATGTTACTGTTATTGTTGTGGCCAAAAGTTAGATGTTGGGCATTCACCTGTTTCATGTGTAATTTATAAAAGCTTAGTGTGGATGATTATATCAAAGAGGTGGATTGTTGCATAGAAGGTAATTAAAAAAATACCTGGGTTGTAATTAAAAATGTAAGTCATAAAGAGATCAGGTCCAGATTTGATTCCTCCAAAACAGCCCAAAGTCCAAAAATACTGCAGAATTGTGTCATTACTTTATTTCACCACAGAGATCAGTAAAGTTTCATGAGGTTATGTAATCCAAATGGAGAAGGTTTAAAAACACCTGCTTAGTCACAAAATGATGTGGTGACTTAGAACCTAAGTCATGTCTTTACACTGACCTGAGATGGTGATGAGAAGAGGGTGAAACTAGTAGCCAATGTAGGTTTCATCAGCCTCTTGGACTTTTCCCATGTTCATTCTCTTAACATATTAAATCACAGTGGATATAATAAAGATGTTTTACTTTAACTTTTAATACTTAAAATGAAAACAAATATCTGCAAAGACCTAAATTAATTACAACACAAAGTACCTTAAAAAAAGTACAAATTGGTGGCTGTGACTCATGATCCACATGCAAAATGATAGAACTTGAGCTTGAGATTAAGAAAAAGCTGCCAAAAGTGTCTCTGCTATATTGCCATTGTGTTGCTTTGGCTTTATGTTTAACAGCATTTCTTTCATGAAAAAATATTACATGCTAATACTATATGCTATAAGTATTGTAGAACATTTTGTGTTTTCTGAGTTTAACTTCTTGGTGTTTTATTGTTTGCATCTGTTTTAGTGAGCTCGGTATCCACATTTCTGTTCACTCCACGTGGCCCTCAGATGTTTCCGTGTCTAACGTACCTGGAGCGAAACGTCAGAGTGGACTGTGAGTTCCCACCCACCTACCAGATCCCAGGCCCCTACTGTGAGTATCGGCAGGACAGCCGTCTGGTGGGCAGCACCTACCCCAACGCTGTCATCTATGTGTCCACTGAGGACCGCAGGAGGAGCAACGTCAGCCTGGTCTCTCCTAATCTGTGCCGCCTCACCTGGGCCCCGATGGCTGATGAGAAGCCTTACACCTACACCTGCAGGGTTTACCAAGGCACCACCTGGAAAGAGAATAGCATGGCCGTCCATCACAGTGAGTAGAGTCCGCTTCAACTTCTGATTTGGTTCCTCCAAACAGCAATAGAAACAACATCTAAACTCACATTCTGTTTCCTTACAGGGATTCTTCCAATCTGCTCTGCAATAAGCGTGATGTTCAAATCTGCGCCATGGCTTTTGTCACTGGTGATGTCACTTCCTGTGGCTGTGGGGCTTCTGAGTCCCTGAACTCTCTCTTTCACAGGACTCACTGGACTTTTTTTAAACATGGTTTGTGACTAACTCTGGTTTAATGGCTGGTGGCTGACTCAGCATCATAATTAATCATAATTTCATAGGGCATTAAAACCCCTCTGAACAAATGACAGTGAAAAAAATCAAGTCAACTCCAAGGCTGTTAGGACTGGAAGGAAATCATGATATTAACATAAAAGACAGTGAAAACAAATGCAACAGTGAACAGTGTTTATTTTGTTGTTATGATCGCTATCATAAAATAGCTGATTCAAGACATTTTTTGTCCGTTGTCATGATCAGGGTGCTGTCTGGATACAAACAATCATTTAGTTTTTTAAAGAAAAACAAATCCTTCTTATAGATTTATATTGCATTTTATTGCTGTTCTGAACACAAATGTGTTTGCTTACAGTATTGGAGTTCATCACAACACATAGATCTGGTGCTCTTGCAACATACAGCTGTATGTAAAATGTGGAGAGTCCTTTGATTTGATTCATTGTGCTACAGATCTATTAAAGAGTAAAACTGTTGCAGCTTCCTGTCACCTCACCCCCTTATTTTAATTTGGATTATATTACAGTCTCACCAGTTTGTTAAACTACACTGTAACCTAGACAAGTATTCTGAATATTATGACTTTTGAATAATAGTAACGACTAATTGCTCAGTCACTGCCTTTGCTGCTTGCTAATCTCAGATACCATCAGTACTGTAACCTTTAAATGGATATTAAGGAGTTATCTGCATACTGGAGCCCCATGTGTGTTTCATCTGGTTGTGGCAAAAAGAGGTCAAATAACAAACCTCTGCCACTTAATTCTGCACTTCTATATATCAATATCAGTGTGCCCGCACGCCCACCGGCCCCGCAGCAATAAGAGACAAATTCATGAGATGATTAGGATGATTATTCGTTACTTCAAGACTTGCACCATGTTTCACTGAGTGCCCTGCAGCCTAAAAAACATATATATGTGTGACTGACTGACATAGAACATTTCTTTTTTTTGTCTCTCTCTTTTCTGCAAAGATCTGGTTATTGGATGGGAAATTACATTTCCAGTGGAGTCAGTACAAGTGAAAAAAAAAAAATAGATGTCTTACATGTAATTTTCGCCGTGTTAAGTCATGAGTGAGGGAAAAAGACAGATTAAACTAGCAAAAAGTAATGAACTTTGAATTAGAACAATAATATTAACCAATTGGGACAAACAGAGAGAGAGAGAGAGGGAAAAAAAATCCACGACCCAGCCAATGATTTAGCCTATTTCTTAAGTAATAACTGATGGACAGACATAGCTAAGAATGAATATGGCGAGAATAAGACTTGGTGGAAATTAAATGTTTTGCACAGCAAATATTGAAATGCACTCTAATAACCCTGGAGTGTTTAAATTAGCCATTGCTCCTGTACTAGTATGCATGAAATAATGTACACAGTACATGTGTAGTATGAAAGAATATTGCAGCTCTATGTGTTTTTTTAAAGCTGTTTTCATTTTAATATTTTATGTTCACATAAAATTGTACATGCTTTCCACACTGTCTAAACACACACACGTTAAGGGCATTTGTGGGCTCTTTTTATGGTGCTTACGTCATTCTACCTTGCTATTGTTGTTTTTTATACTTTGATGTCACATTTTTAACATGAATTATGTCCACGGTGCACTTCAGTTTTATGTTGCCACCGTCATCAGAAGCTATGCTGCTTAGTATTATTTGCAAAGAAGCACTTGTTATCAAGATATCTTTATATTTTTCAAATAGACAAGTCAAGTGTTCTATCACCAAAGGTGTGCTAAATGCTATAGCAAAACTATAGTAACAAATAAAGGTATAAATACACTGTAAATGTTTCTTGTATTTTCTCTGCACAAGTCACAATTTCCATACAATACATATATGTATATAATGTAATGCAATATAATATAAAACATACTCCTGCTGCTAATATCTATGTACATTTTGTATAAAAAGAATATACTTACATGTGAAGTCTTTAAACTGCAACGAAAAACAAATATTGGAATAGGAAAAGAACCACACCTGGATTCACAAACTAAGCCATGCTGGGATAGACTGCAGCTGAAAACAATTTAATCAGTATAGAAAATAGATTAATTAAAAGTTTACTCTCAATTCCCGGCCTGAAGCTCTGTTGTGTATCTAACACGCCTCAAACACAACATCCTTTTTACACTAGATGTCACTAAAACATTGGGTTCCTATATTTGTCTTTTTTTTGTGGCAGTGCTTCCAGTTTTTGTCCTGCAGAGGGGACTATTGTTTTTGCACCAACATTTAACAGTACAAACATACAGTATATTCATGATATTGAGGTAATATAGGTGAGACCCCATATGTATCAGGATGCGCTCTATGGGTCTATTTGACAGCAGACATAGCAGGAAAAACACAGGTGTAATTATTATCTTTAATAATGGCTTCACTCTATTCAGTTCCAGGCTGCTGGTATAGTATAGATGTGCATGATCACTCCATGTTTTACTGCAACGCTTAAACTGAACAAAGCCATCACTAATGTTGTTACTTACACCTGTATAGTGGCGAAAAGTAACTAAGTACTTTTACTCAGGTAGTGTACTGAAATACAATTTTGAGGTACTGTACTTGAGTATTTACATTTTACGATACTTGATACATCTAATATGTATTATATTTTATATAATTTTTTTTTATCCTATACATTTTGTATTTGAAGCATTCACTACATTTAAGGGGTAAAATATATACTTTGTACTTCAGTATTTGACACTTGTAGTTACTAGTTACTTTGCAAATAGATTGACTTATGAACTATGATGCATTGTCACAGATCAATCTACCCAGCAAAATATAAAGTAGTTACTTTTTGATGATAATACTTCTGTAGGCTACTTTTACTTAATGACTTGTAATGACTTGCAAAGGAGTATTTTTACACTGTGGTATTGCTACTTGTTTTAAACTTGTGCTTCTCCAGCTATGACAAGTCAAACCATGCTTGGATGAATTTGAAGATTAACTTCCATAAACCATCATAAAAAGTTGAAACTAGCTTGGTATTTGAGCAGGATCAGTCACATCAGAAGGGGAAACCCAGATCAGGTGAGGACAACTACTTAACTGTAGCCCAGAGGCAGCGCTGTGCTTGATGTTTGCCACGAGGACGATGTCTACCTCAATCTCTGTCTCTCTCTCTCACACACACAGGCTTCTACAGTATTCACAATTATGTAATTTTCAACAATTGTGGTGATCAGAGTCCATCAGAGGGAGGTTTACATTTCTGCAACTTTTATGAGGTAGACGATGGCTGCAATTGTTGGGCCTCTAATCATGCATGAAAAGGGAAATGCAGCTTTGCCAACTAAATGTTACTCACAGTGATGTAGAACTAAGAGCCTTTTCTTTTAATGGCACACGTACATCAACTCAGAGTGTGACTTACTTACACTGGTGGTTGATCATGCTGAAAATTCTGTGTGTACTTGGTCAGGCACTTTTTTGTGAGGAGTCACATTGTGGTGATTTTCAATTTGTGATGGTTCACACAAAAGTGAAGTTAAAGGGTATAAATGAACAAGAGTTGTTGGGGGAGGAAGAGGGTAGCAAGAAGAAATGGGACCCTTCAGAGAGAAGGATTTATTATGAAGCATTCTTTTTTTTTTTTTCAAAATTGTGTGCATAAAAAAAGCAATGTCCCTTGCAATACACAGGTAATATAAACTGTTACCTGATGTCACTTCCTGTGATCATAAACACACTGCAGATTACAGAAAGCAGTGGAAATGTTGTCTGCATGGAAATGACATGGGCTTGAAGTAGAAAGGAACAAATAAAAATACTGTGCTTGGCTTCCTGTACTTATAAATAACCTTTAATTCTACATCATTACAACAAAAAGCCCCTCTCAAATACTGTATAGCTTCCTTTTATGCTGAGGTAGACTGCTTCTCTTGCAGTTTGCAAATCAAAATATTCTAATAACAGGAAACTACAAAAAAGCAGATTACTGCTTACTTGCACTCCTTATACCTTGACATTTTACACCAAATGCCATCTATCATCTTGTCAATCTTTTACCTTTCAAAGGTTCCTCTACTAAGTCTCTGCTTGTGCTCATACATCAAATCAACACACTATAGCTTCCTATGATATATAAACATCTTATTTGAACAATTAGTTAAATTGGCACCAGCTGATTCTTTTGCATGGACTTTGCCAAGATCCAGCCTTGAGTTACAGGTGACCAGAGATGTTTGCACCCATACCACCAACCTGATTTTCTCGATTTCCTGTTCAAGCATCACATGATGGCACTGATCAGCAGGCTGCTGCCAGGTTAATCTCATCATGAATTAATCCTTCATCCTGGCCTCCCCCTGAGAGACACAGAGATGCATCGCAGCTGCAATGCTTGGCGTGCATGTGCATATTGTGTTTTATATTAGCAAAGCTCCAAAGGCTCAAACCACCTAATTGGGCTTTGTGCCTGGGCCACACAGATAAATTAGCCCCGGCCCCAGCTCACTGTGCAGCTCCTCCAGGCCACTGCTCCCCCCCTCTGGGAGAAACTATCACCAAAGGCCCACCTTATTTATACAAGCATGGCAGGAATCATCTCTATCAACTCTGAGGTGCATTAAACAAGCATTGATCTTCCACCTCATGCAGATGTTAAAGGTCCATTGTGTAGAATTTAGTGGCATCTAGCAGAACGGACTTGGCAGAAATTGAATACAATATTTATAAGTATGTTTTAATTAGTGAATAATCACCTGAAAATAAGAATTGTTGTGTTTTCGTTACCTTAGAATGAATCCTTTATATCTACATAGGGAGCGGGTCCTCGGCCACGGAGCCTGCCGCCATTGTTGCACCACCATGTTTCTACCATAGCCCAAAACGGACAAACCAAACACTGGCTCCAGAGAGGGCTTTTCATGAATTTCATGGCCACTCTTGGAATAACAGGGGGAGGGGTATTCAGTTGGTTGCAATCTGCAACCTCACTGCTAAATGCCACTAAACACTACACACTGGTCCTTTAATAGAGGGTCTGCTGCTTTTACTGCTGCTGTCACTTAAGAGAATCAACCAGAAGTGGGAGCACAGTAGGACAACTTTAAACTACATCTGCCTCATTAGTGATTGTGAAACAAACAGAAAATCTCATCTGGTCTGTGATGTGTTGTGCTGCAGAACAACTTACATTCAGAGTCAATAAGATGAATGTTGTTTAATAAAAGGGTTACTCACAAATTATATTCACTGTTCTGTAGTTTCAGTCTCAGCATTTTATATTGATGTTTTAGGCATTAGATTGATGCTGTCAAATGCAATGCACAATGTCACACAAACAGAAATGTAACACATATGAATATTGATGCATCTATATTATGTATAAAACATTTAACATAATAATTAAAAAACTAGAGAAGAGCTTGTTGAATAAATACAATCTTTGAAAACAGGGGGCAGCAAAAACATTGGAATATTTCAAAAGAATAGTTTGACATTTTGGGGAAATATGCTTTTTCATTTTCTTGCAAATTAGATGAAAAGATCAATACCACTCTCATGCCTTTACGCTAAATATGAAGCTAGAGCCAGTAGATGGTTGGAAAGACTAGTAACAGGAGGAAACAGCTAGCATGCCTCTGTCCAAAGGTTACAAAAATATGCCTACCAGCATCTCTAAAGCTCACAAATTAATGTAAAAAAAAATGTATGTAAATGTAAAAACAAGAAGTTGTAGTTTTACTGAGAGTTGTCTGTAAGCTAATTTTTAAACTCAGAACAGAGCCAGGCTAGTTGTTTCCCTGTTTCCAGTCTTTATGCTAAGCTACTCTGTCACCTGGCTCAAGCTTTATATGTATTGGACAGATATGAGAATGGTATCAATCAATTTCCCCAAAATGTCAAATTTTCTGTCATTCTTTAGTGAAAGTCATATGTTAGAGTGCGTGTTTTAAAACCAATGAAGCTGACAAGATGTGCCCCAGGCAAACAAATAAGAGACAGCGGGCGTCCGTTTAACCCCACTCAGCAGCCACCCACCTAGCTTTTTCTAATGCACTTTATTGACCAGTCAGGCAGGAGAGGTGACCTGACGTCCAGCTCTGGAAACAACAACCACTCAGGCAGTATCTTTGTGATCTGCCTCCCTGCAGTTAAATGGCTCTCACCGTGTGATTAATTGTGCGTGAAGCTAGCTGTGTGTGTTTAACCAGCTATTAAGAGACTACTTTGGGGAAATGGAAGAAGAGTACGTACATTACTTTTTGGAAGTGAAAAATTGTTATGCTTATGTCTTTTACAATCATTTGAACATTTGAAATGTGTTGACCGATGACTCTGGACACACAGGAGTACATTACAGGTGCAATTATAAAAGTTAAGTATTGAAACAGTCAGTGTTGACCAAGAAAAGATCTTTTACAGACAAAAATAGTCAAAAACTTGTTGAATAGTTTTAGTGCATATTGATTATTTCTGTATTATTCAAATGATTTTGATCTTTTTCTAGTTGATTGATTGACAAAGTTGTAGTCAGTAAACATTGCCCTGTATGCACAAAACTGTAGCTATAATGTGGCCTCATTTCAAACAGGAAATGAACCCTTTATCACTGACATCAAAATCAACTTCATCACGTTTGACAGAAACCAAAGTGTGAAAAATGTGTTGAGAGTCTTTAATGGCCTGCTTTAGGGTTAGGGTTTCTATTTCTATTCCTTTCAGTATTAAAATATGCTTATTTTCTATTCTCAGTAAAACCAGGCCTGTTTTGTATTACAGTAAAGAATAAGCTTCAGATGGCAATGGCAAATATAGGCCACATGGAAGATACTAATTTACAATTCGTTCGCGTTTTGTTACTATAAAAATCTTATCAGTTTCCTGCAAGTAATTCTGCAGTTGTGGGTGGTCATGGGTTGCAGCCTGCTCAACCTAGCCAGCAGCTATGTTTCACAGATGCTCTGAGCTCAGCAGAGCAGGATTTTGGTCTGAGGAAGGAATCCTAATTATCACCTGTTCATGTATGAAAATGTGACAGATCTCCTGTTGTCCTGCTGTTTTAAGATTCTACCTGAATGCCCCATATGATAGTTGCTTTTTTATTTTTTATTTTTTTATTTTTTGCTTTAGGGTTTTTGAGGGGGAGTGTGGAGTCTCAAGTTGTGTCATTAGCCATGGGTTTATATTGAGGGATAATTTCTATTAATCTGTCACATAGAGACAGCTCATTTTGCACCAGACAGCTTCTTTATTGAGTGAATCTTTTTAAGAATTGTGAACTCCACAACACAAGCTGCAAGATTCTCCACATTTATTTGACATTAATATGCTGCTTTTGGTCCTGTCAAATTTGTACAATGAAAATGCCTTTGGCTTTGGCAATTTTGATAAGTTTTGTGTCAGTATTCATTTGTGTTGATTATAGGGCTTCTACTAATTTAACTCAGTGTATTTTGCTTAATTGAAATGGTAATGTGGGAAAATGTAGGCACATAAACCATATACTGGGGAGAACTGTTAATATATCTCCCTTGCTCATCTTTGTCAAGGAGTTTTAATAACTTTTGCCAGAAAAGCTAGCAAAATACAATATTCCATTCACCACAAATTAATCTCTTGCACCAAATACTTCTAAGTGTAAAATGTGCTTAAAGTTAATATGTAATTTAGTTACATGTTGGCTTTCTCAGGAGGAGTGAGAGGACTGTAAAGGCCTCAGTATGATTCAAACAAAGTGCTTGTTTGGTCATCTAACAGAGTTGGAAACCCTCTTTCTGGCAGTAGAATTGCAGAGCTGCATACAACAATTTCTGTAATTTTCTAAAACTGACAATCCAACAATCACACCAACTTCAAGCAATGATTGGCCAGGTGTGAAGAGGCAAGAAAGTATGCAGGATTTGAATTCCTCTCTCAAGCTCTTTTTTTCATTCTTCACTAAACCACCTCCTTCACATTTTATGTGTATGATGGAGTGCAACGGCATGAATGCTTTTGAGGGAAGACTGTCTAAAAAAGTGTCCACCATTATCCCTATTTGTCTGATCAGTAACACTTTGCAATAAGGTACACAAAATTTTGAGTAGTTACCAGGGAACAAATGAGGAACAAATGAGGAACTAACTGCTAGTAAACCATTAGTTGATTGGCGGCTCTTGAGTCACTCCTAATCAAATTTTATAGAGTAGCTGATGATTAGTTAATGATTAGTTAAGTGAGAAACAAGTGTATTATGTTAATGAACTAATATGTATTTAATTGTTCATGGGTATCTGTGAATCCTTATAATGGTTATTTACTTAATGCATAGTTATTAATTATTTCTGAATAATGTGCTCAATGGCACTTAAGCAATAACAAATCATTACTTCATTATTACCCACCTATTATTTTCTATTTTTGTGTCTCCACAAGTAAAGTGGTGTACCATACAGTGTTGTTATTGCACACTGAATCATCACCTGTTCTCTACTTACCAAGTTTGTGTACGCTAGAGTGGTGGGGCACAAAATGGGTAACTAATGGATAGGTTATCATGACGTAGTGATTCAGTACTCAGTAACCACTCAGTATGATGCACCACTTTACTTGAGGGGGCACAAAACTGGTAACTAATGGACAAGTTGGAACAAGTAGAAATGCTTGCCAGTGGAAAGCACTTGTGCTGCTAGCTTAAAAAAGGGCTATTCAAATAAAAATATTATTATTATTATTATGCCTTCAGACAACACATTGTACAATCTTGTTTATTTGAAGCATACTGAGAGTCTCAAACTGTTCTGACTAAAGCTTTCCATTTAAATTAACTGAGAAATGTCTATATTTACTGTCCCACTGCCACACACCCTCTATTAAGGCCCCAATTGTAAGAACCCAGGTCACAGCTCATTCAACGTCAGTTAGTCAAGAAACTACACTGAATGAGTCACAGCAGGAAGGAATGAAAGTGCGCCCTGATAGACATTGAAAGTCGTGGAGGAGATACCAAAGAACTTTTATATGGGGATTTGCCCTGGGTCGATAACCTGGAAACTATTTCGTGTTAGAGGTACAGTAGGTTTCTGTTCGCTGATATAATGTGAATTTACAATAACCCGTTTCAATCATTTACTGAACTTTCCACAAATAAATGCTGATGTCATTTAGGATAACAGCTGCATGACTCAAGGGTTTGCTGTCACTGCACACATACAGTTATACATATGATTTTAAGGAATCAACACTGGTCAAATCACCAATCAATTAAAAAGTTCCTTTGATGATACACTTGTTGAAGCCTCCAGTGACATGTGATATTTACATTGGTGACTCATACTTGTTGCACAAATTGGAGGAAACTTCTTCTAAAGGCTACTTAGTGACAGTTGAACAAAAGTGCTCTAGATATGTTTAATGTCTAAGATTCATATTTGACATAACTGTATCTATTGTTTTTTCATTTCACATCCCTGCAATCCCCCAGTTTATGACCTTGAATTGAACTTCACTTTGACCTGGTGAGACCTCTGAGAATCTGAATGAGAGCATGTGGGCTGCATGTGTGCTTAATGATGGGTGTCCATCCTGCACGAGCCTCATTCCTCTGAACCAGTTTCACTGTCTGAGATGCTCTGTGGCATCAGAGTCACATAATGACTTCAAGTCACGCTACATCAAGTGGTTTTAAAAAATTTAAGCACTGACCACAGGCACAGTCTGAGCAGAGGAAGAAGCATATCTGGCACAATTTATTGTATTTTATGGACAAACATAAGCCTGAGATCCAGCTTTCCACTGATGCAAATCAATGACTTTTCAATGACTGCATTTCTTTCTGTAGTAATAGGTAGTAAAACACTTTTTGATGTATTCCACAAATTTAAACATGTAAAAGTCCATGACATCAAAATTGGTCAGATGCCTCATATTATAAACAGCATGAGCTTATAACACTGCTACTACATGGAAAACACATGAATGCCATTCATTTTCTCTTCCTTTAATTGCAAGTTCACATGGTGATTTATGCATTGAATGGATTACATAGAAAAAACGGCATTCTTTCCAAAATACCTGGGTGTGGATATTGAAGACAAAATAAGATGGTCTGTTTTCTGAAAATGTGTTTAATGATTTATGTAAAAGATTTCATATGAAAATGAGTTATATTCTCTTTTTTATACTGAAATGTAACAGGCTCAAGCACTCTCATTTGTGCAAGGTAGCTATTTATTAAAATTACCCCATCAAATATTTATTTTTGATAAGCTTTCATAAATATAGTAGTACTTTTATGCCATAACATAATTGAATTTTGTTTAATGTTTTCTTCCTTTCCTTGGGTTTCTGTCTCAACAGATGTATACAAATCTATTGAAATAAATGTAGAATTTCACACAAATTCACGTTTAATTTTAAATTATTTACATCGCTGTCAGAAAATATTCAGTAGAAACTAATGGCTATAATCCTGAAGCACAAGAAAACATTCAAAATTCAAAGAGATACATCACTCTGAGCCTGTCTAAACTGGTTTCAGCATTATCGAAATACAATATGTACAAAACTATGAAAATGAAGACAAATTCAATACATAACTCACGGGGGGAAATAGCAGGAGAGATCCCTTCAACACTTCAGAGGTAAAATATTTTGAGGTATGAGTGTTCATATATGTATTGATATAGTTTGGACTGAAATATGTAAACAACCATTTGTAACACAACCATACATACAGTATAATATTTCAGTATAATCATAACAGTCATTTAAAACCTTCATATACAAAAATGTACTACTAAAGAAGTTAATATGTACAACATTCTAAGTCTGCGAGACCATGTAGGCACAGTGGATTGGCACACTTTCTTTGAAATGTGTTTGGTAGAGTAGAAAACTCTTTGGTGCATAACAACTGTAGCTGCTCAGAGGTAAATGAAAAAGCAAGCGAATCCTGTGTTAGCCAAACTTTGAAGACCATCGTCCATTTGCAGTGAGTTTAGGATTTCATCATCAGCCACTCCGCCTACTGCTGCTTCTGCTTCCCCTCTATAAAACAGCCAAATGTCAGCAAAATGTCCCTTTTTTGTGATAAAAAAACAGCTTTGATTTCAACTTGATTGCCATGAATTTTCCAGTTTATCCAATGCAATTTGAAAAGTTATTCATGTAATCAAGATTTCTTGACAGGTGACAGGGACGTTCTTAGACACGGGCCAGCACTAGGTCATTGTTTCTAGGATCTCTTTTATACATTATCTGTAATCTTCTCCTTCAATATTAGTTTTATGAGACAAAAAATGACAGCGTTACAACATCATGTCACTCAAATACAGTACATTGTACACCGCATATGCAGCCATATTTTTACAAGCATACAAAGTACAAAGCAAGTCCAATAGCCACAATTAAAATAAAAACATAAATAAATATCGTCATACAGAATATCATTGATGGATTAATTTCAGTCAGAGATGCAGCTCATCTCAGGGTCACTAATGATTATGAATAATGATCTACTGATGAGGAGATATGGTTGACATTTGACTCAAGCACTGCTTTTGACAGCACTGTACCATGACGTCTGTCTATAAACATTTCAAGCTGTGTGTACGCCAATCAGAATATTTTCAGGATTTATTGGTGTCTAGTCCTCCAGTGGTCTGTTCATGGAAATATCCTGCGGTAACTGTACATTTTCGTGGGTTATTTTAATTCACTGTGATGATCATGTTAATACGTATCACTACTTTGCAGATGATACACTGGTTTACCTATAATTCAAGCCTAATGATCTCACTAGGTTAGCAGTTGTGTAATCATTTGCCATAAAGGGCTCGATGCTCAAAGAAGAAGCTTTTTGGTCCAGAGAATGTAATCTCAATCCCTCCATTAAAGATTTGGGTGCTGATTTAAAATTATACAATTTTAAGTAATGTGTTACTGAGTTAACACAGACTGCCTTGGTCTAGCTCCCATTGGTGCAGAATGCCACTGCATAGGCCCCAAATTGATCTACTGCTGACTCCCTTTACTGGATGGTAGCATGTAAAGAACTGATTTTTCAGTTCAGTTCATCACCTGCACAGCAGTGCATGGTCCAACCCTGACCTATCACTGAGTTGTTATGTCCTCAGTGCACCTTGAGGTCCCTCAGGTCTTCTCAGCTGGGCCTACCGACTGCTCCAAGGTCCAGTCTTAAAACTAAAGGTGATTCAGCAGTTTTGGCCAAATACACAGTGCTCCCAGAAATTTCAGACTGGCCACAAATGATACATTTTGAGAAATGACTTTACTTTTTTGTCAGGCACTTTGTCTTATGTAACACACTGTACTGTATATTTTAATATACCATGACTTCAGCAAAAATATGCTAATACACACATATTTCCAGTTTTTGACAACTGTAAACAAGGCTAATTCAGCTAATGCAGGTTTGTCTTGTGTCTTCATTTTCTTTCTGAAGAGCTGAAGATCTAAAAAAAAGCTAATTAAAATCTCCTTTTGTTTAATCTTTAATGTAAAGTAATAACATGCACTGTTATACATGGACCTGCAACTCAAGACATATACATTTTTGAAAATAACTTTGAGGAGAGTGATGGCGATGGCTTCTTTGGATTGATATTTTCCTGTCTCAGAATGAATGTGAGCAGTGGCGTGATGCTGAGAAACACCTGTGAGGGAGAGTGGGAAATGCTTAGGGATAAACATGCTGTGGACATTTTATTTATTATAGATTTACTACCAGACAAATCATCAGTCTCACCTGTTTAAGCATCAATTATATGGTCCACCATGCGTCTTAGCCCGACACCCAGCTATGTGTGGTGGTCTTCACCCTCTGGGGAAACCCCTGAGGCCCAGCTGCGGGGTCAAAGTTGAAGTCCAGCGCTCCCCCATCCATGAGGGTGTCATGGAGGACGGACTCCATGTCACATTCAAGCCTCTCAATGGATACGTTATCCAGGTCACTGGGCAGCCGCTCCTGATGATGATGACCGTGTGGGTGAACAAGTTGCCTGTAGCCGTTGGTGCCGCCGTAGCCTGCCGTGACATCATTAGTGTGTGCTGGGTGACCATGGGGCAGCTGCATGCATGTCCTCAGGCTGGTCATTCGAGGAGGGGCCCCTGAAAGACTAGTCAGACTGGTCAAGGGTATCATGTTGCAGCTATTCAAGTCTCGTGAGGTTGAAGGACCCTGGCTATGTATAGCTTGTGGGCTTACATGAGGAACTGGGTGACTCTGAGGAGGATTCATAAGTTTTACTCCATTATGCCCCCCCACTTGGCTTTGGCTGTTGTAGGTGGGCAATAGGCAACTTCCCCTCCCAACCTGAGGCACCAGTGAATCCCTAGAGGGCATCATGTCCCTGTTGGCATCTGCATCTGAGGTCAACAGCTCTTTGAGGAGGCCAGCAGGGGAGATATATTGGTTCTCATAAGCCCCATAGCCCGGCTTGCTCTCTGGAAGTGTCTGCATGGGGACAGGGGACAGGGAGTTCATCCTAACCTGACCATACATACATTTATGGTAGTCCTGCTGTGGGCGCAAGGTCAAACTGGTGGAGTTGTAGGGGCTACTCTGAAGCATGGCAGCATTTGAGGAATGTGAGGAGTCTGAACCCAACTGGGGGTTCTTCGGAGACAGCAGGTTCAGGTTATCCAACAGGCTCTCCATGACGTTCTCTGAGCCATGTTGGCCCATGGATCCAGCCACCTCAGACAGGCTGGGCAAGGGGGCAGTAATCTTGGTCCCTGCCCCTCCAGGATACATCATGTGGCTGTCAGATTCCCCAAGGTCCTCCTGTTCAGAAGGGAAAGGTGACCGGCGACCACTCAGGGTGCTGGCATCAGAGCTGGTGCGCGTCCTAAAGGAGCTCCAGGCCTCAAAGTCCTCATTACTGTGGGAGTTCGGGCTTCCCAACCAGTTGGAGTACTGGGAACCGGGGCTGCCTGCTCCTCCCTCAATCCCTTCCTGTAGAGCCATCTGGGTATAGAAAAACATGAAAACCTCACAAACGCTCCCATAAAATATACCAGTGTATTATTAACATACGCTAAAATTAACCTAGGTTCAGCAGAATTGTGAGAAAAAATATATAGCTGAACTATTTTCAGATAGATGTCATGTAAGTGTTAATAAATGAGGACTGTACCTTTTTCTTTGTGGCCCTTCCTCTGCTCTTGGCAAACTTACTGTTGTTGTCCATGGAGGTGGCTCTGCGTCGAGGTGACTTTCCATTTTTCCCCCCTTCTGGGTTCAGCATCCACCAAGAGCTTTTTCCTGTTCCCTCGTTTTGTATGCGCACAAAGCGGCTGTGCAGGGAAAGGTTGTGTCTGATGGAGTTCTGGATGGAAAAAGAATGAATCATTTGTAAGTTATCTGAGTATGTCACAGTTATGTGAAGGCTACAATGCAGCTTGAGGCTTCAAAATAACTAGATTTATTGTCCGATTGTATTTCTTTTTTGATGATACTGGACAATAAAGGCAGGAAAGCAATGTTAGGGAGTTATCCCTACTTGCTTTTCAGAGGGAGTTAAATGAGAAGGTGTATTATCTTGCAGGGAAACCTTTTGTCATTTTTCATACAGAGTGGAAAAGTAGGGGTTAGTTGAGTGTGATGTCAAAGCCAGCAGATGAAACAGGAAATATGCATATATGTCCATATCCTCTGTTAACATTTTGTCCACTTTTTAAGCTTTCTCTAATCTCTCCTCACGCTCTCCAGCAAAAGACACTGGTCACTTTGGCACAAGGGAGTCAGAGGTGGATGGGCCATGTGGCGTCATTTACACAAAATAAATATTTGGTACCCTGCTAGCCACACGATGTGTGTAAGTTTACCACACTGTGAGACATGATGTACTGTCCAAGAGGAAGCAGCTCAGAGTAACAAAAACCCTTCACATCAACTTTGCAGACGGGTCGTAGCTGTTACTAGGCAACAGCTGTTGCAATCACAAAGCAAAATCATGAACAACAATAGCAGCTAGAATAACGTGCTGCTGGTATATAGCTAGAGGATGACATATGATGGTGAACAAAGTAAAAGTTGCCATCAAACAGAGTGAATGCACAACAACCTAACTGAGCAGATTCTTTGCATGATTAAAGCTTGAAACCCTTCCAGGTGACATTATCGAAAGGGAATGAAAGACTGAACCTGCATCAAATATGTGACTGAGGTCATAAAACTATACTCTTGATTTTGAGTTGTATGAGTCTCACACATGATTGGCAGACAAATATACATTTTTATCACAGGACTTTATATAACCTTTTCTACGCCTCTCTGTGGTGTTTTTTTTTTAAATTTCAGCTTTTAAGTTCATGTTGCATGGCTTTTATCATCTTTTAATTGCTTGTAGTCAGAGTTATGAATTGTATGTTTGCTTTGAAGTGCTACATTAAAGATACATCTAATTGTTATTTATATTGCTCTCAAGAGATATCAACTCACATGAACGTCTTCACCTTTCTGAATGTGACACAGTGTGTGAGAATGTAAGAATAACAGAAAGTGATAGTTTGAGGCCTCTTTCTTAAGAAACTCAACACTGTTGCGGGTGAAAGCCAATGAAGACAAGTAATAATAATTCACTGTCAAACTGAAGCCTGGCCTTTGTCCTGACTGAGTTTATTAGGGTGGTAATTTTACTCCCTCCTCACAGTAGGCAATAATCATGTTTCCTGTGATTTCCACCTAGTTTTATCTGCACATCTCTATTCCGCCCTTCTACCAGCGGCAGCACTGCTCCACCAAACTGGAAAAATAACACAGAGAAAACCAAAAACGTGAGTAATTTAGAATATATTTCAGATTTACATCTGAACATCTCTTGCATTACCGTAAATACTTACAGTTAGCCTAACTGATAATGACTTTATGACAAATATAAAATCAAATCAGGGTCTTTGTTTGACAACTGCACTACTGAAAGAGCAGATTAAACAAAATCTCTCCCGAATGAGACAGACTGTATTACTTTGGGCTTAACCAATGTGATCACTTTTTTTTACATGCGGTCACAGTTGTCCTTGAGCTAACATGTATACACCTAAAGCCTCATTCAGTCCGTTTTCTCTAATGCTATGTTATGTACCCTAAAAAGGACGCAGAGGCGCCTCCTGCGGTAATTCTCTCAGGAAGAAAAACAAAGATGGTTGAGGAGCACACGGACGTACTGTACAGTTTGGTCTCTCTGGACAGAAAAAAAATCTTCCTAATATGAAACTCATTGCTTTGCTGGATGCTGGGTACAATAAAAAAGACCAAAGTGCAACACAAGACATACTAGCAGGGAATTTCCCCTGAATACCCATGTGAACGCAAAAGCAGCTCCCTGCAGTTAGTAAAGCCAGATGTCCCTAACCACAGAATTCAACAGGGATATACAAAGCATGGAGATAAAGACACTCACATTCAAAACAATAGACTGATTGTCTGAGTGCGTCTCTGAAATGCTGGTCTTGGGTTGGGGTTAGGCTTTTGGCAAATGCATTCAGTGCGTATTAATCATCCGATTATGATTTGGACTATAATATTAATTAGATGTGTTATAGCAAGTTGAAGAAGTATCTTATTATAATTAACTTAAAATCAAATCTTACTAAACTTTGATTTACTACCCAGATTTTCTAAGTGAAAAAAGCACAAGGAACTATTTCACATTGAGGTTGGCGTCATGTAGTAGATTAAAATATAAATGTTCATTATTTTATTTAGCAGCAGCTTAGACCAGAATGACACTTCAAATGATTGTAAAAAAAACAAAAAAAAAACAGAACAAGATTAAAACTATTGTCCTTACGAGGGCACTGAACCACAGTAAGTTCAACCTCAAACTGCACATCAACAGTAGCCTTGTGAAGCCTGTTCTTAACAGTGGAGGCAGTGGGCTATGCGAGAATGAGAATTTTTTTACCCGAAAAAGAAAGCGAGGGGAGGTTACAGAGTTCGTAGCGAGAATGGGGAGGGTGACAGAGTGAGATGTTTTTGCCGCGAGAGCTGGGGTCAATGAGTTCACTGTGTGCTGAACACGAGCTCCTCAGCCGGCGCTGACAGAGACATGCAAACAGGTTGGATGGAGCGCGAACAGGGAGAGAGAGGAGGAAAAGCATCAGATGTGACGTGCTGGGTCCGACTGTCTGCTTTCTGACTCACCAAAACAGAAACCCCCCCACCACACACACACACACACACACACACACACACACACACACACACACACACACACACACACCTCTCTTGAACTGCACTCCTCCCTTCTCTTCCACTGACTTTTAAATAAGGCTTCCTGTGTCAGAGGACATCCTGCACATGCAGGCTGTAGAGACTGAGGTAGATTATGCACTCATTGCATAGCTAGAAAATGCAATGCTAATCTATCTCCTGTTCCTTTGAATCATGACCTTTTCTCCTCTTTTTCTCTCTTTTTACATGATCTGTAACCGAAGACAGGAAATGAGTCATTAGTGGTTGACCTGAGATCCGAGCAGTGCGCTGCACAAACTCATTCTGTAAACTAACTTTAACGCCACTAACCAAATGACAATGTCTGACTTGCTTACACACGGCTGAGATCACTGGTGATATGCAAATGTCTGCAGCCTCTGATTAGTGCCCACAATAGATCACGGACTGCATGACTGGGCCCGGGGAAGGGGCATTCTCTGCTCAGCCTGGGATAATCCTTGTCTGAGACAGACCTCACCTCAGCCCAAAGAGAACAAAAGACATCCCCTGCCTCACTAATTCAGGAGGTGCCCCTCTCTCACATTATTTCTCTGAAAGCCTGACCCAAGGTGGCCTATATGTTTCATTGTTGCTAAACTTCTTTATAAAATGCATTGTTGTGGCCCTCACTTTTGAATGACTTTGAAGTGGTGAAATATGTGCACCTGTGACTTATCTATTGAATATTTCGAGCAGTGATCCAACCAAACTTTGCACAGCAGTTAGGATACATTGCAAAATAATGTAATATAATATGCTTTGGAGTTTGGGGCAAGTAAATACATTTTTATGTACTAAATTTATTTTATTTTCGTAGTAAATTTTGCATCTTTCCTTGTTTTGTAGCAACTAAAAATCATACCTATTTTATTTGCATTTGACACAAACTTGCCTTACAGTGTAGAATAAGTGAGTCACACTGGTCCTAGGTCAGCTGGTGCAAGGACACCCGACATGGGAAAGGTCTCTTTGCTTATGACAAAATCTATTTTCAGTTTGCCCTCAGAAATGCCACATGTTGGGCTGCAAGCTCTAAATACAATGCAGCAGAAACCAGTTGCCTCTCTATAGAGCGAGAGGCTGCGAGTCCACCTGCTGCTGGATTCATCGTGCCATTTGCAGACCAGCATTAGATTATGGAAAATCCACCACTCAAAATCTCAAATCTCAAAATCACTTATGATCATGAACATTACGAAATGACCCCAGCAGTCATCTTACAGCGGACTGGGAGGAGGTTTAATTCATTTAATATCTGTGTTCTCTTCAGAAAACAGCTCCGACATGAGACTCCTCCTACTGGACTTCACAACAGTCTCATTGACACAGCTGCTGTTTCTTGTGTAGCGAAGCATGAGGCTTGCAGTAACGGTCGTGGGATAAGTAAACAAACAAGGCCCAGTTGCAGGGACAGGTGCAGCCACGGTGAAAGTGGCCTCACTTGCAATTGGTCCAAAGGTTTTACACACAGCACCAGACGCAACCGCAGACAGGACAGAGGTTCCCCCAGGAGACCAGCTGCTACTCAAATCAGTAACTGGTTTTATATCAAAGATTAGGCCTGATATTCAGTTAGTGATGAAAGTTTGGAGGGAAAAAATAATTACTTTAAATTTGCATCTACTGGCCTCATGCAGCTCCAATTTTCACATTTAACTAATTTTACAGTGATTTAGTGTTGCATAACCTCTTTTACTTCTAATCAGAGCTTCATTGACCTCAGCTGCGGGTGCAACCGCCCTCCAGGTATTGTTTTTATGTTGCTTCTGCCCTGAGGTTTTTAAACAAAAGTTGTAGAGAATGAGGAAACACGTGGAACAATTGCCCATAAATCAAAATCACATTAACAGTAAAATAAGGAAGTATGTTAATCTCTTTGGCTGAAAGAAAAGAGTTCAGCTGTGGAAAACTTCTTGACCAGTTTGTTGAGCATCCACGTGTTGGCTGAGTCCTCAGCCACGCAGGAAGTGGATGGCCTTTTGCTAACCGGTTGATTGTGTAGGTCACAATGTCAATGCATAGAGTGGTTTCCTATTAAAGGTGCAGAGTGTGTAATTTAGTGGCATCTGGCAAAACAGACTTGGCAGAAATGGAATATAATATTCATGAGTGTGTTTTAATTAGTGTATAATCACCTGAAATAACAGTCGTGTTTTCGTTGCCTTAGAATGAACCCTTTATATCTACAGAGTGGGGGGAGAGGGTCCTCTTCCACTGAACCTGCCATGTTGCACCGCCATTTTTCTACAGTAGCCCAGAATGGACAACACTGGCTCTAGAGAGAGCCTTTCGCACTTTTTGTGAGTTTCACGGACGCCGTAGGTTCTCCTACACTCTTGGAGGGGGAGAGGGAGGGGGAGGGGAAGGGTATTTAGTTTGTTGCAATCTGCAACCTCACTGCTGGATGCCACTGAATCCTACACACTGCAGGAGCTGTGTCCACCAAAGTGTTTTTCCTGAGGCCAGTGTATTTATTGAATTGTTTGAAATGGGAGTGCTGCATATTTACACTATGCTACAAACGCCAGCAGTGTGATGAGGCCCTGAGCATCTATTCTGCGCTGATTGCTGCACCTTTGGTGTTTTTTTCTGGTTGCTGAGAGTTGAAAAATGTTCAACTTTGGGTAAAGCGCTGCGCTGTCACTGTCACTTTTTACCCAGCTGTCCAATCACAGTGGTGGAGGGACAGTACAAATACCACAAAGACCAACAGCTATGTCAAGCGCTGAGCAACGACAACAATGGACAGGGTTTGTTACAGGGCTTTGTCCAACTTCAGCTCTTGAACCAAACGATAGTATTCGCTGAAATCTTTCCTCGCTGCCAAAATCTCACAAACTCACATAGATCGGCGGGTCAGTCCTCTCTCCCTACATGCTTCATCCTTCCCTTCATCCAGAATAAAGGCCAGAGCAAGTACCCTACCTTGTGCCGACATTTTTACATTCAGTATTTGGTGATAACACAAATTATTAGGTAATTGCAACACATAAATTAACCATACTTCCATAGATATTCCGTATCATAGCAACCAAAGCGTCTCAGCTGAAAAGACGCTGAGCTCCTAGCTGGGCGTTTTCAGAAGAGCACTTGGCATTTTCAGCTCTTTAAGGCTGGATGATATGACTCAAATCAGAGTCACAATATGAATGATTATTTTCCCGATATCGACATACTGTATATCACAATACGTCAAATGCATAAAACATATAAAATAATTAAATTGATGTTCAGTGTGTCCCACTGTTGTACATCATGCAATACTCTTTGCACGTGTACAATAAAAATGTACAACAACTAATTTTGTTTTTTTATAATTTTTCATAATTTGTTCAGAATCATTAATTTTGTAAACTAATGAAACATTTTCATATCATGATGATACAATTCTGCTGAAAATCAATACACAATAATATATACTTCCTGTCCCTTTCAAGTTAAAATGTAAGACAGGGGCATAAGCTATTATCACTTTATATCTGCTGCTATGTCACCAAATACTAGATAAAAAGAGTAAAAAAAATCATCATCTACTTTGTAAAAATAATATTTGAGAAAAGCAAATTAATTGTTGTGTGACATGAGTCAACCCACTATGTGACCTTGTACACACAGTTTCTTAAAATATAGACATCTAACACTTAATCAGAGCTGTTTAATAACTGCTATGATGATTACTACTACAAAGCAATCAGATATCTGGTGTAAATAAGAGAGTTACAGGGTGCAGAACTTGCAGAGATTACAGTAAAATGACAAGCCACTTCCTGACAGTGTCTTCCTGTGTGCACCCCTCCCCCTCCTTTCTCTCCTCTGACCCAGGAAGCGCAAGCGGAGTTGAACATGAGAGTGGGACCGGAGTTTTCTGTTACAGGGCGTTAAAAAGGAGAGCGTGGCTGCTGTAGAAGATCCCTCCAGCTCAATGTGGAGAGCTTCTCGCCCTGTTATGTCTCCAGGCACATGCAGTCTACTTCATTAACACTGAGCATCAAACTGAGTGACCTACTTCTGCAATGGCTTCAAAGTGGGTGCATGAAAAGGAATGGAGAGCTTTGTGTCAGGAGTTCAGCTTTAGATAAACAAGTTGAGGGCAAAATGAGGATGATAGACACAATTAAACATCCTCACGTGATCTGCTATTGACTAAAAAAAACTTACTTAAATCATACTTAAAATATTCAAGGTGATTAGAAACTTGATCTCTAATCTTTCTAAGCCTAATCTTGAGAGTGACACACATTCTTTACACACTTTACAGGGTAGAAAGGACAACTCATTTTTAAAGGATTGGCCACTAATCTCAATTACTTTTGATCCTATTTCTCTTTCTTCACACCACAGGCTATTTCTTTGCGTCAGGCCTCCCACAGCACCCATTACCCTTTTAATTTTGCATAATGGATTTGAGGCCAGGTTCTTTTTGTGAACATAATACAGAGGGGGGTTATTATCCTGCGCAGGCTGGAGGACAATGCAGAAACCCACATGCCATGGATTCCACAGACTCACACATGTGTAGACAGCAGACTGTACACAGGCCTCAGCCCACAGCCAGCCAGTCAGCTCAGCTGACTGCTCCCCTCCTTCCCTCAAGCCACAGTCGCTCCTCTTAAAAAGCCCCTGCCCCAAGCCTCCCTTTCTTCATGGGGTTACTTGAAGCTTTCAGTGGGCCTCTTAAGTTCAGGCCAGGCCTCCCTTTTAACCTTGTGATCCCAAGACAAATAGCTGGCAGTTATTCAGTTTTTTTTTCTTACCACTTTTAGTAGCTGGTGTCTCTTCTCAGGGCTGTGTCCTCAAACTGAGTTCAGAAACACCTTCTTAAGGGTGATTCCATTTTAAATGTACCCCTCAAAATAATATATAATTAAAATATAAAATAATGGAATAAATCAAAAAGCTGAAATATATGAAAAGAAAATGGATTTCAAAATGCTTATAGAGCAAAACAGGAGTTTACAGTCAAGCTAGCAGCTTAGTAGTGCTTTGAGCTAAATGCTAATGTCAACATGCTAAAACAAATACAATGCTAACATGCTGATGTTTAGCAGCTATAATATTAGCCAAGTTTAAGCTCTTAATTTGTCGAGTGGCATGCTAACATTTGCTAATTAGCGCTAAACACAAAGTATAGCTGAGGCTGATGGGAATGTCTTCAGTTTTGCAGTTATTTGGTAATAAAGTTGGAAAAATTCAAATTTTTTGTGATAATTATTAATAATAATTATAAATAATTTGTATTTGAAAACATAAGGGATCATCAAAGTCATTACTATTCATGCATAAATGTTTGCACTAAATTTTATGTCAGTGCATCCAATAGTTGTTGAGACATTTCACTCAAAACCACAAATCTAAACTTCGTGGTGGCAAAGGAAGCATCAAGGAATCATTGAAGTCATTATGATTCATCGTCTCAGAATTATGAGTATTTGTTCAAAATATGGCACCAATCTATTAAGTAGATGTTTTAGTAGATACGTCACTGGATAAGTGAAAACTTTGACATAGTGGGGGGCCTAGAGGAAAAGTCAGTAAGATTCATTTTCTGGGGACCATGTTGTCTGCACAAAATTTCATGACAATCTATCCAGTAGTTGTTGAGATATTCCAGTTTGAACCAAAGTGGTGGACCAGCTGACAGACTGACATTACCACCTCACCACTAACACGGCTAAAATAACAAAAATACTTTTTCTAGCAAAACACTGCTCACTAATGCATATTTACCTGAGTTATCTGTAGAGGAAACTTCAATTTCTGGTAGCATTTACATTTAATCTACATAATACTTGTATATCCGAAACTTAAACAGTAAAATAACTCTTTATTGACACTTGGATCAACCTCAGTGTAGGTTCAACTGAAGCCACTGCAGGACAAATGTTACTTAATGGCACTAACGTCTACAAACATTACTTACATAAGCACTACCTTAGAGTTTCATGTCACCTGCACTCAACTTGTTTGCATTTTACCAACACAGCAGTTCTACTAGTGGCCACTTTCATCAGCTGTCACTTGTTCAAATGCAAGTGGAGAGAGCTAAATTTCCACAGAGCGACTCAGCTCATCCTGCATATATACTGTCAGCATCTTACTACTTTCCAAAGTGGTCATTTATACCTAACAGGCTAGTGTAGTGTAGTGTAGGGGCCCTTTTGACACCCATGCATGATGATACAGTAAAAATAAACCGCATCACAACAGGCAGCCATTGCACATATTGTTGCAGGCTGCCATCAAAACTTACCCAAACAGCTTACTCTGATGCGTTTTAAGCACTTCATAACCTTTAAAAAGTTCAAGAAAATGGATAAAATACTTGCAATACTTGCATTCTTGCAATTCACATGTTTTGAAATGAGTACCTCAGAGCCTCAGTTCCAGTTAAACTCAGGGGTGCTACTTTCCGTTCCATCACTGAAGGTCACAGTTCACTGAGAAAAACAATGGCAGTAACAGTAAAGTAGTGGTGAAGTACCCTGCATGCTGTGCACTGCTACTCATAGACCCACCAGCATCCCAGGGGAACCAGTCTTCCCAGTGGGTAAGGGCCAAAGACATCTAGATCACTAAGCTGCCACAACATTTTTGGAGGGAAAACAAAAATCCCCATGACATGAAGGAGACAGGAAGCTCTAGCGGCAGCAGCATCGCCCTCGTCCTGCCCTCCACCCACCTCCAGTTTTCTAGGTGGAGCTGTATAATCACTGAGGTTCAAACTGAACGCCCTCCACCCACCATGAGGTCTCTGCCTCCTCTCTATCTGTCATTACAATCACGCATGTGGACTCTAAAGTAAACACATAAACCATGGCATGACACAAAACATAATATCAAGCAGAGGGATTTTTTTTTCATTCTGAAAAGAAATGGAAATAAATGACTTAATGTAGAATTAAATGCACAAACATGATCCATATACGGTCTCCCCTCTCCCCTCCTCTTTTTCCAACCCTGACCCTCATGTTTTGCAGGGCGGGGATGTTAACACATGGCACTGTTTTCCATCCACTCGGCAGGAAATGCATCATAGTTCATTGTGGGGGGACTGTCGTGTTTTTTTAACAGGAAAGTATAAAAATAACTGTTAGCCGGTGGTTCCAAGGCCCGGCGAGCGTGCCAACAATGGAATGCAGAGGATGAAGTAGCAATGTGTTGATTTTATATTAAAGATAAACAGACTTAACCTGTTGTTTTTGATGAAAAAGGTATTTGCATTTTTCTTGGGTAGCATTGGTTGAGTAAACAAGGACAACCCACTGAGGCACATCCAAACTACTGTAGGACTGCAGTGACGTTCAGAGTGCCTGCATCATCCTTTTCCCTCTAACATGTGACTAAAATCAAACAAAAAGAAATTTCATGTCATATATTATGAAATTAAACCCAACATCAGAGGAAGCAGGGCCCAAGTTCAACTTGTGTTGGAAATCTGCCCTGCTGAAGCAAGCCCTATAAGTACCAAAAGACTTTCATGATTTGCCATTGATTGGGTTTTATTGGAATTAGGACAAATATTTTATCTTTGTATTTCACAAATCTGGAATATTTCTAAAGATATACTGTTGGTGCTCAATGCACTATGAAGACAAAACAAGCAGGCCAATATATAATATATTTTAACTTTGGTTGGACAATATGGGGCCACTGGGGGTTTTGAAGAGTCTTTCATTCATGGGGTCATGGGGTTTACATATAGGATTACATGAACCCCACAACAATGGCTGGACAATATGACCTACAGTATAACTTATTTCAATTAAAGGATAATTTTACCTTAATAACAATAAATGTAACAATTACGTCTTTTGTGGGCTCACTTCTGACATATTTGTCCTGTTTAATTACAGTATGCCCAGTTTTGTATTATGTAGCATAAAAATGGACCCTAAAATGAATAAAAGTAAAATGAAAGCAGCAATAAAGTGATTTAAAATGTATAATTTTAAAAGATATAGGTACCACTGCCCATCTAGGGACTTAAAAGAAAATTGGCCTTAAATATGAAAGGTCTGTAACTCTCCGAGCTTCTCTTAAACAAACACAAACACCTCCAGCAAAAGGCCTGAGAGAGGGCAGAGAAGGAAGTGATGGGATATAGAGCTGCAATCCCTTTCTCCGAGCTGTAGCATCCGCTGAGGAAACTCTAGAAGACAGGGACACAAAGATATGAGCGCACAGCTCAGGAATGGAGGATGTTTGACGTTGTTCCCAGCATCCCCTTCTCCCAGCCCCTTCCCCTTTCGATACACTCCCCAACACTGATTGAGCTGTTTGTGTCGCCTCCTGTTATTGTCGAGGGGGCTGTGAACAGTTTACTCCACGCTGGCAAAAATACGTCTGTGTTCCCACCAGCCAGTGCACCTACTGTATATGTATGTAAGAAAGTGTAGGACGGCTGTAGTTGAAGAACTGCAGAGAGACTTAAGAAAAGGAGGAAAGGGAGGTTTAGCAGAGCCACAATGCAGAATACCGGTTATGATCATGCTTTTCAGGCGGGGGTGTAAAACAATGGAAACTATATTTGATTGAGGTTCACAAAGGCATTTCCTGACATAGCTTCAAAATTACATCTCAGAAGATCGGAGGGGTTACGGGAAGGGCTGCAAGGCTGACATATAGATCTGATTAAAATTTTGTTGGCATGTGCAGGTTTTAATGTGCCTATACTTTTAATCCAAATTTGACTTTCTTTGTCTGCTTTTGTCCTCAGTTAATTTCTCACCATTATGTCTGAGTGATTTCCTCACCCGGTGAGACAATACTAAGACCTGTGCAAAGCAAAACATTAAGCCAACATATTTCCAACTTGTCAGGATAAAAAAATTCTCTTGTACTAATTTCCTGTACATTTCCAGGCTTTCAAATTTCAAGACTGTACCAAGTTTTCCATGCTTGTGGAAATGCTGCACAGACCATGAGTCAGTATGTTTTGTGGCAACACTGAATAGACTGTTCCCGCTAAGGGAAGGCATATCTGAAATCAGTGTTGGGCTTTATTACTGCACATAACTCAGTCAAACCAGATTTCAATCTCTGCTCAGTCAAGACTTGCTCTCAGCCAAACAAGTCAACAGGCGTAAAATAAAGCTTACAGTTGTTCTCTGATGCTTTTTGTTCTCCTTGAGGGATATTCAGTATTCTCAGTCACGTGTATGGGATGTTTACAATCAGACATGCTGCTTTAGAGTTGTTTCTTTCCTCACTGACACAGTAAAGAAACAAACCACAGAGAGGCCGGCCGAGTGCTACCACTGACAGAAGAAACCACTACAAAACTTCAAAGGTAACTGCCAAAGTTCATCAGCCCATGTCAAGAGTTACTGTTTAACATTTGTGAAAGCATGCTCATGGACCTGGCAAAAACCACAAAATTATTCAACTCTATCTCTCTGGTGGGAAAAATTGGGGAAAAAAAACACCTATCACCCATCCCTGCAAGAGGGACATAAGACATGGCAGCAATATTAGGGATGCACTTTTTATTGCATTATCACTTTCCCCACAGCAGGTTAACATACTGATGTCTTGTGGGATTAAAAGATAAATCCATTCATATAGATCAAAAAAGGTGCTCTTTCTCTCTCTCTCTCTCTCTCTCTCATTGCAATCAGTGACGTCACACCAGGTATTTTGTTGTTGACAGTTAATGAAAAAAAAAACAGCTGCCATGACATCACTGAGTGGGGTGTGGCTATTTTAACTTTGCATAGTAGGAAAAATACAAGTGTTATTAATAACATTCATAAGGATGGCTCTGTTGTGTTTAAGTGTCCCTGTAAACCACGACATTGATCCCGCATGTTCAACACCAGGACCCTGAATACCCAAAAACCGCTAAATGGAATTCAGCCATCATTAATGAATATGTGCCATATCAAACATTTCTTCAGTGAGAAAATCCCATTGAACAGCTGTTACATATAATACAACTTTTTTAATAAATCAGTGTTTATAGTGAGAGTTTTTTGAGTGTATTTTTGCTGTTTTTTAAAGCAGGACTACAAAGAAAATGAATCTGCATACCACTTCACAGATTTTTTTTTTTTTGCTCACCATTATGTGCAAAAGTGTAAAACATGCATCAGTGGAATAAACTAAATGTTTGTCTTGCTGGTAACCGCACGTTTCCACTTTCTGCACATTTAGTAGAGCAGAACACTTCAATAACTGCTTTTTTAGAGTCTTTCTGCTGTTGAGCTTTTTTGCACCTAATGTTCAATCTTAGTTTTGTGTTCTTCTTTGTCTGATATTCTAAGATTTATAGGGGTTAAAGGTGATGTTGCGACCACCAAACCATCTCATCCTTTAGGTAATAAATGGACGCGTAAGTGCACGTGACACTCACCTTCCATCCCGCGGAGCTGTTACTGTCTCCTTTATCCTTGAAGTAAGGCACACTCTTCACCATCCAGTCGTAAATCTGAGACAGCGTCAGCCTCTTCTCAGGTGAGCTGTCTATCGCCTTGGTAATCAGGTCAGCATATGACATGTTCCCCCAGGCGTTACGACGGGACGAGCTGCTTTTCCTCTGGCCGGCGCCACCCAAGGGTGCAACACCAGGAGGAGGCACCTGTTGCTGGGGCTGTAGCTGCGGACTCGGGAGCTGCTGCTGCTGCTGCTGCTGCTGCTGCTGCTGCTGCTGGAGATGATGCTGATGATGTTGGTGGTGGTGATGCAGATGCACACAATTTCCTTCCCGACACTGAAAATCAGTGCAGGGTACAAGCGGTTTCTGCTCCGCGTACTCTTCATAGTCCTCCTCTAACAAGCCGAGGTTGCTGGTGAACTCGGCGTTTCCTCCCGGTTCCTGTTGGACTGATGGTGCCGGAGAGGATGTGTTGGAGCTGGCGGGGTCGACGAGCTCCGGACGGGGCAGCGGCCAGGTGCAGGACCGAGGGCGGGAGAGAGGCTCAAAGTCCGGGTCTATTTCGACCGGTTGTCTGTGTGGTGGCGGTACCTCAGCCATGTCAGGGTCAAAGCGGCTCTCACTGTCATATAGACACTCACATAAAAAAATAATGTTAATTGACAAAAGAAAAGGTCAAAATGTTGCTTTCACGCCACTGACTCCAGTCACCCAGGTAAGACCAGAAAGGTTTGTAATTACAAAGACAACGCTGGTTCAGGGTCTACAGTGAAGTTCACACCATCCTGCACCGACTACTTACAACTCTCAAGTCTGCCGCTCTGTCAGTAATAACAGCACTGAGTCCGATGCTGCTTTCACGGCCCGATAACAAGCTCCGTCTTCTGGGTTCTACTACATGGCGGCACATTAACATGCAATTTGGTTGGAAATGTATGACTTTATGTGCACTGTTTGAAACAATATATGCATTATATATGAAATTGATTTATTTGCGGTCGAGCTTTAATCATTAACATTCCCTATACTGTTCATAACTGTGTTTGAAATCCATAGGCTCAGTGGCAAAGCTGGCTTACCTAGACCCACAGGGAATCTGAAAGTCCCACACAAGGATATTTGCACAAGTAAACTACACTACAATATCACCCTAAAGTGGGCCCTGAGCAATTTCTCATAATTGTTTCAACAGCTTGTAATTCCAGCACATTTGACAGCACCTGAAGGCACCAGCGGATCATGCAGACTCCCTCTACAGCTTTTATTCTGAATAGCCCACCTTGTCCCTTGTGGTTTTCCATAGTAAAATGTATTTACAGGTACACTATTTTTAGAATCCTGACATTTGTATGCGGTGTAGCTCGGCATTTCCCACAAAATGGTCGATTTTCTTTTTCACAAATAGTCCATTGGTTGTTTTTAGCCATTTACTTAGCCCACATGATTTTGACATCCAAAGCACTGCAATTACTTACTTACATTTCAAAATGTTATGACACCGCTGTAATTATTGGTTGGTCAATCACATCCAGTTTCCAAAAAAACATTTAAATGCAATTCAGAAGATACTTTTGTTGACGTATGTAGGCCCCAGCCTTGTAAAATTGTTAGAAATCCCAATTTCTTAAGTCTGAATGGTGATCATGCACCACAGCTGTCAGTAGTGCCATCTAGTGGGTTATTTGCATATAAGAAACATCAAACTGAGCAGACCCAGGTGTCTGTCCACACTAACACACTTGTTTTGCACTTAATGTGGCGCACGCACGTCTAAGTTGCCAACATCTTATCATGCCAATCACGACTGTGTTTAAGGAAAGTGAACAAAATGTGGAAATGGTGCGCTTTCAAATGCCAAGCTCTCATTTTCCACACTTTCTCAGACAATAGATGGCTGGGGGTGTTTTTAGACCGCTATTAATCTGTGAGGTGCATTGTTAATATGTTTTTTAACTTTAAAAGCACTTCCCTTGCAAGGGCAAGAGGTTCAGGGTCTAATTACATTCCTACTGTAAACCTGATCTGAGGTCCTACATGCTACACACAAGTTATAGTTTTTAAACCGCCTGCCTGGGAAAACACCATTAATCATGATCGCAGCTGTTTGTATGACCTTTGACACAAAATGAATACAAGAACTATTTTCATCAACAGTTTTTTTGAACGCGACGACCTCTACCAATCCATCCACTTTAAGTCCACTAATCTGCAAACATGTCTGTAGATACAAAACTAAAGTGTTTATATTATTTTAATTAAGTTAAATCAGTATAATTTAACACAGCAGTTATTTGTACATCAGTTACCTCATTCGTTTTATCTGTGTATCATTTAAAAAAAAGGGTGTGTTGACTGTTGCCTTTCATAAATACTTTTATGACCATTATGTCTAAGCTTAAGATGGAAACTTAGATGGAAAACAAGCATTACGGTGAATTATGACAGTGTAGCAAATAAACACTTTTAAGGCTGATTTGGGACTGTCTTATTGCATTTCACTGATATGTGTAATAAAGCACAATTTACTGGAACAATTTTGGTATCCAAAACATTGAAAATCTATGAATGCTTATTTATGCGACTGTATCACCCTACACTGACTGTATTAGCATTGGGCAATGTGAACAAATGATCAGTGGTAGATGGGGGTAACTAGTAGCCACTGA
This sequence comes from Thunnus albacares, assembly GCF_914725855.1. Classification (NCBI taxonomy): domain Eukaryota; kingdom Metazoa; phylum Chordata; class Actinopteri; order Scombriformes; family Scombridae; genus Thunnus; species Thunnus albacares. The sequence goes on along the minus strand of NC_058118.1, from coordinate 11,133,497 downwards.
AATGAGCAAAGAAAGCCATGACAATACTGTTGCTACTTTACATTTTTTGTAATTGTACAAGCACTTGTATCAGCTTTTTTTCCCATCCTGCAACAAGCCAACGTTGAAGTGATTAAACAGTGGTTTTACAGTCTGATCAACATTTTAGAAACTGTAAATTCTGTACATTATTTGACACCGGGATGCAGACTTGATGTCAATCCTTTCTAACAAGCCTCCTCAAAGAGTCAAGAAATCCAAGCCTGGTCTCTTCTGGAGCCTGTATGGGTGGAGATGATCATACGACAGAGGAAACGGGTCTTGCTCTCAGGTGTCCACGTTGAGCGAATGTTGAAAACATATTTTATCGTCCTAAGTTTAGTTGAGGTAAACTTCAGCCTCCTTGAGGACATTCTCTTTTTGGTGAAAGTAGTCTCTGAACCAGGAAATGTGCTCCTTCTTCTGCTCGACAGTCAGGTAGGGGTTTCTGGACAGACCGGCCACTACAAGCTCCATGAAGTGACGCACTGGTCCCTGAGTGGGGAAGCCCTCCTCCAAGTGTTTTTCAAGGAAGATGTGCTCATGGAACGGGACACTGGCTTCCTCCTCAAGCCCTGACATAGAGCAAGAAGACACTGTCAGCGTATCCCACAACCACAATATATTTAACAAGAACACAGCAGTCATCACTCACCAGCTTCATTGTCGACTGGATACTGCCACATTTTTCCCTCTTTGGTCCACTGGATCATTTCCTCAAACCCGTTGCGGGCTGTTTGATTGGGCGCCTGTGACAACTGATGAGCAAAGTCCATGTCCCATAGAGTGGGCCGTGCTGAAAAGCAGCATGATGGGCAGAGGTCCCGTTAAAGTTAAAATCAAAAGATTTTGCAGTGTTACGTTAAATTTGTTTAGGAGAGACAGAGACGCATTAATGAAGATCTATTCTCTTTACAATAACTCATGTTAAAGCCACACATTTCATCAATTTAAGGAGGAGTCACTAAATTCTGGAGGACTAAGGGGAAAAGGTAAAACAAAACTTTCACTCATCACTTGAACACAATAGCAGCATGAATCTGTTGAGGAGGAAGACAGCTACATGATACAGGGACCCCTCCTAGAAATATCTATAAGTACCAAAAATAGTCTAGACAAATAACACTATAAGTCCTCCACTGTGTAAAAACATAGTCATTAAAGTAGTCTTAACACAGAAAAATCAAAATTCATTACCAACTGCTGAGTCAACGCCATCTTCATCAGTAGCAGGGGAGAAGATGTTTAGTCTTTTCCCTGAGAGCAAGTTCCTCCTAAAAAATAAATATCAAACATAAGTTTCTCCCCAGCATTAAATACACTGTTAGTCTCAAAAACTGTAACTAAAGATAAGATGAAATGATATACCTCCTCCGGACACTGTCCAGCTCAGCGGTGATTCCTCTGTCATGTGTGTATCCTCGTCCGTCGTCGTCAAACCGGATCTGATGAGCCGGCCGAGCTTTCTGTCGGTTGGTATTTTTTCCTACTTTCATGTCAGCGATAATGACTCTGGGAAGATATTGTTGTATTCATGTTTATTAACATGTTCGTGAGGCCTTTAATTTTCCATTGCTTAGAATGAAATAGCAGCACATGAGCACATTCTCATTTAAATATTCATTCAGTTAATATTCAGAGGGCCAGAGCAGGTGTTGGAAGTTGTAGTGATAGTTGTTTGTCTGTCATACTTATTACATATAGCAGGCTTTATACGTACTTGAAGAGCTGCATTTATTAGATGCCATGTTGGAATCCAGTTTTCTTAATATATCTATGGCTTTAAAAACATAAACTGTGGACTCATACCCGAGATTGTTCACGTCCCCTTTCTTCTGAGCCACAGTGATGGACTCATGCTGCCTCAGCTGCTTGAGCAGCTCAGACTCGGCCTGGCTGCGGTTAGGCAGAGTGGAAGCAGCAGCAGACGCAGCTGCAACCAGTTCAGGATCCAGACTCTCACTAAAAAGAAAAAACACAGTACAGAAAGGCTGAAATCACTGGATTAAGAGGGACCAAGGCTTCAGATATTCTCTGAAGACTAGGCTGTAAAGGATTACAGGCACAAACTACAGGTGAAATAATCAAACTCAAAAAAGAATTAATTCAGATAAATGAAATGAATGCTGAGACTGAAGTCACCACCTCAAAGCAATGCAATCCAATGGATAAACTCTCCCAGTTCAAACTCCCTCTCACCTCTGTGTTGCAGCCTCCTCTGTAGCCTTCTGAAACATACTGATGGTGCTCTCCATAGCGGCTGGCTTTGGCTTGGGGGTAGACTCATAACTCTGTTTCACTTTCAAGTTTTTGAGCTTCCTCTTATTGGTTACTTCCACCTTCATGGCTCCAAGAAGGTCAAGGAGATTCTCCTTCCCACTCTTAGCTGCATCAATTGTGTCGTGTTTTGGCTTTTCCACATTCTGCCCAGTTATTACATCTGTCTCCTTGTTGGTACCTCCACCATCTGTCTTTAACACTACTGGCTCCTCCCTTTGTTCATCCGTCTTGATGACTTTGCTGTCATCGTCAGCTTTCTGTTCAAACAAAGTTGGAGTTTCTGTTGGCTCGCCCTCTTTAACCATATTTTTTTTCTCATCTTGATTAGAGGAGCTGACATCGTCTTTCTTTTCACAGAGCCTGGATGAACTTGTGCTGAGGGCTTTGGCTCCACCTCCATTAGCAACCCTATGAAAGGAGCGAAACAAAGTTAATCGGAAGGGATCATAGGAGCTTCAACGATTATCATATTACAACAATAATCAATATTAAGAAATGACGATTATTATTAGCAGTGGGGAATACTGTCTTAAAATAACATCATTATATAGCAGGGACTTTTTCTAAATTATATTCTTTATTATGTAATAAAATTAAGGCTGCAAATAATCATTATTTTTGTTATAAATTAATCTGTCAATTATTGTCTCAATTAATCTATTAGTTGTTTGGTCCATAAAATGTCAGAAAATGGTGAAAAATCTCTGTCACAGTTTCGCAAAGCCCAAGGGGACATCCTCAAATGTCTTCTTTTGTCCCGACTAACAGTCCACAACCCAAAGATATTCAGTTTACTATATAGACTAAATAAACCAGAAAATGGTCACATTCGAGAAGCTGGAATCAGAGAATTTGGACATTTTTCCTTAAAAAAAGACTCCAAACAATTAGTCGATTATCAAAATAGTTGGCGATTAATTCAATAGTTGGCAACTAACTGATTAATTGTTGAAGCTCTCCATAAAATGTTATCATGAATGATATGGCACACCTTTAAATATTATAGGGGATTGAAGTTTTGTCTACAAAAGTAGTTGCTGCATCAGTTTCAAAAACACTACCTGTAAATTGTTAATTCAATTTCATAAATAAGTTCTTAACTGCACATTTATATGCGCAATGTACAAAACTTAAAGCTGCGCAGAAATCAGCAGTATCTAAAAGAGATGACAAGAGCAACATAGTTTTTGGGTTTTTTTTTTTTTTTACACGTGATTAAGTTTGTGTCATGATAATAGAACAAAATTTCCTAAACATCAAACAAACAAAAAAAAGAAAAAAGAAAAAATTAAAGTGAATAAAAATAAATTGAAAGCAAAAAAAAAAAAAGACCTCAAAGGCAAAACTTACAATACAACTTTTGTGGTCAGTTTTTTTCAGTTTTGCTGCTTAACTTTTCACTTCTGTCACAAAGGACATGTGGGCAGGTGTTACAGGGCTGCATCCCCATAAGCCAATTACTTTTGAAGGGACAAGTTAATGGTAAAATGTGCTACATGTTGCACTTCCAGACCATTAAAGCTGACAATTTTGCTCTGAACCTGACAAGTTCAACAGCAAAACTGAAACATTAAGCAGCAAAAAGTGGCAACATAAGAGAAATGACACAAATTGAATCCCATATTCACACACAACAAAGACACAACATACACATTCATCTACATCAACATGGTTTTTAAACCTGCAGACCACGGTAGCTTTTTAAACTGATAGCAATGCATAACGTCAGTCTGTCCAGTTGTATGTGAATTTATGTTGATTCACATCAGCTCTAACTTCATATACAAGTTACCATGGAAACGACCTACCATCGCTCGAAGAAATGTCAATCAAATCGTCCCACCCACCGCTACAGCTTCAGTAAGCGCTTTCTCTCAGCTTTAATGGCTACAAGTCACTTTTCAGCTATTACAAGTGTACACTGTGTCAGCGTATAAATGTTGCAGTAGCTCTCTTCAACAAAAATACAGCACTGAACTGCGCAGTAAGTAGCTAACGTTAGGTAACATTCACGCCGTTCAGACAGCACAAACTCACCTGAAAACTGGAGCCGCAGCAATGTCGCATTTAGCTGGCAACAGACGCGACTCATAGATATTGAAAGAAGAAGTCCGAGCAGTGTACACAGCCCGGTATATAAATCTATACATGATTACTTCTTGCAGTGTCCTTCCCCCACGCTCCAGACGCTCGTGTCCGTTGCTACTACATAAGGTCACCCACCGTAAACTCGAGGGTGAAGATGGTTCCGGGGTAGATCTTTGGTAACTTAGAAAGGGACAGCATTCTCCGTAGAGGAATATTATATTCAATCATAATGTAAAATTATTTTGTTTCGATATTTGTTATTTTCCCCTCGAAAACACATGTTCTCAATTGATTTGTACTCGATTAGTTTTGTAATAAACTTGAGGCGGTAACTATCTTGAAGGTCCTCAGTTGTAGTCTCGCGATATCACAACCGGAACGTGACTCAAAATGGCGACGGAATACAAGCGCTAATTCACGAACGGAGGTTTCAGTTGCAATCCGTGAATTAGTTAGTTATTTATATCGGGAAATGGATATTTATCGAGAGGAGTTAGCTTTGCGAAATAATTATTGTTGCAAATCTCAACATTGACTGTTTTTATTCGTATAAGTTCCTGCTTTACCTCAGAAAGGAGAGTGCAACTTCACACAGGTAAAAACGTCAACGGAAGCTAAGTGACTAGCATGCGAGCTAACATACAGCAAATTTAGCTCACTGTAAGTTAATATTGAGGAAATATGCAGTTGTCAAGATCCTTAAAATTAACTCCGCTTTTTTATTTTGCTACGGCGTTGTTGCATTTGAGTTAATATGCTATAGCTGGGGTTTATGCTGTATGTACTGTTATTGCATGTTATTCCGTCAGAGTGGTTAACCCGCTCTCTGTGGGGCTTAGTTTGTTTACACACATGAAGTGTAAAAACCGCTTTAAAAGTGTTCACGCCGTAATCTTTCTCTTGTTATATCGTTTAATAACACATAATCCCATTAGACATGAGCCGGATTTTTGACATTGATAACAGAAACTATTTCTCATTGTCATATGTAAATCAAATCTCTCTAAAGTGATGTATTACGCACAAAATATCCTTTCAAGTTGATACTTAATTGGGGGGTTTTATTTGCGGAAATGACGGTCTTCAGTCTATGCAAATAGGACTGTGTCAGCTTTGCACGTCTGGAAAGTCAAATCTTTTTCGCTAAATTGCTTAAAGTTTCCCTCCACTCAAAAAATATGTTCTTCTTGTTCCTTCAGTTGGATGTTTGAGCTTCACTGTGCAGACTGATGTTTGTGCAGAGTTTGACACTAGAAGGCTGTTTTCACATTCATCTGCTGAAAGTGGAAAGTTTGTCTGTGCTCAATGAAAATCAGATTTAAACAGGTGGGCCTATGAGCATGATTTGTGACATCAGAACTAGTTAGGAGCCAATCCTGGTCTAATATTCAACTTATACAAGTGTGATGTGGAAGCTTGAAGCCTCCAGTGCACAAACACTGAGAATAGACTTTACAGTGAGCAAGGAGACATATTGTTTCAAGCAGTTAAACTTTTAAAATGAACAATATTTACATATTCATAGATTCTATCATTTTTAATGAGGGAGAAGGAGTATTTTTCATTTTTAATGCTTTTAACAAGATAATTGAACTATTTTGCGGAAAAACCATATCAGACACAAGTTATTCAAAGTAGAATATTTTATATACATCTTAAAACATGTCTGGAGGGGATCTTTAAACTCTTGTCAGGTTGCATGGGGATATTGAACTGCAGCTTTCAAGTTCTGCCACAAATACAATTGTAAAGTAAAAACTAATTGTATTTAAGTCTGGTTGTGACCACTCCAAGACATAAACATTATTGTCTGTGCCTGTATAGCTTTGACTTATACCTGCTACATAGAGAGAATAATTACATAGCAAGAAGCTGCTACCAGCAGGATTTGGAGGAGATGGGACATTGTGTTTTGGTCTCATCGGACTTATGCCTTATATGAGTTTCCCACATGCTCTCTGGCAAACACAAGCTAACATGTCTTATGAGGCTTTTTCAACAGTGACTTTGTTTTTTTGGTCATTGTCCCATAAAGCAGCAGAGAAACACCCAGGCAATAGTTGTATGCATTGTGTCTTCCATCTCAGCCATGGAAACCTGTAGCTCCTTCAATGTTGTGATTGGCCACATGGTGGCATCCCTCAGTAGTGCCCTTTATGCATGAAAATCATCTTTGGTGATGGCTATAGGCAGGTAGCCTACATATGATACATTTGCTGTAGGCAGGTATATAACTGAATCATATTGTTTCCATTCTTTTATGATTTAGCTTCCTGTACTCGCACTTCAGTGCCTTCAAAGTTTTGACATATTGATTAACCAGCTGTTGGATGTTCATTTTTTTTTAAATAGACACTATTCAATAAATTAGCAAAATCCACCTATGTTAAAACTTAAATGTCACATTTGGATGTTTTTGATGAATATCTACATGATGAGAAAATTATCAGCTGCAACAAGACTAATACTTCCTCACATTAACATTGGGTTAAAGAGACTAATGGCACACCACCAGTGTACTTTCAGCAGAATTATGTTGATACAAATAGACTGTAAATAGAACTATTGCACAGTTATATCCAGTCTGTCAGTAATAAAACTGAAATTGTAAGCTTGCCACAGAGCCATTGAGTGTCTACAACTGGTAGATAACAATTCACATTTTGTAAAACTGATAATACTTTATACGGCTTTAGTGAAAAAACAGTGCTTCTATGAATAAATAGAATACATTTATGTGAACTTGAGTTGAGTGTATATGTGCGAGGTTATATTCACAGACCTGTGCACTTCTTTTTTAGCCATGGCAGAGGAACGACGGCAGAAGCAATGTTCGGTCGTCCTGCCCACAGAGTCCATGAAGGCCATGGCAGAGTCTGTGGGAGTGGGCCAGTTACAGGAGGAGAGCTGTGTAGCCCTAAGTGAAGAAGTCAGCTACAGAATAAAAGAAATTGCACAGGTAAAGCACAGATGTTTATGGGTCTGTAAATTACTCTGAAGCCACATGCTTGAATATCTTAGTTTATGTCATATCTGATATACTTGAATGGTGTTTTTTCATTTCTCCCTTTTTCATAGGATGCTCTCAAATTCATGCACCATGGAAAGAGACGTAAATTAACCACCAGTGACATAGATAATGCTCTCAAACTCAAAAATGTGGAGGTAAGTGTATATTTGCTATTATTACTTTAATAAACCACTTGAGGGATACTATTTGAAGGAAAACAAGAAGTGGATCGTCTTTTAAATTCTGTGTTTTAAGTATATTCCTCTCTTGATAGCCCCTGTATGGATTCCAGTCGCAAGAGTTTATCCCTTTTCGCTTTGCAAGCGGTGGTGGAAGAGAGCTTCATTTCTATGAGGAAAAGGAAGTGGACCTCAGTGACATTATTAACACACCGCTCCCCAGAGTTCCACTAGACGTGTCACTCAAAGGTACACAAATAATCAATATCACATACTGTAATACTTCAGGAGATGTTGTTTAAACTTGATTTGACCGTATGCTTTGTAAGCTAATACATACATATGTTTTCTCTTGATCCATAGCTCACTGGTTAAGTATCGACGGAATGCAGCCTGCTATCCCAGAAAATCCACCACCAGGTAAGTCCTGTTTAAATTTTCTTCTCTTAAAACACAAAAAAATATATAGAGGGAAAACTTACCTTTAAGTTTTATTTACTGCATTTCAGCACCAAAAGAGCAACAAAAGGCTGAATCTACAGAACCCCTCAAGGTCGTCAAACCTGGTCAGGAGGAGGAAGGTACGATTCAAGGCAAGAGTCAGGGAGCAACGGCTGCTGATGGCAAAGGTCAGTATCCTATTTTACATTCAATTAAAACTTAAATTTTCTTACTCTATCCCCTACCTTCCCTCCCTAATCCTTTATGTATATGTTTGTCTCCTTCATCCTTCATGTGTTTCTCTTTTAGGAAAAGAGAAGGGTCTAATAAGGTTGAAGCCACGCAGCACTCATGAGCTGTCTGTGGAACAGCAGCTCTACTACAAGGAAATAACAGAAGCATGTGTTGGCTCCTGTGAAGCCAAGAGAGCTGTAAGTTCTGCCTGTTTCTCTGTACATATGGTTTATTTCATACATTCTGAGTTATATCTTGTGTAGGTTTTTTTTGTTTGTTTTCTGTTTTTTTGTTTGTTTTGACAATAAGTTAAATAGTGGGTTTTCATTAATTCGTTATAAGTAAAGCCCCTGAAAACTTTCAAATCAGACATTAAATATTCATAATTAAATATACAACAATCAGATTAAAGTTCGGAAAAAACATCCTCATTTTTTATATATCTAGAGTTTAACACTGAAAAACTCAGCTAATCTGCTTCACCAGGACTGTGTGGGTGTGGTTTGACTGAATTGACATTGGCCTGCTGCCAATCCCACAACTGCCATTTGATTTTGATTCAGGTGTTTCGTAAACTCTGATTGATGCACAGAAGTATGTGACATCACCATATCCAGTTAGGATAGCAGGGACAAAAACAGAAGAAATACCCAAAACTCTTTTTGTTGAAAATTTTGTGATCATGTCAGACACTATTGCTTATAATCAGAAGCTGATTTAAAAAAAGTAAAGGAATCTCAGGCCCTGTTTACACTTGGCATTAACATGTGTCTCGAGTGACCACTTGTGATCGGATCTCACTTCCCCACTCTATATGCAAATAAACACAGATATCATTTCCGTTCCCAAAGACCACATTTGTTCGTTATTAACTGGCAAGAGAATTTGGTGTCAGCACACGCATGCAAGACATAGTTATATGCAGTGATCTCCCCGCAGCTGCATCTCTCCATTGAGAGAAGATGTGCGCATTTACGCATGAGACACAGCAGCATAACTTCACTGATTATTTAAATCTCCGAAACGCAGAGGGGATTGGTCAAGATTTAATATTAATAATGTTCTGTTTGCTTCTACACATTCAATAGGTCAGCTGTTACACACACACACACAGTCTAGGTTCATACTATTTGGAGTAACGCAGTCACCCTCCTGATAAATCCTGAGCTCATCTTGTCGAGCAGCGAAGCAAAACTAAAAACTGTCGTTATCAACTTGACAGGAAAGAGGAAACTATCCAGCAACGTTTAGCCTCTGAAATATTTTTTTAGACAGACAAGCGGAAAACAAGTTAGTTTCTGGTTTTGGTTTAATTAATATTCTAACTGTCGATTTGAAGAGGCAAACCGGTTAGGGGAACGGGAAAAACAGGAAAAAATGGGAGTTTTTTAATTCACATTAAAAACAAATTAATTTGTTTATCCTGTTATCAAACAAGTTGAACAGCTGTGGACCCAGAAGCAGCAATGCAATTCCCTGCCAAGTCTGCCGGAAAACAGAGAATGTCAGTTGAGTAGGCGGTCCTTCAGTGTGGTACAGGATGCATTGCATTTACATTGCTAAATGAATGTGGCCACATGCGGCCCAGACCACCTCTGAATGTGGTCTGAGTGATCGGATCTCAATCCGTCCTCAATGCGTCTTGGGTGCGCTTACACCTGTATTTAGAGCTGTCCACTTGTGATCAGGTCACCCGAGACGGATGTTAATACCAGGTGTAAACAGGGCCAAAGAGCTTTGTAATATGTGGCTGCAAACATGAAAGTGACAGTGTTCCAAAATATTAAATTGTTGTTTTGACCTTGTCATGTCACTTTTTTTAATAAAGTTTTCCTCTTGTTTTATTCAGGAAGCTTTACAGAGTATTGCTACAGATCCCGGACTGTATCAGATGCTTCCAAGATTCAGTACATTTATCTCTGAGGGAGTGAGCATCTTTTTCAACTTTTTCTTATATTTTGAAACATTACTTACCTGATTACCTCATTTAAAATACTTAAGCATATCTCCGCTCAAAGCACTGACTTTATGCTCCTCTGAAAGGTTCGTGTGAATGTGGTGCAAAACAACTTGGCTCTGCTGATTTATCTAATGCGGATGGTCAAAGCGCTAATGGACAACCCCACCCTGTATCTGGAGAAATATGTGAGTGAAAAAAAATATATATATATATATATTTATGTTTTTGAATGATATAACAAATACTTTTTATTTGATATTTTCTTTTCTGTTTTTATTTGTAGCTGCATGAGCTCATCCCAGCTGTGGTGACGTGTATTGTGAGTAAGCAGCTGTGTTTGAGACCAGACGTTGACAACCACTGGGCTTTACGGGACTTTGCTGCTCGCCTCATGGCACAAAGCTGCAAAACCTTTAGTACTACGACAAACAACATCCAGTCCCGTATTACCAAGACTTTTACTAAGGTGGGTTTCTGTTGTGTATTTTTTGTTTGCAGAATGGAGGCATAAACTTCTTATTCGAAATAACCCACATAAATCTGTAGGCAGCAACCAGGCCAGTATATGTCATGTCTGGTCATGGTGTAGATAAATGTTACCCTCCTCCTTGAGTCTATATATAGGAGTACTGTTTTTGTTTTCTCATACTAAACCTGACATGTTTTCTCAGAGTTGGTTGGATGACAAAACCCAGTGGACGACACGTTACGGCTGCATCGCTGGACTTGCTGAACTGGGACCTGATGTGAGTGTGATTCTGTTTTCTTGGTGGTTTCTCGTTCTCTCTGTGGCATCGGCACCAACCTCCTACTTTTGTCCTCTGTAGGTGATCAAGACATTGATCCTTCCTCGGCTTTCTGTAGAGGGTGCTCGCATCAAAGCAGTGATGGAAGGACAGGTGGTCTCCAACATTGATAAAATAGGAGCTGACCATGTTCAAAGCCTCTTACTGGTAAGAAAGCAAGATCTATGATGGTAATGCATTGTTTCTGAATTTGTAGCAGACTTATGTTTTCATATATTCAAAATGTGGTTGTGTTTTGTTGCCTTTTCAAAGAAACACTGTGCCAGTGTTATTGCCAAGATAAGACCTCAGCCTGACAACGTGGAGCAGTATCGGACAGACTACGGTTACCTCGGGCCCATGCTTTGTTCCCATGTAGTGAAGGCCAGGACCCAAGCAGCGCTGCAAGCTCAGCAGGTCAACAGAACCACATTAACAATCACACAGGTACATTTAATGTTATGTTGAAGTTCAATCAAATGTGGAAAAGCTTAAGGAAATTTTTGGTAAAATAACAGAAAACATGCCATTAAAATAAAGATATGTGATGTCATTTAGGTGTCACATTTACCAGCCAGAGTTAATGTGAAGCATTGCAGAATACCATGTGAACTTAAACTAGCCAACAGCAGCTGTTCATTATTAAACGATGACTTTTCGTTACAGCCTCGTCCCACTCTGTCAGTCTCACAAAGTGGGATAAGTGGATCGACGGGGCCTCGCACTCCCAGCATCATTAAGGTTCCAAGCTCTCTCACCCTGATGTCGCCTCGACCAGGGACCCCGTCACAGCCATCTCCCCCGGCAACTAAGTACATCGTCATGGCAACCAGTGCAGGAGCTGCCTCAACTCAACAGGTACTTTTTTTTTTTTTTTTTTCAGTTTTACTTCCTACCTGCTTATATTGAAAAGGTAATATGATGAAAATATAAAACCATTTAATATACTTGACCTTTATATTGCCGTCATGATAAAGCGGCTATAACAATGTAATATGCAATGCATAATGAGGAATTACAAATATTTCATGTATTACAATATGAAAAAAACAACAAAAATAAGACTCATTTTCCTAATTTTCATTAACATAGTGAAACAATGTCTTTCATCTTTTTACATGTAATTACATCCTTTGAACTTCAGCATAAGAAAAATAGAACATCATTTGTCATGACCACTCAGTAGTGAAGATGAAGAACTGTACAAAGGTCATCCTGCTGAAACAAACAAGACCATATATGTCTACTCCAGGATTGCTGTTCTGTAGCTCACATTCATCTCTCTGCACTTTAGAGAATAATGAGCCAAAAATAAATGCACTTTTAAGGATTAGATAAAGGGTCTTCTTCTTTCTTGTTATAACTAGGTTATGGTTATGTAAAGTGTTTAAATTTTGAATTGGATCACAGAATGTTTTTCCCAGTCTCAAAGACCTGCTACATTGAGGTCCCGCAGTTAGAGTTAGGTTTACCAGCAGGCAGAAAACGTGCTCCTCTCAGACCTGGTAGGTTGTACATGCAGTTATACCAACTGCTGAGGTAGTTAGGTTCATGTTAGATAGTCATAGATAGAAGAAATTTCCACTTGAACATGCCAAATTCACATGAGTGTTTTTTTTGTTGTTTTAAAAAAAAAAAAGCATGAATAGAAGAAGTATCCAACGCAGAGTTAAATTTCATCATAAAATAACAATTTCAATAAACATCACAGAGATCTATGAATAACACCATGTGAAAGCGCCGGGATGGGAAAGAAGACTACTGAAGGAGAAACCTTTGTTGTGGTCAAACTTGGACCTCACTGAGTTCACAAGGCTTTGCATTGATGATGTAATAAATAATGACATTCATATTTTTAAAATGTAACTGTAGAAATGTATTCAAATGATAATGCTGCAGCATGTTTGACTGTTTCACATGTTAAGGTCATTTAAAACCAGCCACAGGATGTTGTGTTTGCCATAATGCTCCCCAGGTTTATACATACATTTATACATGTTGCAGCAGTTGAACTGAGGTGGATTACATGTGCGTGCTACTATTTTTATACATATATATATATATATATATATATATATATATATATATATATATATGTGTGTGTGTGTGTGTGTGTATGTATATATATATATACTATATTGTACTGTATTTTTTTAATCACTCTATGTGAAACAAGTTGTTTCATAACTGATTTATGAAAAAAAAAAAGAAAAGGTCTCAGTTTTTTGCTTGACATTTAAAAGCTGTGTAACTTAAAGTTATATTCAGACCAAATCGGGCAGTGTGGCATTCATTCGAAGGGTCGAGCGGAGGTGTGTGGGGGTGTGAGCGTATTTATTTGTGCTCTAGAACGTAACCACTGTGAAACAATCAGAAACAGCAAAGTCTACTTTATTTATAACATTATCAAACTAAGAGAAATGTCCCCCTCTCGTCCTAGTGACATCTTTGTACTTCTTCATGGCAGAGTTTACAACTCTGATCAGTCTGACCTCTAGCTGTGATTGGCCACCGCAGCCTTCAGCCGCAGTGACGTCAGGTTGTGTTTTTCCAAAAGTTGACTCTGGCTCAACTTCCGGGCAGCAGTCCACTGCGGCACCGCAGCGGCAAAAACAGCCGCAGCCAAAACACACTACCCCCATTCAAATGAATGAGAGCACTTGCGTTTTCGCTGCACCGCCTGATTTGGTCTGAATACAGCCTTACTGAGACTTCACAGTTTTCAAATTTAAATCGATGGTACTCACACACTTCTTTAAAAAAAAAAAAAAATCACAACCCCTCAGTATGCCAGTATGAATTTACATCTGTCTTTTTCTGTTTCCTTCAGGTTATCACCATCAGCTCTTCCCAGTCTGCCTCACCAGTCACTAGCACTGTTCCCAGCGCCACTTCAACCTTGCAGCCCCTGGTAAAACTAGAGTCTGGCAGTGGTCCTGCACTGACAGGATCGCGACCTATGCAGAAGTACATAGTGGTATCTCTGCCTTCGTCTGCCTCTTCCTCTTTGGAGAGTAAGAGCTCTGTACTTCCAACCTCAATTTCCTCAACTCCTCTAGAAGCAGGAATGAAGCTAGACCGGTCCGAGTCTCCCGGAGCGAGCACACAGTCGCCACACTGAGACTTATAGGTAGTGGAGATTTTTATCATGTTGGTGCGGCTGAACACACAAGGAGGTTTGTTTGGGTTGAACTTAAAGGGGTAAACTCTGGAATGGTATGAGGGAGGATATCTGAACCCTTGACTGATGAAGAGCAAATGTGACCAGAAATTGTAAATATGTTAATGCCCTATGAAAATTGAGGTCAATCTGTGACATCTGTAATGTTTCAGCTTATATTCTAATTGATTTCATGTTCTTTTTTTACTCTAAAATAAATCAGATTTTGTATTAATTCCTTCATCTGGATGTGTGTCTATATATTTATACATATATCAGTGTGTATATACATATATACACCGATCAGCCTAAAGATTAAAACCACTGACAGGTGAAGTTAATAGCATTGATTATCCTGCTCTTCTCTGAGTGACTTTGACAAGGGCCAAATTGTGATGGCTAGATGACTGGATCAGAGTATCTCCAAAATGGCAGGTTTTCCTAGTATGCAGTGGTCAGTACCTACAAAAGGTGGTCCAAAGAAGGACAACCAGTTAACCTGCAACAAGCTCATTGGCGCCCAAGGCTCACTGATGCATGTGGGAAGCTAAGGCTAGCCTGTCAGGTTCAATCCCCCAGAAGAGCTACTGTAGCACAAATTGCCGAAAAAGTTAATGCTGGCGATGACAGACAGGTGTCATAACACACAGTGCAGCACAGCTTGCTGCGTATGGGTCATGGCATTCCTGTGGCTGTTACTTTGAGATGTACAACCTACCAAAACATTGTTGCTGACTAGGTACACCCCTTCATGGCAACAGTATTCCCTGATGGCAGTGGCCTCTTTCAGCAGGTTAATGCTCCCTGCCACACTGCAAAAGTTAAAGAATAGTTTGAGGGACACGACAAAGAGTTCAAGGTGTTGCCTTAGCCTCCAAATTCCCCAGATCTTAATTCCATCAAGCATCTGTGGGATGTGCTAGAAAAACAAGTCTGATCCATGGAGGCACCACTTCGCAACAGGACTTAAAGGATCTGCTGCTAACGTCTTGGTGCCAGATACCAGAGGACACCTTCAAAAGTCTTTTGGAGTCCATGCACGACGCACCAGAGCTGTTACATAATATAAGGCAGGTGGTTTTAATGTTATGGCTGATTGGTATACATATTACGCATTTTCATTTATTTTTACATAGGCATTCACACAAGAGTGGCAATGCAATGCAATCCACATCAGTGTGTAGTCAGTGTAGCAAATAACATGGATGTGTGATGTTGGCAGATAAAGGAACCATCCTGCTCAAGTTTGATTATTACGCTACATGAGAGCATTGATATAATATGTTGTTAAAATTGGTCATTTCAGAGCTCCTTTCCTACATACTCAAACTACTTTTAATATTTTCAGAGGAAATTTGAATAGATATTTCAAAACTTGGATCAACAATTGTCAACTGCAAATTACTTTTATGTGGAAGACATTATCACATTTTCTGGAGATATTTTTAAGATAACATAAATTGCTCAAACAAAACATTTACCACTGCATTATCTGCAACTGTCTCGTGTAAACCTCATCAGTGGTGTAAAAGCCAACACAGAGAATGTATATATTATAGAAATATTAACATTAAAACATGAATGTTTGAGTAGCATTTCACTGGTGGAGCTATACATTATATATCGTTGGGTAGTTAAATCTATAATGCATCCTATTTATTTAAGCTGATTGTTTTATATGTAAAATTATGAAAAGAAACTACTATTTGTAACTATCGGTCAGATAAATGTAGTCTAAAGAGTACGATATATCCCGCTGAAATGTACAGGAGCGGCAGTATAAAAAAGCATAAAATGTAAATACTCGAGTACCTCAAAGTCGTACTTCAGTGAAGTACTTGAGTACATTTACTAAGTTATCCTTCCACTGCTTCCTGTTAGTCGTGTGTTAATTGATTTACGTTTTATTTGGAAGGCAGAATTGCTACACCGGAAGCCTTTTTTCCTAGGATGGCGAGGCCATCACCGCCCTACTCTACCTCTGATTGGCTAGTCCTCATTGTCTTCGTTGTTTGGGTTGGTTAGGTTTAGGCAAAAATCTCAGGGTAAGCCAATCAGAGGCAGAAAAGGGCGGGTCATGACTTAGCCATACTAGGAAAAAATATATGGGCACAGATTTGTAGTACTTTGCCCCCAGTGTCAGGGTAGTGTGGTGGGCTGACTCTGGTAGACGAAGTAAAAGTTCAAACCCTGCTGCTGTTGCTTCTGCAGACATGAATTTCAAAGTACGCGCTGCAGCAGCAGAAGACTGCAAAGACATATCGAGAATGATAATGGTGAGTGAGTTGTAATCATGGTGAGGTCTTGTAGCGGAGTGAAGCTAACATTAGCTCCTCAAAAATTGCACCACAAGGAAAACTGTATCTACGGAAGCCGAGAACAGCCGTGCTTGCAATTATTTTAACGCCGTTATCTTGAGATCACGAGTTAATTATTTCATTATCTCGAGATGACGAGATACTCAACTCGTTATCGCAAGAAAACAAACGGCCGTTTCCTCCTATTATCATCTTTATCTTGTTTATCATGTTTATCAGAGATCAGGAGTGCTATGCCAGCATTAATGATGGGAGAAACCAACAGGGAACCATATGAACCAGTTATGTTGACATTGTTCACTGTTTCTAAGCAACAATCAAAATGGCGGCATCTGCTGGGCAACTCTTACATTGCTTTTATATGTATGGATTCAGGGCAAGACGTCATGAAACAGGCGAAATATATGTAAACTTACCGCTGTCATCATATCTTATTTAATAAAGGTTATTTACCAAAAACTGTCTCAGATCATGGATGTACAAATATACATGGAGATAATTAGTTATTTGTTAATAAGGCTAATAGTAACCGCTTAATACTTTTGTAAACTCTAATGAATTAGGGATGAATCATGACAGTGATCTTGAAGGCTGAAATCAGGTGTGATAAAAGAACCAGACACTAATTTTTGAGTTGTCCATAACTAACCCGTGATCTCGAGAAGACAAATGTCATAATCTCAAGAAATAGGCCTTTTGTTTTCTCGAGATGAATTAACCCGTTATCATGAGAAAATTATGTTATTTCGAGATCTTGAGATAATGGTGTTTTTAAAAAGTAATCGCAAGCACGGTCGTTCTCGGCTTCCGTATGTA
The DNA here is from genome assembly GCF_914725855.1 of Thunnus albacares. Classification (NCBI taxonomy): domain Eukaryota; kingdom Metazoa; phylum Chordata; class Actinopteri; order Scombriformes; family Scombridae; genus Thunnus; species Thunnus albacares. The sequence goes on along the minus strand of NC_058118.1, from coordinate 11,116,208 downwards.
ACACCTGTCATGTTTCAATTAATTAATACATGCCCTTTGGTGTATGTGTCAAATGAAAGATAACGGCATCACCTTATAAAATCGTTTTTTTTTAGGAGTTGGCTGTTTATGAAAAAATGCCCGACCAAGTGAAGATATCCCATGAAGGTAATTTTGATACATGTGTAGCATTGAGGGGAAAACAGAAAAACTGGATTTGTAAAAAAAAAAAAAAAATACAGAGAAATCTTCCTCCAAACTGAAACACTGTTATTATTGTATTAGTATATAGTGTATGACTGTTTTATGACTTTGTTTTAGTGACACTTTAAAAAATGAAAACAACATTAATAAACCTTTATCACAGAGGATGTTTTAGCAGGAAAAGCCTAGGGGAAACTTTAACATTAATGATGTCAGAGGAGAGGTTCCCAGGAAGCTTTTACGCTGAGCTCACATGTGCAGAAACCAAAGGGATGACGCCATTATCAGTGTTATTGATGACACCTGCATCCTTCCTACTGTGACATGTCAATGTCTACTGTGAAAAAGATTTATAGTACCATCATTGAAGTCCATATAAGTGGTGTGTAACCATGTCCAGATAGTATAATTTGCAGAGTGAGATTAGATATTATAGAGTCAGCAGTGCAGCACTGGTGTGGGTAATAATAAATGGAGTGTGCTAATGAGTAACAGTAATGAGATTACAGTCACTTTGATAAGCAGCAGCATACGTGAGTCCAGCTTTGGTGAATCCTCAGTAGGACAGGATCAGATCGCTTGGAGAAAAGATTCAACTTTAGGGTTAGTTGCAGTTCTTCCTGCTCTTTACATTATCACTTGTCATTCAAGTTGAGCTACTGTATGAATGAGCAGTACAATACAATCAGTCCCTCTTATAACTGTATCATCCTGCTGCCCCTGTTGGCAGAAAAACACTTACTGAAGGGATCCAAACCTGTATTTAGTTCAGAGTTATTATACTACTCTGACTATCTCCATCCATCTGAATATCTGCATGGAGTGAGTGAAGAGAGGGAGGCAGGCACAATTATCTCTGACCATCTGTTACTTTTTGTTCCTTTGTTGATTTGAATTCTCAGATGCTTTTCCTGTCATTGTTCTAAGATGTAGATTTAGACATAACAGGGGTGGAGCTTTGCTGTCAGAGTGCCTAGACTTTGTGATGACGTTCCTCAGGAGATCTGAGCAATGAAAAGTTTTGTCCTTTAAATTGCTTATAGAAATCCATGTTTTTAAATTTGTCAAGTCTTTTTTTTCACCATGTTAAAACAGCTTTCCAGTTTTTCAGAGTTCATTATTATTCAGTTCATCTTCTTCATCTTTCTTCTTAATTTAGTTTGATTTTAAGTTTATTATTATTAAGTTCATCTCATTCATTTCTTGCTTCACAGCCAGCCCAGTGTAAATTAGTTGAGCACTGTGTGTCTCTCTAGAAAGTAGGGGTGAACATAAATACTAGTATAATTGTGATGTGTACATGTAATACATTTAATGATACCTTCCTTGTTGAGTTTTCAACCACTGGTGGCAAATTGTTTCTCGCGTTCTACAAGCATGTTCGTGTGTGAGCCAAACACTACGAGCACAAGCTTGACGTGACAGACTGTTCTGCTGAAGATAATTCATATCAACAGCTCGTGGTGGTATAATACACCACAGAGTAGCAATGTGCTAATATATGAGAAATGGCAAGAAAGAAGAGAATGTGCAAATGTATGATGAGGTAGGGAAAGCATTCAACATGTTTATGAATTTGATTGTATTGTATTTATTGGGACCATGTACAGTGTTAAACATAAATGTTGATATTTGATGTACTGCACTAGATTTAGCTTAAAGCTAATTTTCATCTGCAGTCTCTTACAATTAAAACATATAACAAACAGTACAAAGCAAAAAACACACAGGACACACGAGCTACACACAATCGCACATCACATACACTTACAATGTCAACTAGAAATTAATTATGTAAGCTTGTCAAATGAAAAGCAAGATTATTTGTGTTCATGAGAAGACCATGAGATGAAATTTAGATTCAGTGTTTACAGAGCTCAGTTATTTTTCAGCAGATTCTTTAATTTGGTTTTGAACATACTGATTGAACTGCAGCTCTTCATATCATCAGGTAGGATGTTCCACTGAGTTGTGGCTTTCACAGAGAAAGCTGACTGCCCAAATGCAGTGTGACGAAATGGTCTGGTACAATCTTGTATAGAGGATATTCTGGAGGATCTAATAGAATTTACTGAGCGAGTGTACACAAAGTCACATAGTGGAGGAGGGGCCAAACCATTTAAAATTTTATAAACTAGGCACAAATTTGAGAATAATCTAAAATAAGTTAAGAACTTAGTCGGGATAAAACCCACAGATTTAGATGTAAATCTTTGAGATGTACAGTAGAAAGATGTGATTCACAGTAGTGATATAATTTCTTTACAGCCTGTTGTTTGCCTTAATGGACTATTGTGTGGCAGTGTCATCATGTGCCTGAATCTCAGCTGATATTGTTAATATAAGAGCCAAGTTGTAAAAAAAAATTGAATCCTCAATTGTTTCCAGTATTGATATTTTTGATGTGTCTAGTCACTTGCTGGCAACGGTCACACAAATACTAGTATTACCTCTAATAGGAAGATGAAATGTTCCTTTGTTGGTTAATGATCTCTTTTGTTTTACTGTAGAACTGGAACGTGACGGTTTCTGCCAGAATCCCTTCTTTGAATGTCTCGTGGCAGAAGTACCTGAGGAGCATAAGTCTAAAGAAGGTGAAGTGTTGATCAAGGCCTGCCTTGTCAGCCAGCTTTGAACTTGTCGGCATGTTACACAGATAATAAAGGGTCTGCGTCCTTGCTGTTTAGATATGCTCATGTAGTACCCAACAAATCATGATGGCTACTCAAGTGCAGCCTCATAAATCAACAGTGCAGGTGCTATTCTGTTCCTTTTCACAGCTGAAACTGACAATTTTTTAATTGTTCTTGATTGTCTTTTTGAATTATGTCCATGTAGGATTCACAATTGTGGGATACGCCCTTTACTTTTACACTTACAGCACATGGAAGGGGCGGACAGTATATTTGGAGGACTTGTATGTGATGCCAGAATTCAGAGGTAAAATGTGTGCTGCCATGTTACCAACAAATCTTGTAATGTAAAATTGGTTTTATGTAATTTCTTACTTGTGTGTTGTTTCCAAATTATACATTCTTTATATTTACTACACTCTTAATATTGTTATATTTATTCTTTTACAAATGAATTAAGTAGGTTTTATAAAGTAAATACTTTCAACCTAATGTTTTTTTATTTATTCCCTCAACAGGAAATGGCATCGGCAAGGGTTTATTGAGCACAGTTGCTAAGGTAAGAATGTATTTGTTGACCACTAAAGCAGTTTTCCAGGAAAATAGGATTTTTAACAGTTGTTTTATAATTGCTCTCGCGGTGAAAAGTTTGTTTTTTAAAATTTTGATTGCTGTAAGTAATGTCCTGTGTGAGGAAGCGTTAACAGAGCATGATTGACTAAGGGACTGTCTTGTTCGCTCAGGTGGGGAAAGAGAAGCAGTGCGTGCGGCTGCAGTTGTCCGTGTTGAACTGGAATACTCCCTCTCGAGACTTCTATGCTGCTAAAGGAGCTCAAGACCTCACTGAGAGCGAAGGCTGGCACTTTATACGTTTTGACGGACAAAACCTTGACAATTTAGCAAATGACGCTCCGAAAAATTAGTTTGACATGGAAAAGATGTACCTTGTTGTGAAAAAATGTGGCTGGATTGTTTTCCTTTTGTTTTCTGCCATAAACATTCATCTTTTATAAGACAATGCCAAAAGAAGCTTCACTCTGCCTGGTTCCTCTTTAGTCTCTCTCTTGAGTCTCCTGGTTTAACAAAATTAGATCTTATTCAAAAGCCCTTTATGTTTACTTATGTAGAACGGAATATCAAATTCTGTTTCCTCATAACTTACATATATTACATACATAAATTATATGAAATATGATTTAAATTCTCTAATTTAAGTACCTTTGACCCTTTGTTTGATTATCCTGCTGAAAGAGGCCACTGCCAACAGGGAATACCGTTACCATGAAGGGGTGTACCTACTTACGTTGGTGGTACATGTCAATGTAACATCCACATGAATACCAGGACCCAAGGTTTCCTAGCAGAACATTGTTCAGAGCATCACACTGCCTCCGCTGGATTGCCTTCTTCCCATAGTGCATCCTGGTGCCATCTCTTCCCCAGGTAAAAGACGCATATGCGCCAAGCCGTCAACATGATGTAGAAGAGAAGATGATTCATCAGACCACACCACTTTCTTCCATTGCTCTATGGTTTAGTTCTGACACTCACATGCCCATTGTAGGTGCTTTCGGCGGTGGACAGTGGTCAGCATGGGTACTCTGACCAGTCTGCGGCTACGCAGCAAGCTGTGATGAACTGTGTGTTATGACACCTGTCTATCATAGCCAGCATTAACTTTTTCAACAATTTGTGCTACAATAGCTCTTCTGAGGGATCGCACTTGACGGGCTAGCCTTAGCTCCTCATGCATATCAGTGAATCTTGGGCACCCATGATCGGTTCACCAGTTGTGCTTCCTTGGACCACATTTGGTAGCTACTGACCACTGCATACCAAGAAGAAACTACAAGACCTGCCATTTTGGAGATGCTCTGACCTAGTGATCAAAATTTGGCCCTTGTCAAAGTCACTCAGTTTCTTACGCTTGCCCATTTTTCCTGCCTCCAACGCATCAACTTCAAGAACTGGCAGTTCACTTGCTGCCTGATATATCCCACCACTTGACAGGTGCCATTTTATCCAGATAATCAATATTATTCACTTCGCTTGTTAGCGGTTTTAATGTTGTGGCTAATTGGTGTGGTTGTGCTTTATCACATTTGAGTGAAAGAGTGCAAGTTGAACTGTTGTTGCATATTTTAATGGTTCCTAAAAAATGTTTGCATCTTGTATATCAACATTGTGAATATAAAAAGAAAAAAAAGATCTCTTCATCTCTCTCTTAATCAGGAAGTTAGACCAAACCAAATCATCTCTGGATGATCTGTAGATGCTCAGCAAAGAGCTTGTTTCGAATCCGTAGAGAGTAAAAGCAATCCCAGATGTGACACCACATCTTTCCAGCAGATGGCATATTCAACCAGTTTTTTTTTTCTTGGCTAGTTCTTAGTGATCCGTACACTGATGCCTAAAATTTACATTTAAAAAAAGCGTGGTAGATTTGTTATTCCGGATCTACATGTGTAGTAGTGGACCTAATCAAAGATTGGAGCAAAGGCAGGATTTTGTAGCAACCTTGAGATCAATTATGGATTTATGACAAATAGGATATCTTTATTATCTAAAATAGTGAAAATCATTATCCCTCATTAACATTCATCCATCAACATCCAGATTTTTGTGGAATCACTCACTGAAAATGATATTTATTTGTGTATAAAACATACTAAAAACTACAGGAACATATGTAAAATCACAGATTAGAAAACTATTTGACATATCACTTGAAATATGCACATTTGCCAAAAAAAAATGCACAAAACCTAAAGGCTATGTTTCCATTTCTTTCAACCTTGTTACTCAAGTGTTCTGGTTCTGAGGTGGGAGTAAAGTCCCAGGCTGAGACCTCTGGTGTACTGTGATTATAAATTGGTTACAGTTGCATGTTAAAATGACTCTTTATGACTTTTGTACAGTCCAAGTTACAGAGTCAGATATTAGATACCTCTACTTGAGAGCTTTATTCTCTCTAACATTAGCCGGATCATTTATCAAGATTGCGCAGATTTCTCTTGGAAATTGCCGTCTAATAGGATGATTATTCACCACAGTTGACAGCAATATTCTGCATTGTATTTTGTGGAAAGGGGTGCAAACCTCATCTTTCTTTACCAGAGAACCTGAGGCAAGTTCAAGGATGCAAGGTAGATTTAAGGTACAACAAAAGATTATAACACTCTACATACTCACTCTAAATGCATATGCTTGAACACAAACAATTAATTGTAAAACAGTTTAAGATGATCTGATGATTAAATAAATCTGACTTACTATATATGTGTTCCTAGTCAGAGTAAAAAAGTCAGATAAGTTTTTATCTTAAACATTAAAAAATTATACTGTTGTCAAAGTCGTACACCCCCAGAGATCAGAAGACCAGATGCAATTTTCATAACTTTCTTGCAACCTTTTTCTTAAGATCAAGTAATCCTTTGCTATCAATAGGATATAAGCAAGGAAAAGTAAGTAGTGTGAAAACTTGGTTAATGAAAGATATTTCTAGTTTATTGTGATAGAAATGGTCCTGTACTGGGATTCCCTTCACATGCTGGACATGTTACATGTCAATATGTATTTTGTAATCTTGTACTCATTATGTTGCAATTTCTCTTAGTAAGCCCACAGCAAGTTACTGAGGTATATATATACGCTGGAATATTGAAGCAGTTTTCACATACATTTCATATACAGCAAATATGTGGCACTAAAAGGTTTAGATAAAGCCGGTAAATCCCCCAAGTCAAATCATGGTTACTTCTGTACAGTGATCATGAGTATGCATTTTCCATTGTAAATACTGCCCTCTCATAGAGCGTTTAGAATAATAAACTGTTTCTTCATTAAACACATAATCCAGCCATTGAATTGACTTTTACCCCATCGGTTTTCCTTCCTTCATAATGACCTTTCAGACATATGCATTTCTTCCATAGTTGCTTGGGACAGACTGAGACATTTCCACAGTTGACAGCACATGTCCTCTGGAAGAGGGCTGATATGGATACGGTCTAAAACACAAAAGAATGCTGCAGTTAGTAAGATATGTGCCAATTCTACTATACCCAGTGAATTAATTAAGATATTCAATAACAGATACTCACATTTTCTCATTGGGTGTTTTGATTTTGCAAGCACATATCAGGCATGAACCACCACAAATGGCAAGTGTGGCTGAAGACCAACCGATATACAAGCCCTCTCCGATTTCATATCTGTGATACAATAATATTTAACATGTATCTTATTCTATGTATTATTATTTAGTTCATGGTAAACAATAACATCACTTTGTGCCATTCAGCTATTGTTCAGCTTCTCTAAAGTCAATGAAGTATGGATGCAGTTTGTATTTACTTACTTTGTCCCTGGATAAAACTGGTCAAAGAACTCCTGTGTGATGTTGGCTGCATACCAAGACACAGCAATCATGGTGCACATCCCTACAAAGCACAGACACTTGTTTACTTTTGACAAGAGGAATGTTGGTATAAATGCAAACAACGCACACATTTAAAAAATACATAATGTTGAAACCTGGAGTTTTTAGATTGTAAAGTGATAGCGATGTAAGATGTAAAACTGAATCTGAAACTGATCAAAGGAGCAATTTCTCCTTTAAAATCAACTCTCCTCTATAAGTTATCTTAATAGAATACCATTACTATGTAAATAAAATAAAAATAAAATGTAATATAATTTAAAAGCCTCTCAAATTTGATTACAATTATTACACCCCTCGCTTAGTATTGGTCTTGACAACAACAATTAAATGGCTCATATTTCTTTGTGAATTTGTGTGAATTTCAGGACCTTTTACGGTCAGAGTGTTGTTTTCAGCTGTTTGGCTCTAGAGATGGCAATGCCAAACTGTTACAGATATTCATGGCCCCAGAGAGTGAAGCCCATGTTTCTTTGATGATTCTCCGACCTTTCACCAGCAGATCAAGTTTTTTTTACTTATTCAGTGAAATATCTTTACTTCTACTTGATTGTCATTCATGGTTCCCAGAGGATGAATCTCTCTAACTTTGGGGATCCCCTGAAATTTCCTGCAGCACTACCAGCAGGATGACATTTTGGGTTCAGAGTGAAATTCGAATTGCAATGAAATTTGGTACAGATATATGGTGATGTCCTGACACCACCATAAGGTACACATGTTTTCTTTTTATTGGGATATCTTGAAAACGATTAGTTGAATTGCCATTACATTTCTTACAGATGCCCTTAGATCATGAATTGATTTTGATCCCTTGACCTTTCGTCTAGCGTCATCATCAGGTCAAAATTTCAGTTGGTATACTTTGGTTTATGATGACATACCTGCAAAATTAATGAAATTCCCATTAACCTCAGTTATACTATGTGTTTATTGCAAATTAGCAAGAGTTAGTATGCTAACACGCTAAACTAAGATGGTCAACATAGTAAACATTACTTATTTTCATTATTTATTTGTGGACATACAGGTCCATGATATTCCTTGTCTCCTTTCACTGCATCACTTTTTGTAATATATGTTGTGTGACCTATTTTAACAATTCATAGACCTTTGATAATATCAGGCTTTAGTGCTTGAGCAGGCTTGTTAGATTAGGGATAACCTTTTGAACTGGCGACCCATTTTCTGATAGCTTGTCTTCTGCACACAGAGATTGGAGTATCAGACATGTTTACCTCTCCAGGTATTGTGGGTTAAGATGAGGCTTGTTTCTTTTTCTTAAATCAATTTCTCATGAATACCATGTTTCACAATACTTGCAGAGACTGTTTTTCTATTGTTGTAAACTAGCGTCCCGAAACTGGACGATTTCAAGTCATTTCAAAGCGCAGGAGCCTTTCTTCATTACACACCAGAAATATGAAACTTCTGACCAAACATTTTCTCATGCTTGTTTTGTTACATTGCCATTCTGTTGTCTTTACCCTGTAGTAAAAAGAACACTCCTCCAATTGCAGCAATCCTCCCCTTCAGGACGTAGTTTTCTCCTCCTATTTTAGAGCACTGCATTCCTGCAAGAGTAGCCACGAGCCCAAATGTCCCAAACACAATGGCAGCGATCATCAGTGCTCGGGAGGCCTGTATGTATCCTGTTCACAAACATAAAAAATACAATGATGTATTTATTTACAATATGTTCCATACATAGACACAAGAATGTATTTACAATTTAAAAAATTAACAAATCAAATGCATAATTGGATTAGTAATTGTAATGTTGATGCTGATGCTGCAAGCATCATATTTTTCCTATTGCATTAAAAATATGTGCTTTAGCTACCGAGATGACATTCATTGTTGCATCAGTAGCATAACTATGTTGTTGCGATGTGGGTGTGAACCTGCTAGAGGCTCACTAGTATTGTTGCTGGCTCTGTAATCAAAGGCAGAGTCCTATAGCAAACTCTATTTACAAGGATAAAAGGCAAACTCTGTGCAAAACACAACTTCAGCCACAATTCTAGACCAATAATATTTACTTGAACGTATCCAATCATCCAGCATTCTCCAAGAGATAAACCATAGTCACAGTTGTATATACCTCTGTAGTTTCAGTGAAAGGATTCTCACCTGCCTCAGGTTTGATTCCCGACCAATTCATCAACCTTTTCAATCAAAAATTTTATGAAACATAAATATATGTACTATGTTGGAGCTAGAGAGTATATTTCTGCCTGTGATGAGATGGGGGTGTGGCAAAAAATTTAGCTCAGAACTAGGGTGGGTATCCAACCTTGATACTTTCTTAGTACCAAACAAAATGAGAATAGTAGTAGAAAGGTCTGATACATTATTTTGGCTGACACCAAGAAAGCATTCAGAGTTTGCATTTGCCTTACAGCACAGGTTGTTCTGCCAAAGTAGGTAACAGGTTCAAACAAATACAGTTGGACATTAATATCAGTTCTTAGAAATCGGTTTAAAGTTGATATTACTTTATGAGTGTCAGTTGATCTGAGTTCACTGCGGTTGTGCTTGCTTATCCTCTCTCATCTTATATTACCCCTGTTTACTACAGATTGCAGAGTTTACTACAGAGTACAATAGAATGCTCCTGATAGGTTTTTAAAGGTACACCAAGATCACATCTAGACCAAGTGGACATGGAGGAAAACAATGGCAAAGACGAATTTCTCAATTGTCGGGTTGGATCCAGTGGTATAAGATTCAGCTTAATTCAGTGTAAATCTCCAGGTCAAACTTTTTTTATTGTATATAACATTATCACCCCTATGCACCTTGAGGATGAACTTTAAGCTTTTTTCTTTTTTTGTAAAATGCTCTGTTACTACAAAACTTATTTTCCCTACACCATCTCTATACTAAGCTGCTTGAAGAGTAAAGTTTTTTTGTTTGTTATATCACTTCTTCAAAATCCAGTTCCTTGAGTGGGTGGATTTGGATTTGAGCCTGATAAGTAGTCATCAATACTTATAAAACAGTTACTGTGTTGGCCACATACCATTAAGTGCAAGCAAAGATGGAAAATCCCGGCAGTTGTGAACTCCTGTAGAGTCAGTTGCACAGGACATCCATAGGTTTTCATAGATGGTTGATGTGGTGATAACGTTACCATCCACTGTAGAGACTTTCCAGTATCGATTTGGAAGGGCAACCCCAACCATCAGCCAGCCAAGAAAGCCCAGGAAGAAGGCAAAAGCTTCCACTATCGCGTTCATATTTCCTTGTTTTATGTGTCCAATCCGTGTAGTGTTATCCAGAGAGAGGAACACTTAAGACAAACGTTGACTCTCAAGCTATCTTCCTGCACAAACGTGTGGATTTGTTTGGCCCCACAGACTCACTGTGCTAGACCAATTCTCGGCAAACCCTGAGCTAAGATGCTCCAGAAAACTAGAGATCAATGATTAATTCCAAATAGTCAACTTATGAGTTTCCCTATTATTCTCAACTCTATTGAACCTTTTCAAAGACTCCAAATGTTTACCCAACTTAAAGGACAACAGAGAGGTGAAGTCCAACCTTCCAACCTGCTTACAAACGTCTATAGACTTAAAGCTATTTGTCACCTTATGATGTTTGCTTTGAACACTGTATCAATAATATCAAACCATTATTGATGGGATTCAAGTCACGTTTTGGCTCCTCAGTTCACCCTCTGTCCAAGGGATGATGGGAATGTGTGTGGTACTTAGGGGTGAGGGTGCATCACCACATACCGACCCCCAGATGACCAGGTTTGCTGCCCCACAGATAAACCTATTTGCTTGTTTGATAGCTGAGCCCAAAAAAACTGTCTTCATTTATTTTAACTAATTTAGCATTGTTGGTTATCAGGCCTTTATCATGACGAAGAAACCACCATTTTACTTGAAATTTGACTCTGTTCTAAAAGGTGTAGACCTAAACACATTTTTAAAGACAGTTTTTAATGATGGTGCTGGATTACATTATATTTTTAGGTGTAACCCACACTTAAAAATGAAGCACCACTTCATAACAACTAAGAACAGATTGACTTAAGTGCTTATTAACTGCTTCTCAAATACAGCATGTGATTACCACAGGTAGATTTAGGGTTAATCGAAGTCCACCATCATGGCATTAAATGCAATGGATACAATAAAAAATCAGTGGAAAAATAAGCACCTAAACAGTATACTGATAATCTTATAGCCCTATGATAATGTTTGTGAAGCTTAATGTAATGTAATGTAATTCAGCACGCCAGTACTATATACAGTGTGTCTTTGCAAATATCCATAAAGTGGATTTACCTTTTCTGACATAACCTCAACAAAAATAAACTTTTCAAGCTTCACAAACTTTACAGAGCCTCAATCAATCAGAATATAAAGCTGCATTTCACTCAGTATGAAGTTACAGGTTAGAAAATGCATACTCAGCTATTACATACAGCTAAATCATTAGAGAAAAACTGAAAGTACAAATGATAATGTGAAAAATATTAAAAGAAGCCCAAGCAGTTTCTTATTAATCACTAATAACTATCACCTTTTTTAACAGCAGGTATTGATTTAATTACTTTTCTAAGATCCTGAAAAGTATAGGTTGATCACAAATAGATTATTAGACAATAATAACTTCTACTTTTACTTACCTGGGAGAGCAAAAAGGGATGGAAAGTCACGGCAGTTATAGATCCCTGTTGAATCACTTGCACAAGACATCCAGAGATTCTCATAGATTGTGGAGGTTGTAATTACGCTGCCATCTGTGGTGGATTCTTTCCAATACTGATCTTGTAGTGATATGAAAATCAATATCCAGCCTCCAAAACCAAGGAAAAGTGCTATAACCTCAAGGATCTCTTTCATCTTGAAAGTAATTTTCTATTAATAATTAGCAAAACGAATAGATATTGCCTCTGTGAGGAGCTCTATTCGCAACTTCTGTATCTGACATACATTTTGGGAGTGTGAGAACTGCCTCAGGTTTTTTTTTCTCATGCACTCAAACCTGGACTAATTTGAACATTGATTTGTTGGCTGTAGCTACATTATAAGTCTGCTATTCCCGCCCAAAATTGATGACATTTCATGTGCCTGGCACGTTACCATAGAAATGTAAGTATACAATGAGCATTTTTTTCCCTCTTCTGATTGGCAGAAACAGTTATCACAGCTTTAAACCCATTAACCAAAAATTTTTAAATGCACAGGGATCCTTTGGTACTGATTGCTTTGGGGACATTTTACAATTAATTGTTTTATTCAGTGGTAATGTTTTACAAAGCTTCACAAGTGCACTATGGTCATAATTGCAAAATGTGTTATAAAAATATGCATTACTAAATAACTTCATCAGAGAAAGGTTTATCCATGGTGTGAATAATTGGAAAACCTCTTCTGAAGTGATGTTCTTGTTGTAATCTAGGTTTACTCTGTATCATTCTTTTTTTTTGGTTGTTCACATCATTTTGTCTTCCTGCCTGTATTCCCTTTTGAGGAATTGGTAGCTTGTGATTTTAGGCAGGTCATTTCAAGTTCCATTAGCAAATACTTATGGGGAAATACTGAATAGAGGGCAGAGCAAACACTGAAAGCTGTGTAAAAAGCAGTTGGTGGGTGATTTATTGAAGGCAGAAAGTGTCTATATTAGCGTTGGTTAAGCATTAACGAGTCTGAAGCAGGACAAAAGATGCATTCAAATTCTTGCTCTTTGTAAATACATTTCTTATACTGGAGCGTATAGATTTAACAATGATGTCTGTTGTGTTGACATAGTACAGTGCTGTGCTATTCTAACATACCCTTATTATTTATCATTGTCTTTATACATTAAGCTACATATGGAGGTGTACATCAAACAGGATTTAGAAGTACTGATGTATATGCAGTACAATAATATATTCACTTTGTATTTACAGCTTCCCAATATTCTGGAGATATTGAAAGCAGAAACATTTATGAGAAACTTCAAACTCGCAGATACAGTCTGTATCTTATCAAAAGTGAATTCTCTACAGCCGACCATTAATCAGAAGCGCAGTTCAAAGTTCTGTCATATACTTGTACTGTATACAATATTGAACAGAGATTCAGGCTTTAACTCATAATCTTTTGTCTGTTAATATTTTATTTCCTTGCCCTTCCCTCAGTCAGCTGAAATATTTATTCAGTTGTGTCCGCATTGACCTCCTCGCTTAAAGGGAAAGTTCACTTAGAACAACCCTCAGAGGGTTTTTGATTTGCAACCTCTGACACTGTTATCACTCGCCATTGAGGTCAGTTATGAACTGTTGTTGACAGTGAGACACATCAATTACATAACCAAAAACAAATAAATGTTTATATTGTGAACATGATGATTTCAGATATTAGATTTTAAACAATAAGGTAATGCATACAAGGAAAGCTTAGCAGGAAATAGTTGTAACTGGTCGTCCTCACGCAGGTGTGAGGGTGAGGTCATGTTCTTTCCCATTAGACAGAAACATCTTCTGTATTTTAAAGATTTTAAGGTCAATCTGATTTGATTATTAAATTTGGTCTTGGAAGTGTGGTTTGATTGAGAGGTCTGTATTAGTGTCAGGTTAACGCTCAGAAGTTCCCATGAAGACCCAAGTTCTTGAAACTATACATCTTTCTTGTAGTTATGTGACCTAAATAACTAGCAAATGAGAAATAACAAAAAGGTGACAAATCTCAAACTTTTAAATTGATAAGAGGCTGTCAGCAGAGATGTGTTGTAGCAAAAACAAAGTCTTTCTTTTGAAACCATACAAATGACAGATTTGAAATAAAACACCAACCAATAATATTCAAAAGGAGGCTCTTGATTTCCGAATATAAAATTATATAACGTTATCTATACTGGTTTATCCCTGTCCTCCTCTTATAGGGTGTTACTGGCCCAGCTTGTTCATCCTGAATTTTCCCCAAGCACAAGAACACACGGCTGTGTTTGATTTTTAAATTACATGACATTACATTACAAATGAAATCTTATATGAAAGGAGCAGCTGCTGTAGTGTTATGATTGATGTGATGATGATGCTGCACAATATCTGCAATTAATTAACTGTATTCAGGTACACTATATCAGGAAGTCATCCAAGTACCAAATGACACATGTCTACTGATATTGATCAGTAAATGAAGTGATCTCTCTGGTAGTCAATTAAGATGACTTTCATAATTTAACATCTTACATATTTGACAAGACCTTTGTGCAGTTCTCCACTGAGCTAGATTTGGATTCTGATACATGTGATTCATTCTGATTCATGGTTCAGTTATGTGCTTTCAGTATACACTATTTAAATAGTGTGACGTTGTATTACTTTGCAGAGTCAGTGTTTGTGTACTGTATGTAATAGAGTTTCGGTGAAGGCACTGCTTCAATACATGGTATAATAAATCAGTATGATTGACTGCTAAGATTACAGCTCTCTCTCTCTCTCTCTCTCTCTCTCTCTCTCTCTCTCTCTCTCTCTCTCTCTCTCTCTCTCTATGTCTCTCTCTCTCTTTCTCTTTCTCAGCATACCTGACAAAGTTACATAATTAAATATAATCCCACTCTCACCTTTAGTGCTGCATTAATCTCAATGTTACTTTAAGATGAACTTTTAAAGTTAGAGTTGAAATATGCCGTGATTTAATCACTTACACTAACCTTGACCCCCAAAACTGAGCCAATTGAAATAAGCAGGTGTGTTGGTGATTTCAGTCACACATTAGTGTTCAAAATTAACACGTAAGTGCAGAATTAAAGAAGACAATTCCAAAAATCATTCAGAGGGTTCAGGCATAATGTCTTCAAATTTTTAATTTCAAAGACTTTTGTGAGTCATTCCATTTGTAAGGAGCATTTAAGGTAGTATTCAAGAAGTGCCTCATTTTCCTTCTCATAGTTAGAAAGGACAATCCAACCTTTTCATGTAAGCTACAACCAGGAGTGAGAAATTCATTTCTGGTAAAATTGACTATTTTAATTTTTCTTCCTTTTTCTTCATGTGTTGACGGCTTCATACAAACACGCCGATGTGGATAGCAGAGCCATGAAGAGAGGAACCAACACATATATTTGTGCTTTGCAACATTTTATTGATTGCTTTTAACTCTATCTACAATATTTGCCTTAATAATTACAATGATACTTTTTGTTATAACATTATATCAACACAGTTGTCTTTAGTCCAAATAATATATATTATATAAATATTGCATCTTTTTTCTATACAAAATAATTTTTATTCAATTTTTATATAATTACTAAACAAAAATATTGACATATGCAAAGATGACAGCGGCCATTATTATTAGTGCAACCATATTTACATTTTCTGTTACATAATATCTTGTGATATATTAATGATATATTATGCTGACACGTCAACAATATTACTGCATAACCATTACAATATAGGTACATATTATTCTGTATTTATATATTTATATATGTAAATAGACAAATTTATTCAGTACAACAACAGATTATTGTACAAATTACAGATTATGAGCAAGTGGCACCAAAAGAGCAAATACCAAATCTAGATGTGTTTAATTTCAATAGATATTCTTCACTTAAATTTCTACCTGCCTCCTTTTCCTGCTCGTTTTCTATCAGCTGCCTCAACTCAAAGGAGTACACAACCTCCACCTTTGGCTTCCACAAAGTTCGGGTCGAGGTCACCGGGTAGTTTGCCGTTCTCTCCCCAGATGTTCAGCTCTCCAAACACACCGGTCTCGATCATCTCCTCCTGCCATGGGATTGGGACGTTGCCAGTAGAAAACTCATTGAAGAACTCAGTGTCCTTGTTATCTATGACCACACCTTTGATTGAGCTGAAGACGCCCACATCGTCAATATCTTTGGCATAGACCATCTTAGGATCAGGGACAAATGGTGGTGGTAGCATGCCTTTAGATGGAACACAGAGGACATCAACAATTTAATGTGAGGCAAATACTTGTTTTCTTCGTATTTCAACCCCTTTTGGTGCCATTCATATCTTGAATTTCTTTGGACTCAGTATTCCCTCTTTATTATCTTATCCACTATTCATTAATTCATTCAGAAATATAAATAGATATAGGATATGATAGATGAAATTCATAAGAGATCATAACCTTCACTTAAATTCACAGAGTCAGAGCATAAGGAGTGTGTGTCCTGATGTTTGTTCAAGTGCAAGCTATTACTGCTTAAATAATTTATGAACGTTTTTATCGCAGTGCTTCAACTGATGTATTTTTGTGTGTTGATGATTTTGTAGACATAACCCACCTGCTTCCAGACGGCCCCAGTTTATCTCTTTGAAGAAGGGGTGATTCTTGAGCTCGGCACACTCATTATTCTTGAACCCAAGGCGTTTCTCTGGGTCCTTTTCCAACAGACCTTCACAAAAATCCTTGCACTCTTTGCTAAATTTGGGTGTATATGTAGCCGGATTGTTCAAAATTCTGCGAGTTACCTCTTCATGCTCAACCTAAAGAAAGAGAACATTTTGCAAATGAACGTTGAATGTGAGGTAATTGGCCACCAAGAACTGGCACTGGACAAAAGCAAAAAGGTGATTTGAGGATATTTCTCCCCATAAAAGACACATGTTTTGTACCTTCTCTCCTCGTACTCTAAAGGGCCCTTTGGCTGCGATCATCTCATACACTGTCACTCCAAGAGTAAAATAGTCCACTGTGTAGTCGTAGCGCTTCTTCTGGAGCAGCTCTGGAGCCATGAAGCCTTTATTCATAGACAACACAAATTCATATACAATAACTTGCTTAGAAAAAAATGGTTTACATGATAGTACAGATATTTTTTTTCACAGTGACAATGACCTTTCTACTTCATCTTAAAATATCATTTTGTTCACTTACCTGGAGTTCCTGCATATCCAGAAGTTTTGTCTTTTCCTGGTGGAAGTTCAACAGCCAGACCCAAATCTGACAGGCGAACGTGTCCTGAGTGAGAAGGCTTTGATTACTGAAGTGGCATAATGAGATTAAATAGACCATCAACTATTATGCACAGTAGGTATTAACTCTAAGCGAACATTAATAGAATGCCTGATTAATCCTTGATAAAATCAGTCTGACTGAAACGTCATGTCTATAAAGTCTTGAGAGGTCATTTTCATAAAAAAAAATGTATACATATTTTTTTCAATATGTTTTATTTGTAAAGTGTTTTCCTCATATTCCCCTGACCTCGCTGCTCTTTATGATATCTGTTTAATGTGAAGGCAGTATTTTTGTCCATGTTTAGATCCTGTTGATGTGAGCAAATGCACATTTTTATCCAATCCTCTGAACCAAACCTGCGGTTAGCAGTGCAGCACAGGTTACCATGGTGACTTACACTGATTTATAATAAACCAGTTTCATGAGATAAGCCAGGGTTGAAACCAGAGATGGCTGGTTCACCCACTAATCTTTCTTTCTTTCTTCTCACCTGCATCATCCAGCAGTATATTTTCTGGTTTCAGATCTCTGTAGATGATCCTGTGCTGGTGAAGGTGCTCCAGCCCACAGATGACCTGAGCTGTATAGAAACGTGTTCTCTTCTCATCAAAACCAGGGTTTTTTTCGTCCACATTATACATATGAAACCTGTGAGAGGGAGGAGGATGTTATACAGTATTTTCTGAAGCTTCTGTGAAATTAAGAAAAGTAAAAGAGTGGTAGAAGAAAGAAGAGAAGCTAAGGACTCCTTAAGTTATTCACTGACTTAAAGCATGACGCACGTGAGAGCCTTGTCAGTATATTAGCTGTGAGGTTTATCTGTACTTAGGCTGATTAGTAGAGATGAGTAGAGTGGAATAAGTTCCCATGTTGGCGACTACAGAGACCAGTATGTAGCATGTCATTCAAAGGCACTATCAAGCTATGGATATCAGCTTGTGTGTAAAGCTGTATTTGTGTTTATATGAAGCACCTGAGGTCTCCACCATTCATGATGGTCATAACTAAGCAGAGGTCAGTCTTGGTCTGGAAGGCGTAGGCCAGCGACACGATGAAGCGACTGTGAACTTTTGCGAGGATGCGCTTCTCCACAATTGCTCCCTAAACACAAATCAGAACATGATTAGTCCAACAAAACCAGGAACATGTAATAACAACTATGAAAGAATCAAAGCCCCATCATATGCAGCTACAGGGGTGTTTTAACTTATTTTGCCTGTTTGCTATAGACATCTTTTGAGGACTCTGTGGGTGTGAACAGACTGCTTGATTGACATCATTCTCACTCATTTGACTTGTCAAACAGTAAACAATGACCGATTAGTTGCCACATTTCATGTGGGCGTGACTGATCCAAAGGTACTGGTCTGGCCCTATTTTCTCTCACATTTTGACAATGTCATAGCAAGAAAAGCACAGGTACAATTAATTGCACATTTAGAATAGTTTAATTCAACTAAGGCGTTTGGTGTTTATGCATACAGTTCAGGGACCTGGTATTTTAAATGCTGGCTCTCTTGCATGGCTTGCTTGAGGGATTGCAATCATTCTGCAGGTTTTACTCGATGGCACATGGTCAACCACACCTTAGGGATGCTTAGATGGAACTGCCGTCATTAATATTATTGTAATATGTAATATCTGTGCTTTCCCTTCTATAACAAGTAAAAATGTCTGCTGTGAAAAAGGTATATTGTGCATATTGGCTTACTGACACACCTAAATGGAACTAAGCCATCATTAATGTTATTAGTTACACCTGTGATTATCCTGATCCTACAAGTTCTATCAGAAATAGCTCTACTCTCATTAGTACATAGTATATGAAGGTACAACCTGAGCAGAGGGCTAACCAGCCACAATGGAAAACCCATGTTTTGGTGTGCATGGTCTTTAATGTATTGTATTATGTCTGAGAAGGTGGACTAACTCAAAGAACTTAGTGTTCATTATCCACTGATGCTTTTAAAAGCAGTGGGCTCGAGTCCAGTCTCTATGTCTGGCTCTGAGCTGCTTTGTGAGGTCTTTAAGAGAGTCACAAGCTTCTTTGCATTAGCTGTTGTGGTGAAAACTAAACCTGTGCCACTCACTGGGGAATATTGTCTCCCATTCTGTTCTTTCTTATATCTATGAGTGGGCCATTAAATGCCCCATCAGTGCTTTACCTCATAGCCTTTACGTTTCTTCAGCCTCTTTTTTTCCAGCTTTTTATTGGCGTACATTTTGCCCGTTGCTTTAGCCTGGCAAGCAAACACTTCCCCGAAACCTCCTTTACCCAGGACCCTGAAGTCCATGAACCACTCCTCATCAACAGGCTGGTTCTCCAACCATTTGAACTGAACATAACGCAGGAAGTACATGCTCTTCTTGAAGCCATCTACGGCCTTCTCCAGGTGTTTGAGCAGTTGTTGCTCACTCTCTTTAAACAGGTCACCACGGACATTTTTGAAGTCTTCCTTCACTCGAGTGACGGCCTTCTCCTCCAGGAAGCTGCAAAAATTCTTTGATGCTGAGTCATAGTACTTATTGACGATTTTTTGGGCCTTCTGTACTCGGTCCTTTTCTTGACATATGGTGTAGTCTTCTATGTCTTTCCACAGCTGCCCAGCATTCTTATGGGTTGCGTCACTCTCCAGGAACTGTTGGAACAGGCGCTTGCCAATGGGCTGTTTGACACACATGCTGTCAAAGGTCGAGTCTACAGTTGTCTTCATGTGCTCACAATTTCTGATGTGTGGGAGTTTCAGCCTGGCTCGCATCTTCTTGTCACGCATGGAGGCTGCTGCAGCTCCGTCCACGCTACCACGGGCCGAGACATAAGCAGAATTTGCCACCACCGTCTCCAAACCACCGATGTCCATGGCTGCACCTTTTCCTAGCACACACAAGACCAGTAAATACATCAGTGAAAGTGCTGAAATATGTTTTGCATTCACCAGTTGATTTTACATTGTAACATTGTGTTGTTACAATAGTTATGAGTAAACTGGTCTGTTCCTCTAATTTCCTTCTCTTTCTATTTTAAAAGGGCCATGAATCATCTAGCCCATTTGTTCTGATTAATGGATAAAATTACTTGATTTTTACGGGAGCCTGTCCAATCATTATGACCTATGGGACTCTTTACTCAAAGATCCGATGATAACAGAGTCCCTGGGATGCAATTTGATTTAATCTGCCATTATATTCTACCCTTAATGTTGCTTTTGCTTTATCTTTCTTTCACATTTAACATCCTGTTCCCATAATGGTTGCACCAGCACAATGTTATAATTCAGCTGTTTTCTATCTGATTGTTAAAGTACTCTGTGTGCAAAATGCCGTAAGCCTAATGACAAAGCCTGATGGATTAAATTCCAGATGAGAAAAATATTCAAAGTGGAAAGGGAATAATGTTGTAATATGCTGCACCCTGCTGTTCAAAAGACAAAAGTTACTGAAGAGGGCATTTTATTTCAGATGCGTCAGACAAGGGATTTGGAGAGCTGCAAGCCCAGGAATGAGAACATTAAGCTCAGACTGAGCAGCCCACAGTCTTTTCACTTCCTCAGCCTGGTTCCTTTCTTTGGGCCAACATATATAGAATATATATGTAATATAAAGTGGATCACTATATAACTGTTAAGTCTTTCTGGGTGCAGACGTACATTTCATGTCATAAGCTGCTCCGTCATGACCTGGTTCAGTGGTAAAGTGATACTATTGGCTGCGTATGTGCTTCCCTGTCTTAACATAATCCAATTAACACTGATTGTTGATACCAGAGATTTATGTATAGACGACTGGCCTCCTTTTTTAATGAAGCTGCATTTTTGGACAATCTTTGAAATATGTTTAAACAGGTGGAATACGTAAACATAACTGATCTCATCGCCTGTAAAATACAACTCTTATAATATCAAAAGAAAAATCTACAATGTGAGGAAATTTACTTAACTTATTAACTTTAACTTTAACTTAACTTCTTAACTAATTCTAAAATATAAAATATTAGTGTAATGTTATATAGTGTTATATAAAGATTATGAACAAAAATCTGCAGATCTTTACTGACAGAACATTTAACCAATAAATAATATCAGCAATCTGTCGATAAATAGTTTTTCAGCTTATGTTTTATTTAAGAAAGACAAAATTTTACATCCAGATTGATACCATATATAATTAATATTGATATATAAGCACTTACCGAACTTTTTTGCTGTTGTAGTGAGTTAAATGAGGACTTGAAGGCAATAAAGTAAATCCAACTGGGTATCATCCAACATATATTTTCTTCTTTTCTTTGTTCCTTGTTCTTCCATCAACCAGGACAAATAGAAATCATCGTCCCATCAGGGTCTTGAACACACTTTCTTTAAAGTCACTGACTCTCCCCTCTTTCCCCTTGTTCGTGCAGCAGGTGTGGTGAAAAGGTTGGGGCTACAGGTCGAGGTTTAATCTGCACCTGAAATCCTACTTGGCAGTTCATTAGCTGGTGAAGATTACACCCTGATTATCGGACGGAGCAACTTGGCAGAAGCTATTAGTGTAACTAGCAGCGGGAGTGATTACTGATGAGGAATCATGTTCAGAATCACTGGGAACCATTCAATTGTTCAACACTGAATTCATGATTGGTTTCCAGAAAAGCATGTTTCTCAAACATATGACAACAAAAGTATGAACCTTCACTCTTAATTGATACAATTCTTTATTGACAACTATCCTACAATCCTTGTACAAGCTATTATATTTTGAACCATAAAGGCGAACATTAATGAAGGCTAATATACATAGTAAAGTAAAATCATCACCATTTTGATTTCATTCAGTCTTTTGAGTGACAGTGCAGCTCAGAAGCAGGCTACAGATCGAATGTGGATTATCTGATGTAGGTGTCTAAAAGCACAAAACAGCAGCACAAGCATTTACATAATCTTTGATCCCATGAGCTTGATCGTATGAGAAAATATTGCTTGCATTCACTGAATGCTGCATGTGAACCTGGATCTTTACACATGCAGGAGCAGGGTAGAAAGATATTATGTAGGTACATTTCAGGTGAGCGGATTTAGCCTGTGTTTGAGGAAACGGAGAAGAGGGATTTAGATCATTCAGCTAAAGAGGACTAAAACTGTGCCAAACAGTGGAGAACCCGTTTCAGAGCAGTTTAGCCAATTAATAATGAGATGGAAATTCACAGATGTCAGTGAATGCCACTGCATTAAACTGTGGTTGTCTCTACAGTTTAACACGTTAAGACAGCTAGGAAGTCATACATGTTTTAATGTGTGCAGCTTTTAAAAAAAAAAAAAAAACTTGGGCATTTTTAAGATGTCTGGTCTAAATGTGAAAGAAAATACTACACTGTTATGACAGAGTGATCTAGCAAGAGGTTAATTATTTAAGTTAAAACCAGACTGTGCAATATTTTGTGCAAAGGAAGACAAACTGATTGAATGAAGGTAAGATGTTACAAATAGGTGGCTCAATAGAGGAAACTTAGGCCTGTTTAAGTCAATGTCCTGTACTGTGCTACATGCTGGGACTGTTCGAAAGACCCTGAGAAGAAATCCTATTTAAAGGGGTTAGGGGTGAAACAGATTCTACGTTCAAGTCTAATCCAGCTCAGTGACGGAGAACAATCCCACCCACCCAGACAAGGATTTAGGTTTTCAAAGACAGTGATATCTGATATGATCTGATCACTGTCCTGTCATCTACCAAGTCAAAGGTAAGAGCACAGAGGTGTCACTACACCTTTAATCATCTGGAAAAAAAAACATAATTCCTCAGTTCCTCTAAAAAATCCATTTCAAACATCGTCTGGGTTTACACTCATTTTTCCTCCATTGCACTGTAGTTTATCATGCTCTGATGGCTTGGCTAAATAATGACCTGTTGGTGTTTTAAAGGCAGGTGGATAAGCCTTTCCTGTTTAATTAATTCAGTGCAAAGTAAAAATCCCATTACATTTGCACACGCTCCGGAGTTGTCAAAATGTCTGTGATCCTCGAGTTGCTGAGCTGTAAGTGCTCTTCAGCTGATTAAACAGAGATGTGGTTAAAAACAGCGCTGGAAGTCACAGTTCCCCCTCAGACAATAATCTCTAATTGAAAGTGATGCTGCTGCTCTGCTGACCTAGTATTCACCTGAACTCACTTCACAGAGTAGAATTTTAATAGAAATACTGGGGGTTGTGTGTCAGTTGAGGCTCAATTGTCATTGTTAAATGTCTTGAAATGCATTTTTAAGTTCACTGTAAATATTCTAGATATATAAATGACCTGAGAAGTTTTTATGTTTTGTTACACTCAATGTCTGAGGTGTTTTTAACATAGGGGCTTTTTGAGCAGAGTTCTTCACAGTTTCTAGATGCCTTTTGATTAAGGCACAGTGCTAAAAGATTTTTATTTGTTTTGTCAAACTCTCACTCAGACAATGTTTCCTACACTAAAGCAATAACACGTTGCCTTTTCTGTGAGCTGACCAACACCTGTGAACTCTGATTCTATTACTGCTTTGATAAAAGCAGCTGTAATGGCAACATCAACCTGCATGTTGCACCAAAAGTTATTTTTATTCTGATACCGGTCAGTGAATAGAGTTATTGTTATTGGCTTGGGTTCATCAGGTACATAAAGATAGATTTCTTTATTTAGATATGAGTCTGCAGTTATAGATACCTTCTACTCAGAAATATGTCCATTTAATGTCACATGTACATTATATACTCGATAATCAAGAAATTTTCTGAAAGAAAGTTATGGGCATGTGGAGATTGTTGAAAGTTATCTTCACCGTACTTTTGAGTCAGGCGGGTGCAACAGTTAACAGTTAGGGTTTGAAGCAGATGTTTGAATGTTATCAGAGATGGATGGAATGAGGGAGAAACTCCAAAAAAGGATTCAGCTCTGCTCATAGTCGAGCTATCTGTGCTGATAAGCCCCTCTTTAAATCATTTCTGCCTTATGTCTGTTCTAACGGACACTGCAAGTATTTTTTTAAAAACTTTTGCTTTCTCTATTCCAAAAATGACTCCTTAGAAATGTAACCTCAGGGTCTTTATTTTGCACAATTTCATGACTGGAGCTGACCCAAAGAGCAATCTTGATTTTTAGTTTATACATTTCAAAGCCTGCTCCAATATTTTCTCTTGTCCCTTGATATATAAGTCTATTTTTTATGTGTATAAATCAATTTTATAATCGTAAAATAAGTATGCTTATGTAAATTGTAAAAAATAATATATATATTATTTATTATTATTGTTATTTAAAAGTGATGAAAAGGCATGGCAATGTAATCCATGATTTCGCTCAATAGGATCAAGTGTGGATGTGCCTAGTTTCAGCAGCAGCCTGCGGTCAAATGGGAGAAGATCGAAACCAGTTTCTGATGAGTGTGCCGGTTCCATACACGGATGTATTAGATGAACAGGATTGGTCGTGGCAATATGCCCGCCCATTCATTTAAAACTAACTTGCTCAAGCAGCTGCCCATCGCACTGTGAGCCAAACGCCTACAAAGAGAAGGGATTGAGGAGCTGTTTTCATTGGCTGAGAAAACGAGCGTCAAACGTACGTACGTAATATCTCCGAGAGTTAATATCTCCAAGTTACGTTTGAAGATGTTTGTACGATTCACCTAAATGTTCTTCTGTCCTCTCTAAATTACAAAATGTAAAATGCTGGTCTTTTTTCCGGTATGCCCATCACACTACTGTGGATTTTTTTTAAATGTTGGAAGATATTTTCAAACACGCGATGGACGCTTTCTTTCTACAAAGGAAAATTGAAATCGAAATTATTAGAAAACAAAAGAGATGTAATTAATCCCAACAACAGCACAATGCAAAGCAATACAACACAACTTTTAACATGTGTATAAAAAATGACACAGACCTACATTAGAATAAATTAATTTAATCCAAACCTGAATTCATAGACGGAACACCGCACTGTATTAACTAATCACTCAACAGTTCGTTTATGTGAATTACGAGTTTACGAGGGGCTCGTGAAGTGCTCTTGTGTCGCACTGATGTCACTGTAGCGTGTGTGTGTGTGTGTGTGTGTGTGTGTGTGTGTGTGTGTGTGTGTGTGTGTGTGTGTGTGAATGTACAGTGTGTGTGGGAGGAGTAAATGGTGCTGAGCAGAAACCCCCTGATATGAAGGACAAGTCGCTCTGGCATCGGGCCTGAACCCCACATCAGTCCCCGCGCCGGTCGCTCGCGATGGATTTCATGCTGAGCGGGGCGGCGGCTTGCGGAGCGTGTCTGTTCACCAACCCGCTGGAGGTCGTCAAAACGCGAATGCAGCTCCAAGGAGAGCTCCGGAGCCGGGGGACTTACCAGATTTATTATCGCAACGTGTTCCACGCTTTTTACACCATCGGGAAAGTGGAGGGACTCTCCGGCTTACAGAGAGGACTGGCACCCGGGCTAGTCTATCAGTTTGTTATGAATGGGGTCAGGCTCGGCTCGTACGCCGTCATTGAGTCCTCTGGTTACATCCACACTAACGGAAGGGTCAGCGCGGTCAAAACTATAGTATCAGGGGCTGTGGCAGGAGTGGTGGGAGCCGTGATGGGCAGTCCTGTATACTTGGTCAGTAGCTGGCTTTATTTTAGCCTGAGTAGGCTATTCTCTTTTTAATTTTTATTTGGTGTGTCATTTCCAAGGTGAGCTGTGCAGAGGTGAGTAACCATGGAGAAAAGTAAACTGAGATTGTCTCCATTGACAGGTAAAGACTCATCTGCAGAGTCAAGCTACCTCCTCAATTGCTGTTGGGCATCAGTATAAACACCAGGTAACATAATAACCCAAACTGAAGTTATTAAATCTGAGAGGTAGCCGTTTCCTAAAGTGTTCCTCCTCCTTCCTGTCAGGGGATGACCCACGCTTTGGCAGCCATCTACAGGCAGCATGGCATTCTGGGACTGTGGAGGGGCTCCAGTGCTGCTGTACCAAGGGTCAGCGTGGGGTCAGCTGCACAACTCTCCACCTTCTCCTCCTCCAAGGAGCTTGTGATTGACCTGCAGGTTAGAATATGTTACAGGGGTCGCTGGGGTTTGATCTCAACATGAAAGTTATCTAAATTCAGTGGTGGTGATATGGAAACAGGCTATCAGAAAAAAATTATATTAATATCAGAGAAAATTAACAGGCAACAATTTTAGTATTCAAAGTTTTTAGTATTAAAGACAAAAAGACAAAAACTAGCAGGTTCCAGCTTGTAAAATGTTGTTTTTTTTCCTCATATGATAGTAAACTGCTTTTAAGACTGTTAGTTGGACTAAATAAGCAGTGTGATGACATCACACTGAACTCTGAGAACCTGTGATAGGCCTTTTACACTATTTGCTGATATTATTTAGACCAAGCAATCCATCATATTGAGGAAAATAATAAGCAGATTCATCTATCACAAAAGAAATCATTAGTTGCAGCCCTAAACTCAGAGAGAGATCATTTGTTGTCAGCAGCGGTGCACAGACAATGAAAGCAGTCATTGTGTCACTGACAAAGCACCAGGCAGTACACCCTTCTGGAAGAGAAATTCAACACCTCTCATTGGGCCCTCTGGCTGAAAACATGCAGCTTACATAACCTGTGCGCTTGCAGGGTGCAATTGTGGCTGCTGACCTAGTGCTAGTTTTAAGTCTTTCATACCTAATACCAGAACCACTTTCATCATCGAACAGTGCTGTATTCACCTGACCGCTCCACCTTCTTTGGTAAGATTTCGTTAAACTACTTCCTTCATTTCCCAGACTTCATTTCAGCTGATCTGATTGGCCAATAGGTGAGTGAGGGTGGAAGTTCCACTGCCCCTTGCGTAAACTGCTGCACTGCTCCAGTGAATTACAGCTGTGTTTTTAAAAAGTGAATCAGTTAAAGCTGGCAATCTGCCAAGTGGCGCTGTTCCTCAATATTCAGTAAACGCAGGCGGTCGACATCACTTGCATGTAAAAGACCTTCAAACTAAATAGTATTTACTGCTTTATTGTTATGAGGCCATCCTTATAAAGCTTGAGGCAAGACTGTAGCTGCTGGAATGTGTGTGTGTGCTGCATAGGTTTTAATAATAGAACCATTCCTCTGTTTCACTACATGTGGGAGGTCATGACCAGTTAAAATTAGAAATGGCTATACATGTGGGGGAATCCTGATGATGGTCTAAATCTTTTTCTGGATGAAGTATGCCACATCTTGTCACTTTCACTTCTAGCACATATCCTTAAGTGCCTTGTGTTACCCTGTTTGGCCTTATCACCTCACAGTATTGTTATTTTCTCCTTTCCAAGGTGTTCCCAAAGGACAGCTGGTTGGTGGCCTTGAGTGCCGGCATGATAAGCAGCGTGGTGGTGGTGTTGGGGATGACGCCTTTCGATGTGGTGAGCACAAGGCTCTACAACCAGCCTGTGGATCACCTTGGCAAGGTGAGGAGACAAACCAATATGTTTTAATAGTAACTTTACACTCAGGGTGTTGTCTGAATTATATTCAGTTGCACCTGTAACCATGGTGATGTTACAGGATCTTGTAGTATATCTGTACATTACTGCAGCAAGGTGATAAGTTAAAGCACTGGAGGTTAGCAAAAACAAGATTTTCAGGTGGTGTTCAGTTACTCTTTGAGTTGTACACCTCAAGATTTTCATTATATCAAATCACATTTTTGATAATATTTATGAAACATTTTTTCAGCAATAGTCATTACATGTACTTGTGTTCTGTAATAGCCTTTATGTAGCAGTTTTCACTGTAACTAGCAGTGTCTGCCATTCCCACACTAGATAATTGTGCACTGATGCACAGGGTTCTCAAAGGAAATAGTTGACTGAATTTGAAATATGCGTATGAAACCTCTCAAGCCAGAGTTTGTTTAACTGCACTGTAAACAGATTGCTCATCTGTTGCATTTCTGAGAGTTACTGTGTGTTCACATAGACTGCAAAACTAATTTTAGATGCGGTGCAATGACATACAAAGTCAATGCAAAGACACAAGCACACACCAATTTGCCTGTGTTGAAAATGTATCCACACAAGTTGAAATGTTTCAACTTGAGCAAAAAATTTGCACGTGTTGCGGGATTTTATGAATGTACTTCATGAACATACAGAAAGGAGAGGGAAAAGGACAGAGGTTCAGTCAGAGGCTGAACTGAACACAAATACACAAGCACACTCCCTTAGACAAAGTTGGTGCCTTTCATTGCTAGCTAGCTTACAGATAATGTGCAGTAATGTATTTTGGCTGTTTGGGGCAAATAAACACAAACGTTCCAGTGGTCAAACCTACGCGAGTAACGCATGGCGAAAATTCAGTTTGCGTTCTTTCTGAACACACCATTAGCTATCAGTGGTGTGTTTGCTGCCTTCAGTTGAAGTCAAATCACTCTTATCACCTGTAACATAACCACAGGTAACACCAAACCAAACAAGATTGAAATCTTAAGGACTATAACTTATAAGTAGCATCACTAAGGGGAGCTGACAGTGAGAGATCATCTGTTCAGATCTTGGTTAAATGACTTTCTCATCTTGCAGGGCCAGCTTTATAAAGGATTCACAGACTGCTTTTCTAAGACGCTGAGGAAGGAAGGTGTGACGGGACTCTACAAAGGATTGGGAGCCTCTTATTTCCGGCTTGGTCCACACACCATTCTGTCTTTGTTCTTCTGGGATGAACTGCGCAAACTCTACTGGCAGGTTAGATAACACCAGGGACGAGGAAATTGAAAAATGGGCAACTCATTAATCTCTGAGTGCATAGGTTAAATGAGTCCTCATATAATGAATTTACTATTATGAGGTAAAAGAAAAACCAGGGGATGTTCTCCTTTCTTAATGGGAAAGAGCAAAGGTAATGTTTTACACTCCAATAAGAAAACACTTTAGTGGAGTCAAAATGCAGCAGGGAGGAAATGTCTGGAGAACTGCTGTTGGGAGTTCTGAATAATTCAGATAAGATAAAACAGATATAAATGCACATGGGTTTGTCTTGTTCACATACAATATGTGCAAAGATAGGAGGAAAACCTACAACTTAGAGAATAATGTAATAGACCTTATATTCAGTGTACTGTGTGCTCTCTTGGGTAAAAACATCAAACATCATGTCCTCTTATAGCTCTTAAACTCTTTGGTTATATACCATTCCAAAAGATATAAAAGGGTCTGCAGTGGACACAACTGTACCTTCAAATGTCAAATGTCACATCAAATGTGGCCCATAGCTTCAGAAAAATAAACAGATCGTGCCAACAGCGACACGTAATGTCTAATATGAAATTATATGTGCGAGTTGGCCAGGTGGTAGCTGCTCTCTGTTGCTGCTCTCTTTTAATTAATGAAATTAATGAAACGCACGTAATGGTATAAACCAGTGCAATCAGATGTCCTGCAACAGCCTTTTACTAGCAGAAGGTGACGCTGAGTATGACAGAGCAAAAGAAGTAAAGAATTCTGGGGATTTCTTGTATGTAAATTTGCCTTCAAGGTGTTGTTGCTGAGAAATGTCTCCTGACTAACACTCCGGTGAGCCAGTCAGTACATGATGTGCACGCCTTAGTTTTAAAATCTGGAGGATATCCCAACATTTCCAAAGATACCTAATATGTTAGGCTGAATCAGGGCTGTGCGACATGACGATATATATCGTGTGACAATAGAAAAAAGTCTATTGTTTCATATTATGCTCTATCGTTTATTTATATTATATTCTGATGCAAATCACACTCTTTACAGCAATATTTTTCATTTGGAGTCTGTCCATTTTTTGCGCAGATTACATTGATAAATTACTCCTCCTGGCTTTTTACTCCCAAAGCTTTTATTGCAATTACAAGAACATAAAAGATGTAGTTGTCAACTCTTTACAGGTGTTTCTCTTTTACTGTGCTGCACACACACACACAGGGCTCATACCTGCCTGTGCTGAGAAAGAGCAGAAATGTTATCTGCCGAAAGTATGTGCATTTGTTTAATTTCAGCTCAGTGTGAAAGTCTCTGTTGTGTTCTGCTGTCATTTAAGGTCACGTTACTCTCCTGTGCTCTCTATTGTTCACTGTGGGTGGGGCTGAGGCCTCTGTGTGTGTGCTGCACACTCAGGAGAGAAAGTGAACCAGGCAAAGCACATGAGCTGACAACAACTATACTGCAGACCAATATTTATTCACTGAAATAAAATGTGCTGTATCGGGATAGGCTTTTGGTCATATCGCCCAGCCCTCGGCTGAATTTTTGGAAAATGTGTGTTAAATAATGCAGAAGACATCTAGAATATTTCTGTTTGATGGAATGGTGCAGCCATAAAAACATGAAGGCTTGTGTTTGATGGTTTCACTCAGAAGAGCTGAAACAAAACGATACAGAATATACTGTATGTTTATATATATAATGCTGTCAGACAGTGAAATAAGATGATTTTTCCTACCTTAATGGGGAAAACTGTATGTTAAAGGGTTAAAGCCAGCTCATGAAGGACAACCCTCCAAAGTTTCCTCTAAAATGTCCTTAACTGTTTCCTTTCCTAAACGAGACATCTGACCTTAGGACATAGGACCTCGCATATTACAACAGAGCATACTTCCCGTCCAGTAAAACTGCTAAAACAGGATGTCAAATCAAATTAAGATCAAGAGATATTTCTTGCATACGCCTTCAGTGTATTTTTTATTTTAAATGAGATTCCTCCTAGTAAAGTGAGAGAAATAGCTATACTACATGTACCTTTTTTTACACTGACATTAACTGACATTAACTATACTATATAATACACAGTACTACATAGTATACAGCACATGAAGCTTACTACACGCCTCATACTAAACTAAAACGACACAAAACCTCCTTTGACGGACGTCATATCATCTGTGAACTCAGCCAACCAGCAAATCTGAAAATGGGAGGAGCTGCTGCTATCTCAATAAAGAACTTAAAAGTCAACCTCATGGTGGCGCTAGAGGAAAAATCAAGCATTCACCAAAGTCTGTGTGATTCAGCCTGTGAGGTTGTGAATTTCTTAGCAATCCTTTGAATAGTTGTGGAGATATTTCAGTTTAGACCAAAGTGGTGCAAATGTGGACCAACCAACAGATGAAGATTGCCATCCCTAGAGCCATGAGGTTAGCATGGCTAAAAATAAATTCTATAAAGCTAAAAATGAAAAAGGTATTATTTCAGCACACCACACTGGCAGTAAAATGCTCACTGCATCAAATGGATAGGACTACGTTCAGGTTCTCTAGGAGTTTCTGCATGTTAATAGTTTGTTCTTCAGCTTTTGAATTGAGCTGCGTACTGACATGTATGTACAAATACAGTTTAGTACATCTCCATTCATTCATTCTTCAGAATGATTTATGCTTATTTCTATAGAGACATATACATAAACCCACAAGTGAAAAGACTAATGTCATTTTTATTATGGCCTAAGCCAGTTTGCTCTCTTACCTCTTATGTCCGGGTGGGCTTTTGTAAAATAATACATATACATTTAAATGAAAATACATAATAAAAGCAAAAAAAACAGATAGTACTAATTACAATAAAAGTCCCATAAAAGTAGATAAAATCTTAAGGAAAGACAGTTGATCACTCATGACCACATGCCTGATAACTCCTCAAAAACTGTTATTAAACTGTCTTACAACTCATCAGAGGTTTCACTGAAATCAGCTGATTTACAACTTAAAGTTCATGTATACATGTCTGTGTGCAACATGGCTTTGTCACATCCATTTGCTTCAAAACTGCTGAACTATTTCTCTTTTACCTCTGATTACTCATCTGTAATATGCAGCATAAAGCGTTTCTTAATTCTTTAGAAACACAAGGTGCTCGACCTTTCCAGGATCATATCAGCAACAGCTTGTTACTGGTGTTTTCAAAATCTTTAAGCTGACTCATCTACAGTAGCAAAATCAAAATCCACATGTATTTTGAGAAACTTATGGTGATAATGTTTTTAATATTGGGATAATGTAGCTACAGTATAATGATATAGCTTTAAAAAAAAACTTCTTCAGTCGACTGTTTTTACTGTACACGACAATTGTGCCAACAGTTACTAATATTTACTCCCTAACATTTAGTTTACAGCCCAGAATTGATGCAGACTTGAACCTATTATTGATCCTTTTTTATGGTTTTATTATGGCCTTTGAAAAGTTTAACACAGAGGAGTTTGAAAATTATGTTCTATTGACTCAAACAGTTCAGTGTCTTTTCTTTCAAAAATGCCAAACCATCATTATAGTTACTGAACCAGTACACAGTTTATTTGTGGTTTTGTGAAACCTGCACCTTCAAGCCAATAGTCAGATTACTATGACATGTACACTGTGGTTAACCCTGTCGAAATAGATGGTTAAACACTGCTCTCTTGTGTGTGAGTCAGATTTGATGATTTCTTCATAAAGTGCACGATACTCTGCAAAGTGTCAAGGATTTTATG
Organism: Thunnus albacares; assembly: GCF_914725855.1. Taxonomy (NCBI): domain Eukaryota; kingdom Metazoa; phylum Chordata; class Actinopteri; order Scombriformes; family Scombridae; genus Thunnus; species Thunnus albacares. The sequence continues at coordinate 11,083,550 of NC_058118.1, read as the reverse complement.
GTAATAACATGTAATAAATAACAGAACAGAGGAAACAAATGTTACTTTAGTTTATTTTGTATGATGAAGTTGAAGCAAGCAAGAGTTGCCATTTTTACACTTTTAAAGGAATTTTATCTTCTTGATGTAATGACATCCATTTGTACTATAAACATTGTATATGGTTTATTATGAAGTATTCTTATGTTTGTTAGATTAACACATTTTAGATTTAACTTGTAGGTTCAAAGTAATTCAAGTGGGTTATAGTAGGACATCACACTTAACAGCAGTACCCTCTGTACTGCATATTTCATACACTGACTCAACAATTATCATATTTCATGTGGTTTAAAAGGACCAGAGTAGCCCTCCACAGACCACTCTATTAGACTATGAAAACTTTTAAATAATAGCTCTAACAATTCTAACCAGAAGTGATTCCTGACAAACTTGTGCCAAACCTTGTGCTAAAACGATCAAACTGAACTGGCAGCTGAAAACCAAACTGAAAACCAGACTGTGGCGGACTACTAACCTCATACAATAAATACATAAGAACAGTTACACCTGATTCTTAACATGTTATACTTGTACTGTCCACTACCTTTGCCATGGCCATCTTTGTTAAGGCAATGTGAACTGTGGGTTGAATGTAAAGCTGTTAACTGTGGTTTACAATGACTACAGACTGGAAATTTACAGGTTTGTTCCTTCATTTTGTAGCTAGAGGAATTTCTAAAATGAGTGTTCAAGGAGGAACTGGTGATAAAGATACTGTTACTTGGAAACTGCTCAACTCTTTTTCAGATGGTCTCAAATGTGAAGTCTCAGACTACTTGTGAATGTTAAAACTTATGAAAGCTGGACAAGAGTTGAGATGTACTAATGATGAATGTTACATGCAGCAGCTTGTTTCATGAATGTGATGCAAAATGCACTTCCTGTTGTGAGCAGACATGAGGAGTAAATAAATTACCAGACTTTTTATTGACAGCTTATCTGTGTTGCTTATCTTGTTTCCTGTTGTATGGGCTAAATTGAACACTAGAAAAAAAAAAGGACTGTTACAGTTTTATTTTAGGTTGTTGACGTTACACAGCTGTGGTCGTTATAAGGTTCACTTCCCTTCACTTTAAAAGAATTGGTCATCTTCCCACCATTACATTTGAAAATGAACAATTGATGAGTTTCCCTTCTGGCTAATAGAATTAGAGAACAGAAAGTGCAGCACTCTGTGTTTTCACATTTTGTAATGAATTTATCAAGTGATCCAAAATGGGGTCTCGACTCCAGGATTGAAACCATGTACATTGTCCTCTTGGAAGAGTATCCTCATTGTAGGCTAATTTCATAGAAATGATCATTTTTAACAAGTGCATGATTTTAATTGACTAATTACTAGAACTAATCGTAATGAAAGATTTTTTAAAATTCTGAAATATGTGTGTGATTAAATAAAAACAAGACACAGTGTCTATAACCATGCTAACAGTTTTGTGAGGCTGTACTGTACTTCACAGTGGTGCTTTGAGCTAAATGCTAATGCTAGTATGACAATGTTAACATGCTGATGTTAAGCAGGTTTAATGTTTACCATATTCACTATCTTAGTTTAGCATGTTAGCATGCTAAAATTTGCTAATTAGCACTAAACAAAAAATTCAGCTGGGAATATTACTAGTTTTTCAAGTATTTGGTCATAAACCAACGTGTTCGACAAATTAAAATGTTGACCTGATGATAGCACTGGATGAAAAGTCAGGGGATCAGCAAAGTTTTACATTTCATCCTGAGGGTGCCATTAATGTCTGTACCAAATTCAACTGTTGCAACCCGTCCAACAGTGGTTGAGACATTTCAAACACTCAAAATGACAAATGTAGTGGTGGTGTTAGAGGAAGAGGTTAACACCAAAGTCATTGGAATAATGGACCAAATTGTATCATATTTCTTCGCCATTCAGTTACGATATTTCACAAGAGAAGAATGTTGACATTGTTACTCTACAGGAAAAGTCAGGGGATGATCAGTCTGACTTTGGACCAAAGTTGTGGACAGACAGACCGACATTATCATAGTGTTAATTAATCTGTATTTTGAGAGAAAGCCATGACATGATGAGTGATCTGTCCTCCATTAATCAACTGATTTGCAGCGAATATATTATCTATATAATAAATCATTCACAGAATCTTTTGTTTCAGCTACTGAGACCAGTTAACTGGATTTTCATTGTGTACAATACGAGGCATGTCTAGTAATAGCTGGGTCATTATGGCACGGCCTCTGACATATGAATGTTACAGTTATCACTCATTGCTTTGCTTTAGATAACTAACAAGGTCACACAAGTCAAAGTCTCCCTTAGTGAAACTTCAAACATAACAACAGAAACAGCTGAGTTGTAACATGACTCCCAAAAGGAAACATGTTGGAGTCAGAAAGTTTTATGTACACGCAGATAACATTTGACAAACCTTGACGTAAAGGTGAATGAAGGTGACAGCTCTGTTAATTCACTTACAAACACCTGTATTCTGTGGCAAAATTTTATTTTATGAATTTCAGACAGGAATGTTCACTAAAAATAATTCACAGTATCATTACCATCAGGTTAATGTGTTATTGGTGCATGTGCGCTTCACTGAGCAACACTGGACACTTTGTTCATGGTGCTGGAAATACGAGAAGCTCAGAGGGGCTCATTTATGAAAAGGTTCTTACACTCAACATCGGTAAGAAGAAATGTAAAAATATCAACAGGTTTAGGTATATTCTGAATCCTATATTTAGGTAAACAAGTTTTTTTTCAGTCTTAAACATGATTTACTGGAACTACCATAGAAGCTCTTCCTTAATTACCCTAAATAGATACTAATTTCAAGGTTGATGGTGACATTCAACCCCTCAGATTAAGAGGAAAATTCTGGGAAATTACTGTCTCATACTCATCCCTAAATACCTTCAGCTGAACTACCTTCAGGCTCCAGTGAACGGAAACCTGAGCCAGTTCTGGGAAGTTCCCACATGTAAATGTTTCTTGTGAATTTATGTGCAAGTAAGAAACAGAATGTTGCTGAGAAAAGAGCATATTCTCTGGAAATAATGTTTTAAATAGACATGCTTTAAAAAATCAAGTTGAAAAAACACTTGAAGTTGGTGTACTTAACGTTTCCATTTAGCAATTCTGCAATTTCAAAATTCAACTTTGACATTCATAAATTTCTCTCTTTGTTGAGGCGGTTGAAATCAAACTTTTTCCTGGCAGAAGTGCTACCAGCAAATCATGAATGCATCATGAGCAGGATTTTCCTTCAACCACTGAGGAAAACTAATCAATGATATTAATCTGATCTGATGAAAGCTTATGAGTTTATACATAACTGCTGCGTGACTGTATGTCTTCCCCAGTTTTAAGGCTTGTATGGGGGTTGCTACTGCATTACAAATTACACAGACTATTGAAACTCTTGTAAAAAAATGTTTGTAGACTTGTTTACCTCACTGTTCCTACCTCTGGATACTGAATAGATGAACTGTTTGGTTCAAGTGAAGGTGTGAAGTAATTCTCATTTCAACCACTAGAGGGAAATAAAACCATTTTATTCCCTCATCTTTACTATGATGGGAAACTGCACAAAAGATATGTAAAAATACACAAAGCTACTAAACAGCACAACGCTGAGAGTTTTCATTTACACAGATACAAAGCACATGACTTGTTTTAAGCGTGTACAAAAAGACTGTAAACATTTACTGCTATTTGAGTTATTGATATGACGACATCTGGCACAGAATCACAAAACATATCTTGCACTATATGAAGGACTTGCATATGATGTGAAACTGTTACATTTTTGATTTGATATGTTGCCAACATTGTCACCTTTACTCAGTCTTCTTTTTACTGCTGCTCTTGTAGCAGAGGACCTGGGCCAGAAGGACACAGCCGAGACAGGCTGACAGCGTGTGGGACAGAGTAGTGAGAGAGCCTCCTTCCTCCTACAAGAAAAAAAAAGTTTGCACAAGCAGCAATGACAGATTAGAGAGGTGTAAAATATGTTCTTGTGCAACTTTCTATGTTTGTGTTTGTGTGTACTTCCAAACTGCGTACCTGCAGAGAAACAAAGAGAAGACCCAGAGACCCTGCACACGATAGGAACACAGACAGAGTGGACAGTTGTCCCGTGTGGCCATTACAGTAGTTAGTTCCAGCCTGGAGAACCTGGAAAAAACAAATCCAGCAATGAAATTCACTCCCCTTGATGAATTCACATTTACCGTACATAATCACAGTTTAAGTTGTCATGTCTTATTAATCATGACTGACAAGATAAGTGACTCAGTTGCTACCTTGCTTGCAATTAAAGCTGCCAGAGCGGAAGGCTGCATCACTGAGATGACTGCTGCAGCTGTATAGGAGCCCAGGAGGAACATTAAACCACTGTAAGTCAAGAGGAACAGCACTCCTGCCAAGTAAGAGAAAACAGGATCATATAAGATGTATAAGACGGTATTCACAAGAAAAAACACACACAGTGAAATGCCTTCACTAAAATCTTTTCATACTGTTGGTCTAATTAAAACAGTTTTCTATCCGTGTGTTTTAAGAAGAAGTGCTGTTATCGGTGTAATTGCTCTACCAACAAAAGGTTAAATGAAAGGTTTATGGGTCAAATGGTATAACCTCAAGGTTCAAGGAAAGCCTCAAGGAAAGCTTTGAGCAAGACATGACACAGGAAGAGGTGTGATAATCATCTGAAACACAGCTGTTATCTGTTAAACCCCTCTTAACATTCAGCGTAAGACTGAATATGAATATGAATATGAATAATGAATCTATATATTTGTGACCTGTTTTTAAAGATTTACATCTTCGGTAGGAATGAATGTGAGAGCCACAGACAGGAAAAGGTCTTTTCATAGGATTTGTTGACAATTAGAAACATATAGAACAACAGCAGTCTCATCCTTTAAATATGTACATTCTTTGGAATGTGCAGGTATGTGTGCTAACCTTTGAGAGTTTCACCACGATAACGCAGGATGAGGAAGACAATCACTGCTGTCTGGGCCAACGTGAAGAGCCTCTCACCCCAGGCACTGTGGAGCAGTTCAGGTAAAACACATGTATGATAACAGATACATACTGTCAGCTGGAAAACAGAGCAAACACTCTCTATCAGAGAGTCTCAAATATTTACAATGTACTGACACTAATGAAGCCACAGTCTTTAAAGTTGACATAACTTGTGACGAGGTGTAGGCTTCATCTGTTATACATTTACTGAATGGATGTACACGGATGTCTTGTGCAAACAGCTCACTTCCACTTCATACTTCACATATTCTTTAAGCATGAGCAAACATCTGGTATAACGTGATTTAAGCTGGTTTAACATTACTGTAGTTTTCCAGCATCATAGAAACAGACAACCTCCTGAGATTTTAGCCCACTGCTATGTTTACTACAACTGTGTGTTTCTACACTTTCTACATCTCAAATCATTAAACTAGGAGAGGTTTGCAACATGCATGAAACAAAGCCTGTGACACTAATGTCACTTAATGACTCTGTCTCTGATGTCAGTGAATCAGAGAAAGCCGAGAACTGTCAGAAACGTTTCTCTCACTTGGTGACATCTGACATGAAGAGAGCAGTAAGGAGTTCCTACCTGCTGTGATCTTAGAGCACTTACATTAAGAAATCAACTACTATGTGTAAGAGTATGGTCTTTGACTTGTTTACCACCCGGCTATTAATTACGTACAAGAGTGGGAAGCTGTTGGCCACAGCATACACAACAGGACATGAGAAGGCATAAAGCTGCAGCAGGACGGAGGGGAGACTCAGGCCCTCTGCACTTCCTCTCCACAGTATCTTTAACAGCTGAAGTAGCTGCGCTGCAGGGAGACAACAGACCAAAATCACCAAGTATCAGGATTGAAGACCCCCAGCATGTAGATTTGGTGTAGAGCTGCAACGATTAGTCGATTAATCAATCAAAAGAAAATTAACTGGCAACAGTTTTGATCATTTATTAATTGTTTGAGTAATTTTTTCAGCAAAAATACCAAAGTTCTCTGGTTCCAGCATCTTAAATGTGACAATCTTGCCATTTTTCTTTGGCAAATATGACAGTAAATTGAACATTGTACAGTTCAACAAGCTCACTGTGGGCTATGAGAAACTGTGAATGGCATTTTGTTCACATTTTTTTTAACATTTCATTGACTAAATGATTAATCAATGTATTCATTGATAATGAAAATAAGCATTAGTTGCACCCCTAATTTGATAGTTGTTCAAGTTAGCGATGAATATGTAAATTATAATAAAATAAAAAAACGGGCAGTTGAACAGCTGGCTGACACTGAAACGAGGTACAGCTGCTTCTTCTTCTTCTTATTATTATTATTATTATTATTATTATTGTTATTATCGTTAGTATGTGTATGCAAAAATAACTTCTTAATATCCATATTAAATTGTATTTTCTACACTGTATTATGATATGATTCTGCTATTAACTTGTGAGAAGATGTTTGTGCTTCTGCATAGACATGTTAATGATGAGGTCTTGCAATATCATGTATCGATGTTGTAATGGTTGTATGCACTGTTAACCGCACCAAGTACCGAAAAGTACTGGTAGTAAAGCACTTAAAGGAATTTGGATTCTAGTTTGATCATTGTGTTGTGAGGAGATTCAATCAGTAATGATCTATTCAATCATTGCAGTGTAAAAAAACAAAGAAATAATAGGCGTTATGAGAGGTTTTGGGGTTGTTTGATATTTTTTTCTCATTTTGTTCTAAAACAATCTCATCTGTGAGTATGTCAGGGAAGAAAACTATTGAACCAGTTAGTTGTTGATGTCCTGCTGCTGTTAGTCGATTAATCAATCAAAAGAAAATTAACTGGCAACAGTTTTGATCATTTATTAATTGTTTGAGTAATTTTTACAGTAAAAATACCAAAGTTCTCTGGTTCCAGCATCTTAAATGTGACAATCTTGCCGTTTTTCTTTGGCAAATATGACAGTAAATTGAACATTGTACAGTTCAACAAGCTCACTGTGGGCTATGAGAAACTGAATGGCATTTTGTTCACATTTTTTTAACATTTCATTGACTAAATGATTAATCAATGTATTCATTGATAGTGAAAATAAGCATTAGTTGCACCCCTAATTTGATAGTTGTTCAAGTTAGCGATGAATATGTAAATAATAATGACATAAAAAAAGCTATTGATGACCATGTGAGTCAATGGGCAGTTGAACAGCTGGCTGACACTGAAACGAGGTACAGCTTCTTCTTATTATTATTATTATTATTATTATTATTATTATCGTTAGTGTGTGTATGCAAAATTGTATTTTCTACACTGTATTATGGCATGATTCTGCTATTAACTTGTGAGAAGATGTTTGTGCTTCTGCATAGACATGTTAATGATGAGGTCTTGCAATATCATGTATCGATGTTGTAATGGTTGTATGCACTGTTAACCGCACCAAGTACCGAAAAGTACTGGTAGTAAAGCACTTAAAGGAATTTGGATTCTAGTTTGATCATTGTGTTGTGAGGAGATTCAATCAGTAATGATCTATTCAATCATTGCGGTGTAAAAAAAACAAAGAAATAATAGGCGTATTGAGAGGTTTTGGGGTTGTTTGATATTTTTTTCTCATTTTGTTCTAAAACAATCTCATCTGTGAGTATGTCAGGGAAGAAAACCATTGAACCAGTTAGTTGTTGATGTCCTGCTGCTGTTGTCACGTGATTAAATCAGGTAGGTTTGGGTTGAGGAGAAGTCTTACCCAGAAATGTGTCCAGGAGGATCCAAAATCCAGCAGTTTTGTTCAGGACAAACTTAATGCACGGCACTGAAGCACACAGGAATGAAAAATGTTAAAATAATCTGTATAATGCAGATGTTCAGAGGGGTGATCGCCTGCTGCTGGTCAACACTGGTGTGAACGAATCCCTAAAACATGATTTTATGAACGAAACGTAAAGAACATCCCATATAGCTCAAATAATATCACAGTTTTGTTTAACCCAAAAAGTTTACAATGTTGACTTGTAAGTGGGAGACGCGAAACATCTCCCATAACACTCCTTTGCCTCCCGCACAACTGGAAAAGTGTTTTCGCAACTTTTCTCCAGCTTGCTTCAAAATTTTCACAACGACGAGCCTCACCGTGAAAGTGAAAGTTGACGAAAAGCTCCTCGTAACATTTTGCTGGCATTAAATGCGTAACCAGGAACTCTTTGACGGGAGACGTAGCCATTGTCGGTCAGCTGTAGCCGGGAGTGGTCCACACAGTAACGGGGGGAGGGGTTCAAAGGTTCCCCAATATTTATACAGCCAAACAGGACACAGAGCCCGGACACTTTAAACTGCTATCACCGGTGATATTTGTTGTTCTGAAGTCCATGATTACATAAAAAGTCACTTCTTTTTTTGTTGGAAACCCAGTATGTGTCCTCACTCATGTGAATTACCTTGTTAACATGGCCACTATTTTAATACAGGCTGATTAGTTTAGCAGCTATTTG